>NW_026020091.1:118962-428659 GCF_900185275.1 Solanum verrucosum | reverse complement strand
ATCATGCTATTGAAAGATGAACTATATGTCCTACTGATTGAACGAGGAACCAACCTTAGCAGACATATTAATAGTTATCTGGACCAAACTTAACAAGTGTTACTAATGCCATTTGGCTCCAATATAAAAACACTCATGAACTTAAAAACACTATATCAAAGAAAATCCTTAATACAACAGTTTAAAAGTCGACTTGCAGGACAAGTATAAGTTATTCAAAGGAAAGAACTAGTCACTTAATTTAAATGTTCTTCAGTCAATCAGACAGCTTGATAGAAGTTGTCATTTTGGATAAGACCCTTCTTTTGCTATCTAAGACTCCGCATTTCCCACCAAATAGGTAAACTGGATATTCTTGACAGATCTGTATTAATAAATAAGTATACATACATTTTACTAACTGGATATCCTACTTCTGAGTATCTTTACAATGTAAAAAAGCATAATTCAGAAGAAAAAACTAAACTGAAAAAAACTAAAACACAACTTATTTACCTCGAGTTTCAAAGGCAGCTAGTCATTGATAAACTTTAGCAAAATGTTATCCAAAAATATCATGAATACAGAGGTACAAGTAGGAGAACAACAACATAGTGGGAGAACTAATAACTTTTTATTCTTCTAGCCCATAGATCCACACTTCTATTAGTTCAAGTTTAGGCTTATAGCCAGCATCCTTCATATTGATGGTTAAATATCCCAACATATCATATATTATGCATACTGAGGATGTTTCTTATTTGTAAATACATAACAATGTGGATATCCAGAAGTATCAATCCAACTATAGCCAACTTCCTTTGACAATCCCAATTTGCGCGTTCCTCTTCTACATTATCGACAAATTGCCAGTTTCCTTCCTCTACATATATATTTGAAAGCAGAATATGATAACCAAAAATTCCATCACTCCCCTCTAATTCAAGCAACTTACTGGAAACAATTTTCCCCAATTCAAAATATCTATGCACTCTGCAGGCTGCAAGGAGTGATCCTCATCTTCCCAAGACATTACCCTCAACACCCAACTGTTTAGAAAAATTTTGAGCTTCATCCAACCGTCCAACTCTCCTAACATGTCAACCACACAAGCATAGTGCTGTGCTGATGACTGAATCCCGTATTCTTCACCCATCAACTCAAATATGTAAAGGCATGCATCAACCAATCCGGTGTAGCTGCAAGTAGACAAGACTGCTACAAAGATAACAACATCTGGTTCTAAACTAGTCTGCCGCAAAGAGTAGACCATGGTTATATCTAGAATATGTGGCTATCATAGCATTAAGAAAAATAACATGTGATTCCATGCATTTCTTTATCAGACATGCATGTAGCTGTTGGGAAACTCCAAATGCTGCAACTGTGAAGTTGTCATAAGAGCGGATACAAATCTCACATCATCAGTAGTAACAACATCCTCTACTTCTACTTCTTCACGAAAGAGATCAACAACTTTTAAAGGAAAATTGTTCTAAATGTACGTACTAATCATAGAGTTCCATATCTCTATAATTCTTTCACAAGTATTCTCAAATATTCTAGTCATCGATTCAATGCAGCAAAGATCAGCATACATAACAATGGCAACACTAACATCAAACAAGCCATTTACATATGTATTACCCAATTTCGCAAGCAACCCATAAAGAACATCAACAACTTTAACATCCCCTATTTCTGATACAGAAGGAAAACATTAATAAAACTAACAATAGTTGGCTTAATGCCTAATCTCATCATCATAACAAAACACCTTACTGCTTCCGAAAACCTTTTCCTTTTCAGATACCATGAAAAAATAGTATTTCACGCATAAACATTTATTTTACGCATAGTTCTAAACACCCTTTAAACTAAATCACAATCAGTACCATTATCCAATGTAAGACAAGTAGCAGAGTACATATTCAACAAAGAATTACTAACAATCCTACTAGTATGCATCCCAGAATGCAGAATGTGGCAATGCGTGGCTTTACCTACAAGAATCTGTTTGGTCTCTGCGCAAGATTTGAGAACAAAGGAATAAGTATACTTATCACATACGGATGAACCCACATGTTTCAATCGGGAATAGAATGAAATGACTTCATGGTGTATGTTATTACAAATAAACCCAATTAATATTGTGTTCCAAAGGACATATGATGGTGGAGGAATTGTATCGAACAGTTGGTAGGCGAGATGGGGTTGGCCTTGTTTGCACGATTCACTTAAACAAAAGTGAATTGTTCTGGGTTTTGAGTCTGTAAGAGTGCATTCTTGGTCGTGAGGGGTAGAGAAGAGTAATTTTTTAGAGTGGTTGAAATCATAGATGGAGACTGTGAGAAAGTTGAAGGAAGAGAAAGAAGACAATGGTTTGGTATTACAAATAATCATTCACTTCTATATTTCAATTTGTTTGTCCAGTTTTAACCTAACAAGTTGTTCCTTAGTTTAAAAAGAATGTCCTAGTTTGACATTTTAATTTTGTGGCTTTAACCATGCCACGTTGAAAGTTGAAGTTAAAGTGTTGCAAAAAAATGAAAGGGATCATTCTTTTTGAAAACTAAAAAGGAAAGTTGGTTATTCTATTTGAAATAGACGAAAAAGGAAATTTGGTAATTCTTTTTGAAACAAAAGGAGTAATTTTTTATAAAAATGAAATTAATTAACCTATATCTATTTATATCTATATTTATTTAAATCAAAGTTATGTTAAATGTACCAAAATGTCATTTAATTTTGTGGTTTTAAACATGCCACGTGGAAAGTTGAAGTTAAAGTAGTGCACAAAAAGGAAAGGAGTCATTCTTTTTAAAACAGACTAAAAAGGAAATTTGGTTATTCTTTTTGAAACAGACTAAAAAGGAAATTTTTTCATTCTTTTTGAAACAGATGGATTAATTTTATAAAAAAATGAAATTACTTAATCTATATCTATTTATTCTATCTTTATTCTAAATCAAAGTTATGTTAAATGTACCAAAATGTCCTTTAATTTTGTGGTTTTAAACATGCCACGTGAAAAGTTGAAGTTAAAGTGTTTCAAAAAAAGGAAAGGGGTCATTCTTTTTGAAACAATCTTAAAAGAAAATTTGGTTATTCTTTTTGAAACAAACTAAAAAGGAAATTTGTTCATTCTTTTTGAAACAGGGGGAGTAATTTAAAAAAAATGAAATTAATTAATCTATATCTATCTCTATCTATCTATATATCTATCTATATTAACTTAAAAACATGAACCCCTAACTTTAATGTTGAATTATTATAATATCCCTAACTTAGGTTGTGACTTTCTCGTTGAGTTGTGACTTTTCCGATAAGTTGTGACTTTTCAAAGGGTTGTGATTTTTCAATGAGTTGTAGCTTTTCCAAAGAGTTGTGACTTTTTCAATAAATTGTGACTTTTCAAAAGGGTTGTGACTTTTCAGAAATGTCATGACTTTTCATATAAGACACAAAAATATTTGTTTATACTACACTTTGTTGACTATAAATAGAGGGGCTTCCTCTCATTTTTCAACCACAATTTTTTTTAATCTTCTACTCGTCTTCTTTTTGCATTTTAATTTTTTTTTGTGTGATTTATTGTCATTGAGTGAGTTTGAAGTTTAGCAGAATATAAAGTACCACTATTCTGTTGAAGTAAGCCGTTCTATCCTAAAAGGGTATATTCCATAACCTTGAGTACTTGAGGAAAATAATTTTGATGATATAATAATTATTTTTTGCTTAATAAATACATTAGTATGTAATGTTTCAATATATGAAGTTAGCACGATGTAGTTTAAATTCATTTATTTTTGTTAACAATTTCGCTGGTGATGTAGATATATGCTTATGAATATCTTTTTCCAAAATTTAGAGAATTGACACGATTTTTTTATGCTTAAGAAAAGAGAATGACTTTATTTATCAATGCTACTTATGTGATTTAGATTGTCAGGAAGTTTGCTTCAGAATAGTTATTACTATATAAGCATTGCCCTTTTGTTTTACTTATTTACTACTTTTAATATTTCAGTATTTTAGACGAAGAAAAGTTCATATGACCTGTAATAACGTCAGTTGAAGTTTTATTAGTTTAATTTTTAATATTTACTAGTAAAATTACCTGCGCTTCGCGCGAGAATTGAATATCACAAAATTTATAAATATTTAAAACCTATGAGTCATTAAAACTAAAACACTCTATTATTTTACATAGAAGATTACATAGTAATGAACATTAATAATGTAAAGGAAAATGAAAATTATAATATCTTATCATTTATCCTTAATAACATAAGCATAAATTTATGACTGTAAAAAATATTTACAGGATCTGTAACATAAGCAATGGTGTCACTTAACAACTCAACTGGAGCAAAGTACATGAATATTTAATTGTGTAAAAGAAGAATAAAAAAAAAAAAGAAGAATAAGAAGTTCAGAATTTTCGTTGTTTTAAAATTAGAGGAAATCCCTCTATTTATAGAAAACAAAGGGTAGTGTGAACAAATGTTTGTTGTTCCTTATCAAAAGGTCACAACAATTTGGAAAAGTTGCAACACATCAGAAAGGTCACAACCTTTCATAAAAGTCACAACTTCTCATAAAAGTCGCAACTCTTCATTGAAGTCACAAATTTTCACGAAAGTCACAACTTTTCATAAAAGTCACAAATTTTTATAAAAGTCACAACTTTTAATACAACTTACAACTTTTCATAAAAGTCACAACTTTCATGAAAGGAAAGAATTGTAACACCCCAGAAAGTTTTTCGAACTAAGACTTAAACAATTCTTCATTGTGAGTGAGATTTTACCAAGGAATTTAAAAAAAATTGGGTGTTAAGGTGACTATATGTAGCACCTTGAGTTCCAAAAAGAACTAAATTAGAAATAACAAAATCTGAAAATTTGGCAAGTTAATCCAAGTATGAGTTTTGGGTCAACTTCAAATTAACATAACTCATAGCACATGATGAGTTAGGTGTGCTACAAGATACCGTAGGAAATAACTTTGGATTATCTTTCCAATGCCACCGAGTTTGCTCAGTTTCAAGGTTGGATGAGAGAGATATGCCTTTTGTAAGTCAGGCTGTCCAAATAAGGAAAGTTACCCGAAAATAGTAAGGGGTATTTCGGTCTTTTCCTTACCCAATAGATTTAATTCATTTTTAATAAGGTTTTAAGGGTCTAATATTATTAGGTTCAGTTTTATAATCCTAATATACGACTAGGGTTTTAGTTGAGAGTTCAAGAAGATAAAAGAAGAGAAAAGAGGAGAAAAGAGGAAAGGATCAAGGTGTTCATCGACGTTCTTGAGTTTGTTTGCGGATTTACGCCATGGGTATGATCCCTAAGAGGTATGTAAGCTTCCCATAGTGTTGGGTTTGTTCACCCACATGCCAAACATGTTATTTTCAGCAAAATTTCATTCTCAAACGTTGAAGGACTTAAGTTCTTGATATGTGTTCTTGAAGTTCATTCTAAATATTGTTTTGTTGGGGTTTTGATGATTTCTTGAGATTAAAGTGATTGTTTTGAGTATATTAGTGTGTACTTAAGTTGGGTGATTGAATCTAAGGAAAACTTGAGCCAAAGAAATCGATTAAAAGCGATTTAGGATCAGAAAATGAGAGGAGAAATTCATCGAAATTGGCCTGGGGAAAGGCTGGGGAGACGTGCCCCAGATGCTTCCAAGTGGCTGGAGTGGTGCCCCTGCAGTGCACCCATATGAAGCTTCTAAAGTTAGGGGCTGGTGCCTTGCACCCGAAATGCGCCAGGGTCACCTGCCCCCACTGCTTTTTCCGTCGGTTGTCCCATTTGAGCCCCTTTTAAGTGTTCCTTCACTCCCTTTGATTTTAATCACTCTAAATTACTTTTAAACACCTAGAAATCATTCATAACATGATCAGAACCTTGAATTCATAATTAAAATTCAAGGTCGATATAAGAATTAGGTTTTGAGAATTCCTTTGAACATTCTACGAAAGTTCCTTTGAGTCCGTTTCTGGAGTCTTCTACAACTTTTAGTAACTTGTTTCAACACTCAAGTAAGTGAGTATGCGAGTGAGGAGAATCTATTCATGAGTCTACACTATCACTTAGATTCTTCATATCATGAACCATGACTCTTAAATTAATAATTCACATTCAAGAGAGGGTTAAGAGTAGAGTCCAAGAAAGTCTATTGAGTTCGAGTGTGAATCCTTTGAGATCAACTATTGATTTGAACTAAGATTTGAGTAAATAATTAAAAGAATGAGAAGAGTCATATACATGAGTTCCTAATTGATATTTTGACCCTTTAGTCGAGTCGTTCATGCCCATAAATTCGGCATGTACTCCATAAGCTAATTATCCTTGAGAGGAGTAGTATCTTCATGTTTTATGTCTTTAGTATTGAGTTCCTAATACCCTTTAAGATTATATTTCTAATCATGGGACTATTACATGTTACCCATGAAGTCCTTGTGTTGAATCGTTCATGCCCATAATTCTGCATGAACCCTATAAGTCGAACAATCTTGAGTTGAGAAGTATCTTTAAGTCCTTGAGTTGAGCAGTTCATGCTCATAATTTCTCATAAACCCTCTGAGTTGGGCATTATTGAAATGAGTAGTATCATTGAAGTTCTTGAGTTCCAAGTATTGATTTCTATCTATGGTTATTGAAAACCTTGAATTGAGTCGTTCACATCCATAATTAGGCATTAACCATATTTAAAGAAGTCTTTTACAAACGTTTTAACTTTGTTTTAAGACTTAAGATTTGAGTTGAGTAAAGAGTAAGAGTAAGTTCAATTTCTTTAATGGGAACTAAGTATTCCCAAGAGTAAATGCTTTCACATTTAAGATGAGAGGAAGCCGAGACTTCCAAAAGAGTTTTGAGCAGTTTGAGTACAATCTCTTTTAAGAGAATGTTTTTTTGAGTACTTATTTCAAATCAAAGAAAAAGTTATGTTTTTAAACATATGAGCTGAGTATTTTAGGAGTAGTATTGAGCACCGATATGGGCACGAGTTTTATTTCAGATAGCTCACATCTCCATAAACCATGTAGACATCATGGGTACAAAAGATCATACTTTTAGATGATTCCATAGTGCTTTTTAGCATAGACTTATGGATCCATTAGTTAAGGCGTTCTATATGATGGTAAAGTATAGGACTGTTCTAGCAACGTGGGAAAGACGATGTATCATCACTTAGGATCATAGTGGTGGTTGTCAATTAGAGAAACTCCCACAGAGTTATATTGTATTTTTATTATAACGTCCCATATTTTGCATATACTAGATCTATGTGAGTAGTGAGGGTTTGAAATAGGTTTGACAATATTCGAAAGAGGTTTGAGGCTAAATAGAGTAAGTAAAGTATAATTTGTCATAGTAATCAACCTACTTGCTTAAGCTACTGATTCGGATGTCTTACGTAATTAAGTTACTTACGTACATGTGTAGCTTTGTAGAAAGGATGACATAGGTTCTTAATGGTAGATTAACTGCTGACCTACTTAAATAAGTGGTAAGTAGGTGATGCACCTACTTAGGAAATATGTGGACTGCATTTTAAAAGAAAAGGGCAACTAGGTGATGCAGCTACTTAAAGAACTTGTGGCAGAAATTAAGGGAGTGATGCACTTGCTTACTTAAAGTGAGGGACTAGATATTTCTACATATTTCTTAATGTAAAAACGTCCATAAAGGACCCTTAAGAGAATGAAATTCATTTCATATATCTCTCACTTGTTCTACAACAATTTACTCCCAAAAAGAAACCCTAGAAGCTCCAAAGTGCTGGCCTGCAAGTTCACCATTAAAAATCTGAGAAAACCCTTTATTTTTCAAGTACAAGTTGGTGTAACATCTCCCATCTTAAGAAATTCAAGAGGAGGAACTGATTTCACCTTAAGGTAAGGCTACTGCCATATGTTAATTTTTTTAAAGTTTGGATTCGTAAGAATATGGTCTGCTGATTTAGTAATCCTTCATTATTCTCAAGATAATTTGGAAAAGACAACCTAAACCTTGAAGTTAGCAAGTGAGGTTGTTGTCCAACAAGGTGAGTTACTGAAATTTTCATCCCTCTTTTGTGCTTGAATCGTTAGGGGATTTGGTATGTGTTAATGAGCTGAGAATTGTTCCTTTTACATGTGTGAGATTGGGGAATTTCTGGTTGATTGTGCATGTTGGACAGCCATGGAGGGGAGTCCCCTTTAACTCAATTGTATCCCATTTGAGCATTTTAAATGTAATGTTAGTTGGATGCTCAGGGACAGTGGTCGAAAACGTGAGTTCATATTGCTACTGCCACATTCTGATGTTTAAGACTGATTTGTGTATAGTAACATAAGGAGGCATGTGCAGAAGTCATGAGAACTTGTTAAAGGATAAAACGGTAAAGGGTGCAGTAATGTACCATCTAATTGGGCGTTGCACGAGCTTGCTGCCTTCAACCCCTTTGTATACTGTTTTGCATATGTTATAAAGCCCGAGGAGTTTCAGGGGACCTTATTAGAAGGTCGTATTGTATATGACGTTATTAAAAGAGAAGGGGTGGAGTGCATACCATTGGTTTGATAAGTATGAGTTTGCTGCCTGATTACTGTTTACCAATTTCAAGTAGCCAATCTGTTGGTTAGCTACTAATATTAGTTGTGTTACTTATTTCATTGTAGATTAACAATCGGAAAGGAAGGAGGTTAATTCGTTGTACTATCTGAGTGGTACAGCAAGGTATGTAAGGCTATTCGATTCTATATTCTTTGGCATGAACTCATCTTGTGTCACTACTAACAAGTGAGCTTCCTAAGTGCTCTTTCAAGTAAAAGACACATAGTGGCAGCGTACAATCCCAAACACAGCTAACAATATTTCCCCTCTCCTTAGTGTGTCGAATTGCTTCAATATATGTGCATCTTTACTTTTCCAAGTATTGGTATGAGAAAAGGGTAATTTCAGCAGTAGCTTTGTGATTCCTCCTGTCAATCAAATGAGGTCCATTGTGTCATTTGAGATCTCATGTAATTCATTAGTGTTACATTTCCATCTTGTGTTATTGTTACTGCCCTAAGTGCATATTCACATGTTTCCTACTACTGATCCACAATTCTGATGCTCAAAAATAATTATGACCACCAAAATAACAATCTCAAAGATTAAAGAAACTATATGAAGCGGTATATGTGTAAGGGTGGCAGCCCAGGGGCAAAAGCCTAGCATGGGTCGATCCCAAAGTTATATATTTGAGGACAGCATCTCAGGGGTTAAAATACCTAGCATGGGTCATCCTCTTTTACCACTGATCAGTTGGTTATTTGTATCACATGCTTTACAGAGATCGCAATGTAAACAAAATTACAGAAAAGAATATAATGTACATGATCCCACAACAGCAACAAGGGTGGTCTTTAATCTGATCTATGCATTTACATATTGATACTTGATTTCAATTGAGCTCTTGTTTACATATGTTATTGCCTTACATATTCAGTACATTCTGCGTACTGACGTCCCTCTCGGGGGACGCTGCATTTCATGCTGCAGCCACAGGTACTTCAGCTAGTAGACCTCCCCAGTAGAGCACATGACACTCAGCTGCTATTGGTGAGCTCCAAGTTGATTCGGGGCTTAATCGAGTCTTTGGCATCTATTTTGTTACCGTATAGTAGTTAAGGGTAAGGCGGGGCCTTGTCCCGACCTAAAATAAGGTTGTCTATCTTGTAGAGGCTTTGTAGACTAATGTATAAAGTTTGGTTGTG
Source organism: Solanum verrucosum (assembly GCF_900185275.1). Classification (NCBI taxonomy): domain Eukaryota; kingdom Viridiplantae; phylum Streptophyta; class Magnoliopsida; order Solanales; family Solanaceae; genus Solanum; species Solanum verrucosum. The sequence continues at coordinate 418,926 of NW_026020091.1, read as the reverse complement.
TCTTGTCTCTTAACAATTGTGGCCTCAACGGCCAAGTGTTGTACATAAGTTTTGGGCCTGTCTATGTCGGTCTTTTATCACTACAGGGCATATAAGCTTGTCATAGCTTCATAGTTATCATAGTTAAATGTATGGTAAGTGCAGGTTGTAAGTTGGTTCTCCCGGACCATTTAGACATCGGGTGCCTGTCCGTCTTAATCAGATCTAAGGCGTGACAAAAGTGGTATCAGAGCAGGTCATCCTAGGGAGTCTACAAAGCCGTGTCTATGTAGAGTCTTGCTTATGGATGTGTTGTGCACCACATCTATAAACAGGAGGCTACGGGACATGTAGGAGTTGTTTCTGTTGTTTCATCTTCTAGATCGTGCGATAGAGCCATATTGTAGGTGGATTATATCTAACCTCTAAATTGTTTTATTATAGCAAAGATGCCGGTTACGAGAAGGAGTAAAAATACAGGCAAGCAAATAGATGTGGCTGCCGGAGAAGGGAGTAGCCAATCATTACCTAGACAAGCTGATCAAAGTGAGGCTCAAAATGAGTCTCTATCATAGACTTCCCCGACTCCTCCATATCCAGATGATTTAAGGAGGGAAGCAGCACCTCGAGAACCCCCTATTAATACTACTGAGCAAGATTTAAAGAATGCAGTCCAATTATTGACTCGTATAGTTGCTGGCCAAGGGCAAAGGCAAGAAGGTCCAATTGCAGGTACGAGTGGTGCAGATAGGGCTACTAGTACGCGGATACGTGATTTTCTTAATTTGGACCCTCCATCATTCACCGAGTCAGATCCTAAAGAAGATCCGCAAGACTTTATTGATCAGATTCAATGAACTTTGGATGTTATGCATGTAAGTGGTAAAGAAGCAGTTGAGCTAGCAACATATAGACTCAGGGGTATGGCTATATTGTGGTATGAAGCTTGGAAGCAATCAAGGGTTACAGATGCACCTTTACCTAGTTGGAAAGAGTTCAAAAAGGCATTTCTTGACCATTATCTGCCATTGGAGATCCGAGAGGCCCGTGCTGATCAGTTTTTAAATCTCCACCAAGGGAATATGAGCGTGAGGGAGTACAGTCTCAAGTTTAATTCTTTATCCAGGTATGCTCCTAATGTAGTGTCTATTATGGAGGATAGAGTTCATCGATATGTGGACAGATTAGATTCATATTTGGTTAGAGATTGTACCATTGCTTCTTTGAATAAAGACATGGATATAGCGAGGATGCAAGCTTTTGCACAAAAGTTGGAGGATCAAAGGCAAAGAAGAAGGGCACAAGAGTCGGAAAGAGCGTAGTCCAAGAGGGCTAAATTTATGGGGCATTTTACCCAATCTCAAGGTGAGTTTAAGCCTCGGTTTTCTAATAGACCGCCTAGGCCATCATTTTCCTACTCTACAGCTAGTGCTCCACCCTGAGGGTCTAGGGGCGATCAGTTTGGGCAAAGAGGTGAAAGCCAAAGCTCAAGAACAGCGGGGCACCAAGAGCAGGGAATTATGAGCCAATCAAGACCTCCTCGACAAATTTGTATACAATGCGGGAGAAATAACCTAGGCACATATAGGTTTGGTACAGATGCTTGTTTTTGGTGTGGTACACCGGGACACATGATGAGAAATTGCCCTCAAAGGGGCATGGGTGGTATGGCACAACCTGCTGGATCGATTGTTGCATCATCTTCATCAGTTCCTTCTTTAGGCAGGGGTGCACAAATGCCTGCAGGTCATGGTAGAGGTGTTAGAGGGGCAGCTAGTTCTAGTGGAGTTCAGAATCGCACGTATGCCCTAGGGAATCGACAAAATTTGGAGGCTTCACCGGATGTGGTTACAGGTACATTATCTATCTTTTCACATATTGTATATGCATTAATTGATCCAGGGTCTACACTATCATATGTCACTCCATTGATTGCTGCAAAGTTCAAAAGAACACCAGAATTATTGGTTAAACCATTTGAAGTGTCTACACCGATTGGTGAATATATTATAGTTAGAAGAATCTATCAAAAGTGCATAGTAACTATTTGTGGTCGTAATACATTAGCTGACCTTGTTGAACTAGAAATGGTTGATTTTGATGTCATAATGGGTATGGATTGGTTAGCTTTTTGTTATGCTACAATAGAATGTCGAACTAAGATGGTGCATTTCCATTTTCCAAAAGAGGCAGTCCTTGAATGGAAAGGTAATATTGGGGCGCCAAGAGGTAAGTTTATTTCTTATTTTAAGGTGAAGAAGATGATGTCCAAAGGCTACATATGCCATTTAGTAAGAATAAGAAATATAGATGCAGATCCACCAACTCTTCAATCTGTTCCGGTGGTAAATGAATTTCCTGAAGTATTTCCTAAAGATCTTCCAGGTTTGCCTCCAGAACGAGAAGTAGAGTTTGGTATTGATATAATTCCAGATACTCAACCTATCTCCGTTCCTCCATATAGAATGGCCCCGGCAGAATTACGGGAGTTGAAGGAACAATTAAATGATTTGTTAGAAAAAGGATTCATAACGCCTAGTATGTCCCCTTGGGGAGCACCAGTTTTATTTGTACGCAACAAAGATGGCTCATTGAGAATGTGTATTGATTACCGACAGTTGAATAAGGTAACGATTAAGAACAAATATCCCCTCCCAAGAATTGATGATTTGTTTGATCAGTTACATGGTGCTAAGTGCTTTTCAAAAATTGACTTGAGGTCGGGTTATCACCAAGTGAGGATCAGAGATCAAGATATACCCAAGATGGCTTTTCGAACACGGTATGGTCATTTCGAGTTTTTAGTTATGTCATTCGAGCTAACAAATGCACCAGCAGCTTTTATGGATTTGATGAATAGGGTGTTCAAGCCATTTTTGGATGTGTTCGTGATAGTATTTATAGATGACATTATGGTGTATTCAAGATCTGAAGAGGACCATGCTAATCACTTGCGGCAGGTGTTACAGATTCTTCGTGATCGAAAGTTGTACGCAAAGTTCTCTAAATGTGAGTTTTGGTTAAGATCTGTGGCATTCTTGGGTCATATTGTATCTGATGAAGGAGTAAGGGTTGATACCCAAAAGATAGAAGCTGTGAAGAACTGGCCAAGACCTACAACACCTACGGAGGTTCGTAGTTTCCTTGGGCTGGCAGGTTATTATAGAAGGTTTGTTGAAGGATTTGCTTCTATTTCCGCACCATTAACAAAACTAACACAAAAAGAAGTCAAGTTCCAGTGGAGCGATGCATGTGAAAGAAGCTTCTAAGAACTGAAGAATAAATTGACTTCTACACCTGTATTGGTACTTCCAGAAGGCACGGAAGGGTACGTAGTGTATTGTGATGCATCGGGAGTGGGCTTAGGATGTGTGTTGATGCAGCATGGTAAGGTGATAGCTTATGCCTCAAGGCAGTTGCGGTCAAATGAGAAAAACTATCCAACCCATGATCTAGAGCTAGCAGCAGTTGTGTTTGCTTTGAAGATGTGGCGCCACTACTTGTATGGTGTTCACGTTGATATATATACTGATCACAAGAGTTTGCAATACATCTTTAAGCAAAAGGATCTGAATTTGAGGCAACGAAGGTGGCTTGAGTTATTAAAAGATTATGACATTGATATCTTGTATCATCCCGAGAAGGCAAATGTTGTAGCTGATGCTTTAAGTCGTAAAATGATGGCAAGCACTTATGAGCAGTCCATAGGAAGGCAGCAAATAACTAAAGATCTACATCAATTAGCTAGCTTGGGGGTTCACCTTCTTGAATCTCCAGATGAAGAAGTTATTGTGCAAAATGCTGCAGAATCCTCATTTGTAGCGGAGGTGAAAGAGAAGCAGTACACGGATCCTATCCTATTACAGCTTAAGGAGAATGTACAACAAGGTATGACAAAGGCATTTGAGCTTACAGAAAAGGGAGTACTTCAATGCCAAAACAGATTGTGTGTTCCTAACATAGATGGACTAAGAAGGAGAATTATGACGGAAGCACATCATTCAAGATATTTTGTCCATCCGGGACCAACAAATGTATCATGACTTGAAAGAAGTATATTGGTGGGGTGACATGAAGAAGAGCATTGCAGAATTTGTAGCTCAATGTCCAAATTGTCAACAAGTTAAAGTAGAGCACCAGAAGCCTGGAGGTTATATGCAGCGTATAGAACTTCCAATTTGGAAGTGGGATATGATTAATATGGATTTTGTCACTGGTTTGCCTCGCTCATTTCGGAAGTTTGATTCCATATGGGTGATTGTTGATAGACTCACCAAAGCAGCGCACTTCTTACCGGTCAAGACTACTTATACAGTTGGAGAGTATGCAAAGTTGTATATTAAAGAGATAGTTCGGCTACATGGAGTGCCAACCTCTATTATATCTGATAGAGGAGCTCAATTCATCGCGAACTTTTGGAAGTCATTTCAGAAGATTTTGGGAACGCAAGTGAATTTAAGCACAGCCTTTCACCCTCAAACGAATGGTCAGGCAGAACGTACAATCCAAACACTTGAGGATATGTTGCGAGCTTGTATATTAGACTACAAAGGCAATTGGGATGATCATTTGCCGCTTATTGAGTTTGCTTACAACAACAGCTACTATTCAAGTATCAGAATGGCACCTTATGAAGCGTTATATGGGAGAAAGTGCAGGTCACCGATCGGATGGTTTGAAGCGGGCGAAACTGCCTTATTTGGGCCAGATCTTGTTCATCAAGCTATGGAAAAAGTTAAGGTGATACAACAACGATTAGCAACAGCTCAAAGCCGACATAAATCATATGCAGATAATAGAAGGAGAGGACTGGAATTTTTCATAGGAGATTCGGTATTTTTGAAGGTATCCCCAATGAAAGGGGTAATGAGATTTGGTAAAAAGGGAAAGCTGAGTCCGCGCTATATAGGGCCATATAAAATTATTCGAAGAGTTGGTCAAGTCGCGTATGAGTTAGAGCTACCTCAAGAGCTCTTAACAGTCCATCCAGTATTTCATGTCTCAATGCTTCGAAAATGCATAGGTGACCCATCTCGTATCACTCCTACGGAAGATGTACACGTTACAGAAGATCTCACTTACGAAGAAGTACCCATCGCAATTTTGGATCGAGAATTTAAGAAACTAAGAAATAAAGAAGTTGCTTCTGTAAAAGTACTATGGAGAAACCAACAAGTTGAAGAAGCTACATGGGAGGCGAAAGAAGCAATGAAGTCCAAATATACTCATTTATTTCAATCCGAGGAGAAGGGTCAAAGTGCTGAGTTGAGACAGTAACAAGTAAGTATAAGTCTGTGCGTATTATGTGGCTAACAGTAGAATTCAACATAGGCTTGATTGAACTTGATTGGAGCTGAATAATTAGCCAAACATTCGAGGACGAATGTTCCTAAGGAGGGGAGGATGTAACATCCCATATTTTGCATATATTAGTTCTATGTGAGTAGTGAGGGTTTGAAATAGGTTTGACAATATTTGAAAGAGGTTTGAGGCTAAATAGAGTAAGTAAAGTATAATTTGTCATAGTAATCAACCTACTTACTTAAGCTACTGATCCGGATGTCTTACGTAATTAAGTTACTTACGTACATGTGTAGCTTACGTAGAAAGGATGACATAGGTTCTTAATGGTAGATTAATTGTTGACCTACTTAAATAAGTGGTAAGTAGGTGATGCACCTACTTAGGAAATATATGGACTGCATTTTAAAAGAAAAGGGCAACTAGGTGATGCAGGTACTTAAAGAACTTGTGGCAGAAATTAAGGGAGTGATGTACCTGCTTACTTAAAGTGAGGGACTAGATATTTCTACATATTTCTTAATGTAAAAACGTCCATAAAGGACCCTTAAGAGAATGAAATTCATTTCATATATCTCTCACTTGTTCTACAGCAATTTACTCCCAAAAAGAAACCCTAGAAGCTCCAAAGTGCTGGCCTGCAAGTTCACCATTAAAATTCTGAGAAAACCCTTTATTTTTCAAGTACAAGTTGGTATAACATCTCCCATCTTAAGAAATTCAAGAGGAGGAACTGATTTCACCTTAAGGTAAGGCTACTGCCATATGTTAATTTTTTTTAAAGTTTGGATTCGTAAGAATATGGTCTGCTGATTTAGTAATCCTTCATTATTCTCAAGATAATTTGGAAAAGACAACCTAAACCTTGAAGTTAGCAAGTGAGGTTGCTGTCCAACAAGGTGAGTTACTGAAATTTTCATCCCTCTTTTGTGCTTGAATCGGTTAGGGGATTTGGTATGTGTTAATGAGCTGAGAATTGTTCCTTTTACATGGTGTGAGATTGGGGAATGTTCTGGTTGATTGTGCATGTTGAGACAGCCATGGAGGGGAGTCCCCTTTAACTCAAATGTTAGCCCATTGAGCATTTTAAATGTAATGTTAGTTGGATGCTCAAGGGACAGTGGTCGAAAAACGTGAGTTCATATTGCTACTGCCACATTCTGATGTTTAGAGACTGATTTGTGTATAGTAACATAAGGAGGCATGTGCAGAAGTCATGAGAACTTGTTAAAGGATAAAACAGTAAATGGTGCAGTAACGTACCATCTAATTGGGTGTTGCATGAGCTTGCTGCCTGCAACCCCTTTGTATACTGTTTTGCATATGTTATAAAGCCCGAGGAGTTTCAGGGGACCTTATTAGAAGGTCGTATTGTATATGACGTTATTAAAAGAGAAGGGGTGCAATGCATACCATCGGTTTGATAAGTATGAGTTTGCTGCCTGATTACTGTTTGCCTAGTTCAAGTAGCCCAATCTGTTGGTTAGCTACTAATATTAGTTGTGTTACTTATTTCATTGTAGATTAATAATCGGAAAGGAAGGAGGTTAATTTGTTGTACTATCTGAGTGGTACAGCAAGGTATGTAAGGCTATTCGATTCTATATTCTTTGGCATGAACTCTGCTTCTGTCACTACCAACAAGTGAGCTTCCTAAGTGCTCTTTCAACTAAAAGACACATAGTGGCAGCGTACAATCCCAAACACAGCTAACAATATTTCCCCTCTCCTTAGTGTGTCGAATTGCTTCAATATATGTGCATCTTTACTTTTCCAAGTATTGGTATGAGAAAAGGGTAATTTCAGCAGTAGCTTTGTGATTCCTCCTATCAATCAAATGAGGTCCATTGTGTCATTTGAGCTCTTATGTAATTCATTAGTGTTACATTTCCATCTTGTGTTATTGTTACTGCCCTAAGTGCATATTCACATGTTTCCTACTACTGATCCACAGTTCTGATGCTCAAAAAGAATTATGACCACCAAAATAACAATCACAAAGATTAAAGAAACTATATGAAGCGGTATATGTGTAAGGGTGGCAGCCCAGGGGCAAAACCTTAGCATGGGTCGATCCCAATTTGTGTATAAGGGTGGCAGCCTAGGGGCGAAAGCCTAGCATGGGTCGATCCCAAAGTTATATATTTAAGGACAGCATCTCAGGGGGTAAAATGCCTAGCATGGGTCATCCTCTTTTACCACTGATCAGTTGGTTATTTGTATCACATGCTTTATAGAGATCGCAATGTAAAGAAAATTACAGGAAACAATATTATGTACATGATCCCACAACAGCAACAAGGGTGGTCTTTAATCTGATCTATGCATTTACATATTGATACTTGATTTCAATTGAGCTCTTGTTTACATATGTTATTGCCTTACATATTCAGTACATTCTTCGTACTGACATCCCTCTCGGGGGACGCTGCATTTCATGATGCAGCCACAGGTACTCCAGCCAGTAGACCTCCCCAATAGGAGCACAGGACACTCAGCTACTATTGGTGAGCTCCAAGTTGATTTGGAGCTTAATCGAGTCTTTGGCATCTATTTTGTTACCGTATAGTAGTTAAGGGTAATGCGGGGCCTTGTCCCGACCTAAACTAAGGTTGTCTATCTTGTAGAGGCTTTGTAGACTAATATATAAAGTTTGGTTGTGTCTTGTCTCTTAACAATTGTGGCCTCAACGGCCAAGTGTTGTACATAAGTTTTGGGCCTGTCTATGTCGGTCTTTTGTCACTACAGGGCATATAAGCTTGTCATAGCTTCATAGTTATCATAGTTAAATGTATGGTAAGTGCAGGTTGTAAGTTGGTTCTCCCGGGCCATTTAGACATCGGGTGTCTGTCCGTCTTAATCAGATCTGAGGCGTGACACCCCATGTACCCATGAATCCCCATATTACTAAATTGTTATTTCATTATGTGGGTTGATTGATTATGGAAGCATGTTAATTGATTATGTCTATATATTGATTAAGCTTATTGAATCATGGTAATCTCCTTATCTAATGTAGTAATTAAAGATGGCTGAGTTGATTGAGATTCATGGTCCTTGAAGGGAAAATTATGAGGGTTTGTACATGTTGATAAGAATTGTGTATGAACTTATGATTCACTTGGAAAGTGAAAATCCTATGACTATGGTGTAATTGTGGTATTGTTGAAAGATCATTCTCCCCATACCCTTACACATGACTATGCATGAAATATTTATGATTATGGTAATGTTGTGGTGTTGATTGGAAGGCTATTCTCATGAACACACTATGAACATGATGTGAAAGGTTTACTCAATTAGTAATGATTCTAAGGTTGAAAGGCCATTCTCACCTAATGAATCTAAGAGCTATTATGATACCATGTTGGTTTGAGTGTTAAGGCATTCTTTCATGAACATGAACTTAAGTAAAGACTTAACATGACTATTAAAGGGAATTATGCTTAGCAGCACTGAGTGGATATGAATATGATATGGAAGGTTTTACGCCAGTTAGTCCGGCTTCCCAATGAGTTCCTTATACGCCAGTTAGTCTGGGTTCCCAAAAAAGTTATCTCATAAGGTGGAAACCTTTTACCTCAGTTAGTCCGAGTTTCTAGTATCAATCTCCTTATCCTGTAACTATGTGCCCACATAGGGTTTTATCTAGTGGATCCACCTAAGCTAACAAACTAGTTCTAACTTAGGCAAGTAGGACACCTATTTTCGGTGTGGTGGCATGACACCGGATTCCATGTAGCTCACATGGTCTATGTTGGTTAAGGCTATTTCCCTACATGACAAGAATATGAATATGATAAGAATATGAACATGAACTATACTTATGACTTCTCAATGAGCTTTACTTAGTGTGAGTGAGGGTATGGGACTTCACTCATACATTGCACAAGTAGACTTTGAAAGGGTTTATGGTGTTGTTTCCTTATGTTATGAAGATATATGAATTTATGCATGTATGATATGTATTGTTGTTAAGGGTGACTTTACTTGCTACAAGCTATGAATATGAATGTTTCCTTGTCTATGAGTATTGGCTATGGATGAGTTCAAGGTATGATATGCATGATTATGGTGACCTAAAAGTGGTACTTAGTATTAGATAGGATTATGGAATCTTGTTTATGCATTGGCACAAGTATAGCTTAGGGTTGCATATGGAATGGTTTGACTTATGTATTTGCACTATTGTGCATGATGACTCTTAAAAATGATAAAGTGCATGGTTTCAACTAAATTGTCCCTTTTTGCATGTTTTAAGGATTTTATGTATGGCTTCCATACTTAGTACAATTCTGTGCTAACCTATATTTTCTACATTTTCTATAAGTGTAAGGCCCGGTTGTTAAGGTGTTCTTCCTTCTTGAGTAAAAGCTTGGATTGACTATTGTCCACGCTTTCGGTGAGTCCTCATGGATCAAGGACAAGAGTTGTTCATTTCTAGTTTCTTCATTACTTTCTCTTTTGAGACTATGTTGTAAAGGGTTGTGACCCTTATTGATTCTCGATTGTATTAGATGGTTAATGAGACAATGTCTAGGATTCTATTTTGATTTTATGGTAAAAGACTTCGATTGTAAAAAGTTTAAATTTCGCATCATTTTTGTGGCTTTATGTTTATGATATGATAAGGGCTTGTATAAGACCCCTTCGGGGTCAAGTACGTCGTGTTATATCTAGGGGGTACCCCTGGGTACTTGACAAAATTCAAGAACGAGCAACCTCAGGATTAACAAAGAAAGTTACAAGAGTTATTCTGTATTTTAGACTAGGACAGAATTTTTGAGGAGGGTCTTCAAAAATTCCATCAAGACTATCTTGCAAAGAATGGACGAGTGTGTAAGTCAATTACGTGAAGGAGCATGGAGACAAGACCAACACAAATCATTCATTCAAACTAAGAAATTTTCTTCGGATGCAGGAACATCGAAGTCACAAAAATGGCAATGTCAAAGTTGTCAAGCATGGAAAAAGACACCATTTACACCCATCGTGGCCTCATCATCATGACTCAGATATTTTCTCATCTCGTTTTATCTCCATTACACTATGTTACTTTAAGTGTTTTTTAAGCATTTTTTTTATATTTCACAGGAATAGGAGATGAGCACTGATAGATTCTTCCAAGATGACAGTACTGGTAAAGTCAAGACCATCCCTTAAATCGAGCATCGACCTCGTTACAGTTGGATTATTATCGAGTCATTCACCTTGTTACAGTTAGATTATTATCGAGTCAACCACGTCATTACAGTTAGACTATTACCGAGCATCCACCTCGTTACAGTTGGAATATTATCGAGCCATCCACCTCGTTAGTTTGATTATCATCGAGCTTCCACCTCATTACAGTTCAAATATTATCGAGCATCCATCTCGTTACAGTTGGAATATTATCGAGCCTCCATCTCGTTATAGTTGGACTATTATCGAGCCTCCACCTCCTTACAGTTGGACTATTATCGAGCCATCCACCTTTGTATAGTTAGAATATCATCGAGCTTCTACTTTGTTATAGTTGGAATATTATCGAGCATCCACCACATTACAGTTGGAATATCATCGAGCCTCCACCTCGTTACAGTTGTAATACTATCGAGCCTCCACATTCTTACAATTGGAATATTATCGAGCATCCACCTTGTTACAGTTGGACTATTATCGAGCATCCACCTCGTTACAATTGGATTATTGTCAAGTTATCTAGCTCATTTCAGGGATCACCGGAGTTTGCCATGCAGAAAATAAGCAATGACATCTCCAAATCCTCAGCAAATTATGAGTTATAATGGACATACGGTGATCAAAAGCGGTATCCATTATCTTTTACTCTCAATACTTCTTTATTTTCTCATTTAGTTAAAAAAGATGTTTATACCTATATTAAGATATACTCATTTGTTATATGAATGATTTTTTTTCATTTTTTAACTGAAGCTTCTAGCTAAAGCGTCACAGTGTCTATTAATTATTTACTTTGAGTGTGCCGACATATACTGAACATACCTATATGATATCTTTCAAAGCAAGAGTGACTTCAAAATACTAAGACAATGACTTATCCACAAAAACGTGCAAGAACATAACCGAAAAGTGGCGTAAGAGATGTTACCACTTTTTTCAATAACAGTTTCTACTAAAAAGTTTATTTCAGTCTTTGTCAAGAGCATCCAAGAGGATAAATTCTCACATCCACAGGTTTGGACGACATCAGTGGAACTTTTCTTAACAGCGAACTGGACATAGTCCGAAGAGGAGTATCAAAGTCTTCGAACGTGAGCTGGGGAGAGACTTCCACCACAATCAAACGACACCTCTATTAAAAGGCATGTGGGTTCTCTGGGTTTATCAGTTTTAGTTTCGCCTCCGGAAAACCTTGACTATAATCGGAAGCAACTCTCCAATCCGAGTGAGGATACACCAAGAGTCTTGAAAATTATGTCTGTGTAAGTTCATAATTATGGATGTGAAGTGCACCACATTCATGGCTAAGAGGTTGCAAGCCTCTTTTTCATAATTCGACTTACTTGTCACTCTTCCAGAGCCGAAGGATATCTCGCATAATAGATTTCCTTTTCAACTCATCGAGTTGAACTACAAACAACCGGATTCCCAAGTTGAGGGATATCTAGGCGAGATCAATGTTGAAAACGCAGCTGTACTCCAACGTTCTCTTTTAAATCTTATTTTCGAGCATTCTGGTCTCTTCATAATTCGATATTGGGATAGCTTTTGATTTCTTTTATAATCGTACGTTAAATCAACCGTATCAAACTAAAAGTGGCCTGAATTCTCATATAGCCTAAGATATATAGGAAACCCGACATTGGGGTTCGTCCATAATTCCTAAAGTTCGTACCCAAAACCGCTCTCCTAAAAAATGAAAGTGTGATTGGTCAATATTGGATTCATCAATTTCGTTTGCCTCGAATTTCTTTTATCAATCCAAGTCAAACGAGGGACAGTTGTTGACACCCAATGTTTTTCCTCCACAGTGTATATTAATCATCGAGCTTCTTCAATTTCAAATGATTTGAAATAATTAGTTTTAGAAAATTTCAATAAAAAATAGTTTGGAAGTTATTTTTAAATAGTCTTGTTGCCTTTCAATTATTTTTTAAATAATATATTTGTTTTTATATAATTAGTATATCTTATAAATATTTAAAAATCATCTCAAAAGATTTTGCGTTTAGTTAAATATTTTATTAATTTTATTTAGTTCAAATTATGGTTATGATTTGGTTATTTTATAATTAAGTTAATTATTTTATTTTCATTAAGATTTAGAAGCTTGTTAATTAATTATTATTAATTCATCGTGATTAAATTCTAGTCAGATTCATCAAATTAACTCAAATCGGCTACGTTTTATATGGCTATAATTACAATTTGCTTAGCCATTTTGTATTTGAAAAGGTGTAAATTTTATAATTGACATATATAGGACTAATAATTATAAGTTATGACATTATTCTTTATTTTTCAAGTTATAACAATAAAAAATTGCAGGTTTTAACATTTAAGTAAAATAAAAAATGATTTAAAATAATAGTAAAAATTAATTAGTGTGCAAAATAACTAAGGTAAAAATGGATATATTAGTAGTAAATAATTTGAAATAATTAATGATAATTAATAGGGGCATATAAATAGGATATTCATAAAAAAGAGGAATATTTGTTTTCCTTGTTTAGCTCAAAGCAGTTAAAATCGTTCAAACAACTTTCTTTTCTTTTGTTAGAAGGTTTCTCTCTCTTCTCAATATTTTATGTGTTAATTGTCACTCTCATCTAATTCATATTCGTTTTCATTCAATAATCTTCATTTTCTTGTAATGGACGGTTTCTTATTAGTATTAATAAAGCATGGTGGTAGATGGGTTTCTTCATGTTAGTATTCTTTGAGATTTTTTATTTGTATCGGTATACAAACCAAATGTAAATAAAATTATGAACTGTGATACTGAAAAAATATTCAGATTTTGTTTGTGTATAATACTTTTAATTATGACGTTTTTGGTATGAATATTCATTTTGTGAAATTACATAAAATTTGTTTGAACATAGATTTTGGTTTGAACATACATTTTTTGTATGTTTCTGGTAAAAAAAATTATATAAAATTTATTTGAATTTAGTATACAAGTTATACCATGTTGGTACGATTTTGGAATTATATTGAAATGAATTTCGTATATTATTTATCTAATAAATGACAATTAATAGTTAGAAGTGGTATTATTTTGATATTATAGTGGAAAACTACTATATTTATGGAAAAGATATTTAGTTTATTAGAATGGGGAAAAAGAACAAAGAAAATGGGTGAAAGAGAAACTGAAGATGAAAGAGTAACGTGAGGGTCGAGGTGTGGGTTGGCATGTGATAAGTTAAAAAATCCCTTAAAAGGTGTAATAGATAATTACAAATTGATTCTCTCTCATTAACATTATTTCTCTCACCTATTAATTATATAATATATATTAGTTAATAAAATGTAATTAATTAATTTATAAATTAAAACTAATATGTTAATATTGTAAGTAAAATGTTATAAGTAGTAATATTAAAAAAGTAGATCTAAAAGTTAAAATATTAACTCTTAAATAGATGTGTGAGGGGATTTTTCCATGTAAATTTTATAATTGACATATATAGGACTAATAATTATAAGTTATGACATTATTCTTTATCTTTCAAGTTATAACAATAAAATATTGCAGTTTTAACATTCAAGTAAAATAAAAAATGATTTAAAATAATAGTAAAAATTAATTAGTGTGAAAAATAAATAAGTTAAAAACGGATATATTAGTAGTAAATAATTTGAAATAATTAATGATAATTAATAGGGGCATATAAATAGGAGATTCATAAAAAAGAGGAATATTTGTTTTCCTTGTTTACCTCAAAGCAGTTAAAATCGTTCAAACAACTTTCTTTTCTTTTGTTAGAAGGTTTCTCTCTCTTCTCAATATTTTATGTGTTAGTTGTCACACTCATCTAATTCATATTCGTTTTTATTCAATAATCTTCATTTTCTTGTAATGGACGGCTTCTTATTAGTATTAATAAAGCATCGTGGTAGATGGGTTTCTTCAGGTTAGTATTCTTTGCGATTTTTTATTTGTATTGATATACAAACCAAACGTAAAAAAAAATTATGAACAGTGATACTGGAAAAAATTGTGTATAATACTCTTAATTATGACGTTTTTGGTAAAAATATTCATATTTTAAAATTACATAAAATTAATTTGAATATAGATTTTGGTTTGAACATACATTTTTTTATGTTTTTGGTTTAAAAAATTATATAAAATTTATTTGAATTTAGTATACAGGTTATACCATGTTGGCACGATTTTGGAATTATATTGAAATCAATTTCGTATATTATTTATATAATAAATGACAATTAATAGTTAGAAGTGGTATTATTTTGATATTATAGTGGCATGATTCTGCTGTGAAAAAAGTGACGACTTATGGCATGAAATAGGTATAATTTTGGCATGAAATAGGTATGAAAAGTGTACAGAATAATTATATGAAATTTGTATACTGATTTCAAATTTTTTGGTGTGTATAATAACTTTAATTATGACGTTTTTTGTTAAATGTATAATGTTATAATTTGGTATGAACATTAAATTTGTTCATTATTTGGTTGACCCATTTTTTACTTTTTGGTATGTTTCTGGTTTAAAAAAATAGATAATTTGTTTTGGTATTTGTATACTACTAATACCGGACATGTATGTCAATCAATAATATTTTTTTGAACGAATTCTGATTTGATTGGATATTTATTTTTTTGGCATTATATTGTAATGGATTTTGGGAATAATAATGTAATGAATTTGGTATACTGTTTATTTAAGAAATGACAATTAATATTTATAAGTTGGAATTATTTTGGTATTCTACTGGCATGATCCTGTTATGAATAATTGATGACTTTGACATGAAATAGGTATGAAATATGTGAATAAGAATTGTATGAAATTTGTATACTAATATAACATATATATTTTTACTTTGGTATTCTGTAATTGCATATGAAATTGTTTAAAAATAACATATGTATTTTTACTTTTGTATGCATAAAAATGATATGAAATTTGTATACTAATATAACATATGTATAAAAGTTATTTGTACTTTTGTATAATGTAATACTGACACAATAATTTATGATGAAATAGAAAAATATACAATTCAAAAAGTGTCGGAGAATAAATTATTGTCGCCTGGTTCAAAAAGAATTGTAGGGAGACCACAACTTGAACGCTGGAAATGGTTTGTTGATGTGAAATTCAAGAGGTTAAGGTTAAGTGCAGTATATGTCGTCGAGAGGGACACAACAGGAAGACATGTTCAAATTACCCTTCTAGAAAAAAATGACATAATTTATTTTTATTTAGATTTGGTTGTTTTATTGTGGCAAACTCATGTTTTGATTTATTGTGTCTTTTAAGTTAATGAATTATAATTTCAGAACATTTATTATGTGTGCTAGTTAATCATTTGTGTATGCAGTGTTTTTCAAATGTACACTAAAAAAATTAGGTAATGCTAGTATGCGATTGATATCGTATGGGAAAATTACGTTAAATCTTAGTATGAAATTGGTATAAATTTGGTATCCAACTGATGTCCCAGTGATAAAATTGAAAAAACATGTAATTGAGATTTCAACTGAAATAGCCAACTTAAAACTAGTTAATGTTGTATCCAATTTGGTATCGAATTGATATCCCATTCGAAAATTGAAAAACCAACATGTAGTTGACATTTCAACCAAATTAGACAACCCAAACAAGTTAATGTTGTATTCAACTGGTATCCATTTGGTATCCAACAAATATCCCAATGAAAAATGAAAAAAAAATGTAACTGATATTTCAATCAAATTAGACAACCTAAAATAATTTAACATTATATCTGATTGATATCCAATTTATATACACTCGGTATTCAACTTGAAATTTTAGAACAAAAATTAAAAAATGTATGAAATTGATATCAAAAATCTGACAATGTAAAATAAAGCATATTATATATTGTTGTCAAAAATTATAGCAAACGAAATATACATCACCCAAAATTCAAAACATGTAATTAAAAGTTGAAACTGCAATAATTAATACAAATTCTATATTTTCCTCTCTCTTCAATTAATATTCCATATTTAAGTGTAACCTTCTTTTTAAACCATATTTAAGCTGAAATTTAGTAACTCATTATTAAAGATTTTATGATCTCATATATATATATATATATATATATATATATATATATATATATATAACAACATATTTCAGAATTAAATATACTTATTTCACCCACAAAAAGTATTTTAGATATAGAAAAACACACCAAAAAAGAGTGTAAAATTTCTAGTAAAACGATTTTTTTCCTCAAAAAATCGAGTTCCAAATTAAATAAAACAAAAAACGAAATCAAAATATAGAATTCTTATTTCTAAAAAAATCAGATTAAAAAAATAAAAAATAACATCAAAATTTAAAATAAAATAAAAACATCAAGAAAAGCAAAAAAAGATAGATTAAAGAGAGAGAAAATTACATGTTAAAACCTTCGGTGATAAATTTAAAATATTTGAATAGTAATTAATATTTATCTTGGATATAATAGAATAATTAAATTAAGAATCAACTAATTAGGAGAAAATCAAGGGAAAGATTTATCTTGTAAATTATAAATTACTATATTTATGGAAAAGATATTTAGTTAATTAGAATGGGGAAAAAGAACAAAGAAAAGGGGTGAAAGAGAAACTGAAGATGGAAAGAGTAACGTGAGGGTGGGGGTGGGGGTTGGAATGTGATAAGTTAAAAAACCCCTGAAAAGGTGTAATAGATAATTACAAATTGATTCTCTCTCATTAATATTATTTCTCTCACCTATTAATTATATAATATATATTAGTTAATAATATATAATTAATTAATATATAGATTAAAACTAATCTGTTAATACTTGTAATTAAAATATTATAAGTAGTAATATTAAAAAAGTAAATCTAAAAGTTGTAATAGTAACCGTTAAATAGATGTGTGAGGTGATTTTTCCTTTGAAAAATCTAGCTCATTTATTATAGTGAAAATTTTATAAATGATAAATATTAGACTAATATTTCTAAGTTGTAGCAGTAGAATATAACTTTCAAGTTGTAACGTTAAAAAATTTCAGGTTGTAACATTTTATTTAAAAAAATATTTTTAAGTAATTGTAAATATATGTTTTGAAAAAAATAAAAAAGATAAAAAATAAAAATAAAATGATTTTGAATAAAAAGAAAAAAGAAAAAAATAGAAATAGGAGTATTAATTAAATTTGAATCAATTGATGATAATTTTTAATTAGCATAAATTAATGAGATTCAAACTGATTAGGAATATTTATCTTCCTTAATTCACTCTAATTTGTTAATTTAAATATAAAAATCTGATTTTATCCATTTTCTTCAACGTTTCTCTCTCTTCGTTTTTTTTTTTCAGAATTCTTGTCATTGACGAGTAAATCCATTTTTTTTTTGTGTGAAAAATCTTCATTTTGTTGTGATGGACGACTCATTATATATATTAACTAAACATAGTGGAAGATGTGATTCTTCAGGTTAGTAATGTTTATGATTTATTGTTTGTATTTGTATATTACTAAAATGTAAAAAAAAAAAAAAAAAGAGCAATGAAACTGTAAATCACATTTTGTGATTTTATTTCTGTATACTATATTTAAGTTGTGATGGTTTTTGTATAAACCATCCATTTAGTTCATAATACATATTAATTTATGTGAAACTGTAATTAACAACATTCTATGATTTTGTTGGTACGTTTCTGTTTTGTTTTTTTTTTTGGTTATTTTATATACTGATTATACCATGATTTTGTGTGAAATTGGCTTAATATATGAATGATTTGATTATAAATGTATAGAATATTAATAGTTTTATCATTGTAAAGTTATGAAATTTGTGGGAAAAAATTATGAAATTTGTTGTAACATTGTTATGAAACTGAAATTTCTTTAGTCAATTTGATAATAATAATGAGATAGATTTGGTATACAGATTTAAATTAATATATGATTACTATTTTGTTTCCTGAAAATATAAATAAAATGTATAAGCTGGAATGAATTTGGTAGAGTAACTGGAATGATATTGGTATGAAAATGTATTTATTTTTGTCTAAAAAATATGAGTAAGAAGTATGATGATTTGTATGAAAAGTGTATTAAGTCAGTATGAAATGTGAAATGTTATTTTTTATATAATGTGTTTTCTGGTATGAATTTTTGTATACTGTTTGGAATGTTATTTGTATGAATAAGTAATGACGATTGTGTGTAATTTTGTGTGAGTAGAATGAAATTGGTATGAAAAATTAATCAGTATTGTGTAAAAAAAAATGAGTAAGAAGTATGATTATTTGTATGAAATGTGTATTAAGTTGGTATGAAATGTGAAATGTTATTTTTTTATGAAATCTGTATTATGGTATGAATTCTGGTATACTGTCTAAATGATATTTGTATTAATAAGTAATGGCGAGTGTGTGTAATTTTTGTGAGAGTAGAATGAAGTTGTGGATTAAATTTGTGTTATCTTTGGTATGAAAAATTAATATAAATACAACATATTTATAATTGATTTGTATTATGTAAGACTAACTGTTATTTTTTTAATGAAACAGGAAAAATATGTTGATTTTCAGATGGAGGGGACTATCTATGAATCTTCTAGTCTATATAGTGGTTTAGTAAGTGCGATAAAATCGCAACTTATGATAGATGTTAATATTAATGATATAGAGATAAGATATATAGTTAGTGATCGATGTCCACCTGTTAGTATAAAATATATAATTTTTTTATTTTATTCTGATCTTTTAGACTCATGTTTTGTTTTGATATGAAACAGAATTGGTATGAAATGCATTACAACTAAGTGTTTAATATACTGTTCATGTTTTATACAAATTCATTCATTAATCATACAAATTGCATACTGCTGGAAATAAAATTCATTCCAGTTTAATATATAAGATAGTGTTCATATTAGTGATAATTATATAAGATAATTATGGCATGCATTTGGTATCCTAATAGCAGCTGATATTATTTAATGTAAGTATACATGAGTATTAATTTGGTATCCAACTAGTGTCCTACTCTAAATCAAATCATTGTTTTAGATTGTCAGATTCATTTCTTCCAGTATTTATACAAATTGTATACCAATTTCATACATCTTTGAAGTACTTAATCCATGCTTGTTAAGAGAATATAATTTACAATTAGTAATAATTTGGTATCCATTAGGTGTCCAACTTGAATAAATATAAAACAAGATGTAATTGAGGTTGTTACAAAATACAATGATCACTATTTTACATTGGCATAATCATATCTTCAAGGTATTTGTATAGGTTGGATACCAACTTCATTCATTTTTTATTTTTTATTTTTTGTGTTAGAATATGAAGTAAAAAAATCAATCATGAATGAATTTGGATGTCATAAGTGTACAGTTTGGATACCAATTATAAGACAAAGTTGGTTCATGAACTATAAATTGATATTCTTTTTATTTCTAGTTAGTAATACACAGTAATATCAGTAAGTCTAAATGTTGAATCCAATTGGTATGCAGTTTGTATATAATTGTCATCCCGAAAACTATTATACTCAATGTGTAATATATCTTCCAAATGGTATGCAGTATGTATATTACTAGTATCCTGAAATTATAATAGTCAATCAGTAATTCATAGGTAGATGGTATCTGACTGGAATAAAATAGTAGATATTATATATCATCAAATATTGAAACACAAAAAAATTGTCCAAAAGTTTAAAAAAACATGTAATTCTAAAAAGTAGAAGATGCAATCAACTATCTCAAATTTCTTTTCGTGGTCTTGGTGTAGGATAATTGCTGGTAGCCGGAGTATGTTCTTTTGCTATGCGAGGTCCACCAAATTTGCTAGCAACCGTAGCAGTTACTTCACTCTCACTGATCGTGCCATCCTCATTCTTTGTTTTTCCATAATGTCATATGATTGTGACATATTTTTGACGATGGTACTTTGCATCGATATCAACAAAACGCATATCAAAAACATCATTACTGATGTAGTCAGCAAATAGATATGTGTACAAACCACAATCACTGGAAAAAAATTAAAAGAAAAATCATTTTAAAAAATAAACTAAGTTAACTTTTCTGATGAAATCAGTAAAGTATAGAAATACATAGTTGGAACTATCTTCTTGTTGAGGCACATGCATCATATGAATAATGTGAAAATAAATTAAATATAGTACTTATCCTAACAACTTTTTTGCCTTTTTCGGATTTTATTTCACTAACAAAATCATAATCAGAATCAGAAGGGGTTTCTACAATTTTCCCCTTCCTCTTCTTTCCCTTTTGATTTGCCAAACTCACCCTTTTCTTTGCTTCGTTTTTTTTCTCCTTTTGATCCTTCAAGTGAGAGGAACCACCCTTTGCCGGAGTTTCAACATTTTTTGGCGGTGGGATTTGAGTCAATATGTTGAAAGTTGGAGCATGTACTTCATCCGTAGAAGTTTCTTCAGCTAATCGAAGACTCGTTCGAGGCGTTGCAATGATTTTCTTCGACATGATGATGATGAGAAACGGAACGAGAGGAGTGATTGTGAAGTTGGGGTAGTGGGGTGGTGAGAAAGATGGGAGGGACGATTGTGAATGTGGAGTAGTAGGGTGGTGAGAAAGATGGGTGGGACGATTGTGAATGTGGGGTAGTGGGGTGGTGGCGTGTAGTATTGGATAGGTGTGGGGTGGGGAGTGGGATTAACGTATGGGAGGTTTGGAGTGTAACGGTAATCAAGGAACTCTAATCAATGTAAATCCCTATATTTGTGTAACTGATAATTTCTGTTTTAAAAAAGGAAATGCAATCAAATTAATTAACTATTAATAATTAATAATATAAAAATATAAAGAGACTAATCATTTATTATATTAAATTGTAATTGATTTTTAAATAAACTTAAATTTAATTGATATGTTATAACCCGTAAATAAACTGTTATAAGTAAGATTTTTTTAAGAGTATATTTAAAACCCGTAATATTGTCTCTTAAATGTGTAAATGGTGTGACTTTTCCAAAGATAAATTATTGAGATGATTTTTAAAACACTAATTCAGTTTCATTGAAATTGGAGTAGCTGGGTCTATTAGATTTTTTATGGTAGAAGGTAGCAAAAATAAGTTGTCAATAATGTGGGTTTGTGAAAGAAAAATTAATAAGAATCTAGTGTTAGTAATGGTGGAGTTTCATTATGGAGGAAGTCATGAAATTGAGTAAAAAATAATCTATCGTTAGTAATGTAACTTTATGAGTTGTACTAGTATGTAATTATCTCTTAAAAATATAGGAAGACTTTGTTGTATTTCAAAACAACCCTTAAAATTTTTGACTTGTTAAATAGAAAAATACACTTATGTAGATTTTTTGTTAAATTAGTGAGACTCTATATAGGTAAAATGTTGATGCATCCTTATATAATTTCCAAATAAGAAAATATGTTATATTTTTGGGACTAACTAAAAAAATATGTCGTCTTATAAATTGGAACAAAAAAATATTAAATTAAATGTTAAATGGTACTATCATAGAAAAATAACGTGAAACAATAGACTTTTTTATGAGAAGTTTGACTACAATTTTTTTTGTAATGTAGAAAAACTATAAAAAAAAAAAGAAGAAGAGTAAAGCATCCGAATATGAATTGAAATTATATTTAGTATGAAGAAAGATTTTGGTTTGTGGTCTACAATGCACAATTGAACTATGCTCTGCTGGTTGAAGACTTTCTTTATTGAACCAATATTGTATTCCACTCTATACAATTGATACAAGGTGTGTTTATATTATATTCTCGGAAAAGAAAGGATGTACTGCATTTGCACTCCTTACACGGGCAAACATTTCCTTGAAAACTAGACTATATGTGAATGCAGTCACAAATCACAACCTAGCTCATTGGTGTTGGTGTGATTATCGACTCATAATGAAGGTGAATTCAAAGCACAAGTATACTATGAGGTGATGGGAAATTAATTCACTTACAAAACACCAAGAATGGAAGTGATTCAGCATTTAAGCCAAATGTGAGTTGATGGTGGCTCCGGTAAAGGCTTTGGGTCGAGATTCATAGGTGACATCATTGTTGAAAGTGAAAAATAGCTACGACAGTTGACATAGAGCAAAGGAGAAAAGTGTAGAAGGATTTATTCATCATTTTTATTTTTGCTTTCAACAGATCAGATTGTTGATTTATTTATTTTTTGATTTTTTGTTGTAATCTTTTTCAGATACATATGGGTTCAGATTTTTGAGTTGTTTTGTTTCTTAAGTTAATGTATAATGACTTCATTTCAATATTATGATACATTACAATTTTATCATGCATAATGTATCCTGTTCAAATATTAGTTTTGATGCATAACCTTAATATATTGAAACACAAATTAGTAATGTATCATGTTCATAGTTATGTATCAAATATATAACTATTACAAATCTTATTATCTTTTACTACCAGATACATACACCCAAACTTATTCAACTAGAAGACTATGTATTTGTAGACATTATTAAATATTATTGTTGATACATAAAAATCCTAATGTTTTATAACTATATTAGTTTGTATCATATTCATAGTTTTGTAACATCTCACAATTTGAAATAGCTAGGAAGAAGCTTAGAAGTCGAAATAGTTAATTTTTGGAAAGAATTTAAAAATCTGGAAATTTGGCAAGTGTGTTAAAGTGAGTTTTTGTTCAACTTCAAAGGGTCATAACTCCTAGCTCAGGATGAATTAGGTGTGTTTCAAGGTATGGTTGGAAAGCTCTTGGCATGATCTTTCTAACGCCACCGAGTTTGCGCGATTCCAAGATCATATGAGTGAGTTATGCCCTTTGGAAATTGGGCTATTGGAATGAGAAAATGTCCATTCCGGATTTTGAAAGGCTAGTTTGGTCTTTTCCTTAACCTTTTATTTTAATTATTTTTTGGTAATTATTTAGGGGTCTAAGCTGGTTTATATCAGTTTACACTTTTACCAAAAGAGTTAGGGTTTTGACAGAAGAGAAAAAAAGAGGAGAAAAGAGAAGAGGAAGCAAGAACGTTCAAGATCGTCGAACTATGGCTTGTGGAATTCGTCGGGGGTGATCCCTACAAGGTATGTGAGATCGCATAGCATTGGGTTAGTTCACCCACGTTTCAAGCATGATTAATTCAACATATTTTCATCTTAAAAAGAATGAGAATTTGATGTTCTTGATAGTTGTTCTTGAATTGATATCGTTCTTCAATATGAGTTGGGATTAAGGAGTTTCTTGATGTTAAAGTGTTGTTTCCTGGAGGATTTTGGGTTAGAGTTTATGTATATGATTTGGGTACATGAATCTAAAGTGGATTTGAGAAAAAGAATCGGATTAAAATGATTTAGGATCAGAAAATGAGATCAAAAATTCGTGAGACTCACCTGGGGAGGGCCACACGAGTCGCGCCCCTATAGCGCCTGGAAGGCTGGGGAGGCGCGCCTGTAGTGCGCCAGAAATGAGCCCAGTAAGTTGGGGGCTGGTGCGGCGCGCCGGGATGCGCCCAAATCGTCGTTTTTCACCAGTTTTCGTCGTTTAGCCTATTTAGGTCCTTCTAAAGTGTACTAACACTTACTATTGATTCTAACTACTCTAAATGACTTCTAATCATCTAGAAATCATCCAGAAACATGAATCATAACCTCGAATCCATAAATTCAAATTCAAGGAAAGTCAAAAGCCAAGTTTAGGAAGTTCTTAGAGTCTTTTCAAGAAGTCTTTTGCAAATGCTTTTAACTTTGTTTTAAGACTTAAAGTTCAAGTTGAGTAAAGAGTAAAGATTAAAGCTTGAAGTTCATTTCTTCAAAAGTATATGGGGACTATGTATTCCCAAAGAGTTCAAAATGTTTTCACATTTAAACAAGAAAGGAAACCTTTATTTCCAAAGAGCCTTCGGGTTAGTTTTGAGAAAAGAGTAAATGCTTTCATATTAAGCAACAGGGGAAACTTTGATTTCCAAGATAGCCTTTGAGCTAAGTTTTTGAGCAATTATATCAAATCACAGAAAGAAATATGTTTTTAAACATAAAGAGCTAGTATCGTATTTTGGGAGTAGTATTGAGCACCGATATGGGAGAGCGTTCAAAGAACCCATAGCCCCCATAAACCATGTAGCCATCATGGGTAGAAAAGGGTCATACTTTTTAGATGAATCATTTAATGCTTTTTAGCATAGACTAGTGGATCCACTTAGTGAGTTAGATCATATACCCCCGGCAAGGTATAGGATGGTCCTTGGCAGCGTGAGGTAAAGTGTTGCATCATCACTATAGCGCTTAAGTGATGGTTGTCGGTTAGAGAAACTCCCACAACAGTATTTTGTATTTTTATATATATCAGTTTATTGTATTATTACATACATCTCAGAGTGTTTGTATCTTTGCATACACACAGAGTTGACATCATGTTTTAAACAGTTTCCTTTATATTGCACTTGTTTTTAAATTGCTTTCTATTGAAATGAGTTCAGTTATGTTGAGTTGAGTTGAGTTGTGCCAGGTAAGTTTTCAGATTCTTTTTAAGCTTAAGTTGTGTTTAGCATTCCAACTAGCATACTCGTGCATTCAATGTATTGATGCCAGTTGGCCTGCATCTTATTATGATGCAGACGGAGGTAACTAGGATCAGCATCCATCGTATTGTTGATCCAGTCGAGCTTCAGAGTTGTTGGTGAGTCTCCTTGTATTCCAGAGGATCTCCCTCTTAGAGTTGAAAAGCAGTTCAGCAATGCCTAAGGGTCGTTTCATTTCATACCTTAAGGCGAGAAAATTAGTTTCAAAGGGTTGTATCTATTACTTAGTCCGAGTTAATGACTTTAGTGTTGAGATACCTCTCATTCAGTCAGTTCCTATAGTAAGAGAGTTTCCAGAAGTCTTCCCTGATGATCTACCTGGAGTCCCTCCTGAGAGAGAAATAGACTTCAGTATAGACATCATTCCAGATACTCGTCCTATATCTATTCCGTCATGCAGAATGACACCAGCAGAGTTGAAAGAGTTGAAAGAACAGTTGAAGGATATGTTAGATAAGGCTTCATTCGACCAAGTGTCTCACCTTGGGGCTCTCCGATCTTATTTGTTAAAAAGAAAGATGGTTCCCTTAGGATGTGCATAGACTTGCACGATTAGGAGTTCGATTAATGGATTCCACAAAAGGAGAAATAGTGGTGATGAATGGGGCTGAATCATCATTAGTGTTAGAACTAAATGGTCAGCAAGACCAAGACCCTATCTTGCTTGAATTGAAGGCAAATGTTCATAAGCAAAAGTATTTGCTTTTGAACAAGAGGGAGATAGTGAGTTGACGCATCAAGGTAGGTTGTGTGTACCAATGGTGGATGGAACCCAAGAGAGGATCATGGAGGAAGCTCATAGCTCCAGATAGTCCATTCATCCGGGTTCCACCAAGATGTATAGTGACTTGAGAGAAGTCCATTAGTGGAATAGTATGAAGAAGAGATATCCACATCTCTTTGAACCTAGAGAAGGTCCAAATTTAGGTACTAACCCTTTCTTAGTATGTATTTACAAGTTGGCATGCGTCTTACATTTGCTTGTGGGTGTTTGAACTGAATGTTGCATGTTACACCCTTAGCCTAGTAAGTGAAATCTCATTCGAGGACGAATGTTCCCAAGGGGGAGATATTGTAACATCTCGCAATTTGAAATATCTAGGAAGAAACTAAGAAGTCGAAATAGTTAATTTTTGGAAAGAATTTAAAAATCTGGAAATTTGGTAAGTGTGTTAAATTGAGTTTTTGTTCAACTTCAAACGGCCATAAATCCTAGATCAGGATGATTTAGGTCTATTTCCAGATATGGTTGGAAAGCTCTTGGCATGATCTTTCCAACGCCGCCAAGTTTGTGCGATTCCGAGATCGTATGAGTGAGTTATGCCCTTTGGAAGTTGGGTTGTTGGAATGAGGAAATGTCCAATCCGGATTTTGAAACGCTAGTTTGGTGTTTTCCTTAACCTTTTATTTTAATTATTTTTTGGTAATTATTTAGGGGTCTAATCTGGATTATATCATTTGACACTTTTACCAAAAGAGTTAGGGTTTTGAGAGAAGAGAAAAGAAGAGGAGAAAGGAGAAGAGGAAGAAAGAACGTTCAAGATCGTCGAAGTTTGGCTTGTGGAATTCGTCGGGGGTGATCCCTACAAGGTATGTGAGATCACATAGCTTTGGGTTAGTTCACCCACGTGCCAAGCATGATTAATTCAGCGTATTTTCATCTTAAAAAGATTGAGAATTTGATGTTCTTGATAGTTGTTCTTGTATTGATTTCATTCTTCAATATGAGTTGGGATTAAGGAGTTTCTTGATGTTAAAGTGTTGTTTCCTAGAGTAGTTTGGGTTATAGTTTAGGTATATGATTTGGGTACTTGAATCTAAAGTGAATTTGAGAAAAAGAATCGGATTAAAATGATTTAGGATCAGAAAACGAGATCAAAAATTCGTCAGACTCACCTAGGGAGGGCCAGGCGCGTCGCACCCCCATAGCGCCAGGAAGGCTGGGGCGGCGCGCCTTCAGTGCGCCATAAATGAGCCCCAGTAAGTTGGGGGCTGGCGCGACGCGCCCGAGATGCGCCCAAATCATCGCTTTTCACCAATTTTCATCGTTTAGCCTATTTAAGTCCTTCTAAAGTGTACTAACACTTCCTATTGATTCTAACTACTCTAAATGACTTCTAATCATCTAGAAATCATCCAGAAACATGAATCATAACCTTGAATCCATAAATTCAAATTCAAGAAAAGTCAAGAGCCAAGTCTAGGAAGTTCTTAGATTCTTTTCAAGAAGTCTTTTGCAAATGCTTTTAACTTTGTTTTAAGACTTAAAGTTCAAGTTGAGTAAAGAGTAAAGATTAAAGCTTGAAGTTCATTTCTTCAAAAGTATATGGGGGCTATGTATTCCCAAAGAGTTTAAAATGTTTTCACATTTAAACAAGAAAGGAAACATTGATTTCCAAAGAGCCTTCGGGCTAGTTTTAAGAAAAGAGTAAATGCTTTCATAATTAAGCAAGAGGGGAAACTTTGATATGGGGGAGTGTTCAAAGAACCCACAACCCCCATAAACCATGTAGCCATCATGGGTAGAAAAGGGTCATACTTTTTAGATGAATCATTTAATGCTTTTTAACATAGACTAGTGGATCCACTTAGTGAGTTAGGGTAGAAAAGGGTCATACTTTTTAGATGAATCATTTAATGCTTTTTAACATAGACTAGTGGATCCACTTAGTGAGTTAGGTCCTATACCCCCGGCAAGGTATAAGATGGTCCTTGGCAGTGTGAGGTAAAGTGTTGTATCATCGCTATAGCTCTTAAGTGATGGTTGTCGGTTAGAGAAACTCCCACAGCAGTACTTTATATTTATTTATATATATATATATATTTATATCAGTTTAATTGTATTATTACATACATCTCAGAGTATTTGTATCTTTGTATACACACAGAGTTGACATCATGTTTTAAATAGTTTTCTTTATATTGCACTTATTTTTAAACTGTTTTATATTAAAATGAGTTCAGTTATGTTGAGTTGAGTTGAGCTAGGTAAGTTCTTCAGTTCCTTTCAGATTCTTTTCAAGCTTAAGTTGTGTTTAGCATTCCAACTTGCATACTTGTACATTCAATGTACTGATTCCAGTTGGCTTGCATCTTATTATGATGCAGACGGAGGTAACCAGGATCAGCATCCAGCGTATCGTTGATCGAGTTGAGCTTCAGAGTTGTTGGTGGGCTTCCTTGCATTCTGGAGGATCCCCTTTTTTATTACTTTATCATTTTAGTTCATTTGGATGTCGTGGGCCTGTTCCAACATCCATCTCAGTTGTTTTAGAGGCTTCATAGATAGTTAGTCTGATGTTAGTTCATTCTTCATCATTTTGTTATTGGCTTATGTTCATCTATGAGTTGCCATTTTGGCTAAGTTAAATGTTTATTTTTAAAACATTATGAGTTCAGTTTGAGACATGTTGAGTTATCTTGTATTTGGATTATCTTCCTTATGTCTAAATCTTCCGTTGAGTAAGTAAGCCAAGCCAAGGGTTCGCTTGGGGCAAGCAATGATTCTCGAGTGTCAGTCCCTCCCAGGGTGTAGGCTCGAGGAGTGACAAGTTTTGTCTATGACACAAAATTGATAGAGTAACTAGTCGATTTGTTTTGATTTTTTTATTGTTAATTTTTTCCTGATACATATGGGTTCTGCTATTTTCATATCTAAATGTCTCAACAAAATAGATATATTTATCATGTATCAACTACTGTTTTTGACTTTTTAAATCAGTAACGCTTTGGGAAAGATTTGAGAGAAGAAAATTTAAAAGTTGAATTGTTTGAATGTCTTATGATTTGGGAGAGATTGACATCAATTTGATTTGCTTGATTTGAGGAACTGACATTTAATTTTACATTTATTTTCCTTTTTAATCTCAACATACAAGTTGTCTAATGTAATTGTGTATTATGTGCATATTGAGTTATTGTTACCTATCCATGAATACTGGAACTAGTTGATAATCATATCAGTACACCGTGATTGTGTACTAATACTGCACATGCTCCTTCTTTTTTGAGTACAGGGCATCTTAAGGCAGCTACTTCGCAACCTCAACTATTTGAATCCAAGGATGAGCCACTTCCTATGGGCTGCTACAAATTCCTCTTTTCCTTCTTAGTCCATTATTCGGACTCAATCTTTCAAGACTTATGTTTTCCTTCTTTATTTTTAGGTTTGTATCCCTTGTCTTAGAGTGTTAAACGCTTTGGTACTATGACTTTTAGGTTCTAGGAAGTTTATTCAGCATTTGTTATTGGTTGGCTAATGGATTAAATGGAAACTCAACCTTTTAGTTGTTTTTAAAATTGTTTTCCTAGTGTTTTATATCGTGACTTTGTTTTAAAATGGTTTGTAGGATAAGATTTTGGATTAGTGGTTGGTTCTCCCATTGGAGGGTTAGTGTGGGTGTCACTCACGATAGGTCAGGGTTGTGACAAAGTTGGTATCAGAACTCTTCTCATCATACCAAAACTAATCTAGTAGAGTTTTGTGGAAAGGTACAAAGACGCTTTCTTCAAAAAGCTGTAGGGCTTCAAGAAAATTATATTCTTTCTTTCCCTTCGTGTTATAACTTGATTATAATTGGTATCTGGCGATCCAAATTGATATCTAACCTTCTTCATTCTTCAACCCACAGATGATAGATACTAGGACCAACCTAGTAAGAGTACCAATTTTGGCGGTGGAACCAACAATTATAGGCCGAGGAAAAGGCAAAGTCAGAGGAAGAGGTAGGGGTAGGGGTAGGGGTAGGGGTAGAGGGAGGACTAACCCACTAAGGATGCTACTCGAATAGCGGCTAGGCCAAGGCCATCAATCCCTCCCCAATCCTAGGATCATATTGAGGAAGAAGTTGAGATGGAAATTGAGGAGGATGGAAGTGGAGGCACATGTTGGGGGTGCAGGTCTTCCCCTATGACTTCTGAGGTGATGCAACAGGTGTTGGCCATTTTGAGTGAGTTGGCGGGTACAGGAGCCACTCTTATTGTACCAGTTACTTAGGCCCCAACAACTCAACATTTTGCTGCAACGGCTCCCAAAATTGATGGACCTTCAAGTACAGAGGCCTTTTTTCCGTCCAGTGTTGGGTACCGTTACAATTGGTACTAAGCATGAACTCATGAACAAGTTCCTGAAACTAAAGCCTCTTATGTTCCATGACACAGAGAGTGAGGACGTATAGGAGTTCATCGTGAACAATTATGAGAGGCTTTACAAACTAGGCATTATTCATCAACATGGGGTAGAGTTTGTTACCTTTTTGTTATAGAGTGATGCCAAGCAATAGTAAAGGGATTATGTGGAGTGTCGATTGTTAGTCCTACCTCCGTTGACTTGGTCATAGTTCCGTGAATTGTTCCTAGAGTAGTATGTTCCACGTGCTCTAAGAGTTCAAAAGAAGGATGAGTTTTTGGCCCTTGAGTAGGGTAATATGTTTGTTGAAGCCTATGAGGCCAATTTCCATGCCTTGTCCCGTTATGCTACTAAATTGTTAAGCACCAAGGAGGAGAGTATCTGCCTCTATGTGAAATCAATAACACGTAGAGGTAATTGGGTTGCTCTATAGTGCTAAACATTCATGGATAGGTTGGGTCACCTTCAATGACACTAATCTTCGTTCGATTTCATAGCATCTGTTCATAGAATCTCCTTTGGTCTCATCTATGTGCATAACTAAACTACCAAATATCTTACAATATTCTCTCTTTTGATCCAGAAATAGGGCAAATAGATCTTAACCATAATCTCTATTTTCAAGAAAAAATTACATACATCAAACTTAAATTGTAAGTATCAAACTAATTAACCACTCCAATTAATATCTTTCGAGCATAAATTGGAGATCAGAAGTAGGAATTAAGTTTGCAACTTTAACCCATTAATTGGTCCATGTTAATTAGCCCAAAGCCATGGATGAACAACAACCAAATAGAGAATAACACAATACCCACTACATTAAATCAACACTCAACCCCATAATTGTACCCTTAGACTTTGAGGTTTTATCCACCCATCACAAAGTGTAAAGAAATTATACCTTACATGAAAGCAGTCATTGGTAACATGAAATTAAGCAACTACAAGCAATACCCATTTTGAATTCAACTTCAAATTGTCAATTTCAAGAGTGAACTTGAAAAACCCCAAAACTAAAAGTGTTTTTCACAAAGTCAAATATTTCTCTCTCTAAAAAATTCAAAACTCTCTAACAATTTTTGGGCCCTTCTTTCTCTCTCCTTTGGGCTATTTATAATTTCCCAAAATTTGGCCTAAAACTCAATGTGTGACCCATTCAGTGACGTTAGTCAGGCTCACCGAGCACATTCGGTGAATCGTCAATTGCTCTTTAACTCGCCTTTCTCTTGCTTTAGGCTTCAAGTGTTTGAACTTCAGTCGGCGAGCTCGTTCGAATGTGTATTTCACAATCGGCGGATCGTCGAGTACCACCTTTGTTCACCTTTTAAGCCTTTACTTTTTCTCCAAGTATTGTCACCTTTGGTGATGGTTGTCTTGTTCGCTCTTTGCATTCAGTGAGTCGTCGTTCCTCTTTGAATTTGCCAACCTACCTCAATTAATTCAATTGTTGTGCACTGTTAATTTGGACGAGGTCATGCCACTCGGGCGATCCGCCTTTCTTATTAGGGGATCAACAATGTGGAGTTTACACTTCTTTTTATGTTTTTGGTCATTCTTTCCAACATTCATACTTGCCTTGTAAGTTAGCCTTCATAGCTGCAAATCATAAAAAATATCATTAGAATAGGACATAATTAGGCATTGAGGACATTAATTGTTGAACTAAATATGCCTCAAATGAGTGTAAATCTACCACTCATCAGGCAACTATAGTGGTTCGTATTCAAAGGGTTATGGTTCGTAGACGTATTTTGTGCATTCAATTCAATTAACCTTGCTCACTTCTATAGGTGTCTATTATGGGTCACACAATAGTCTCCAACTCAGGGTGGTAGAGGATCCTCTTATTTCTCAATGAGTAGGCCTTTGCTTGACCGAGCATATTTCACTAGTAGTGAGGTGGGAAACTATATTAGGGAATGTACTTATCCCTAATAGGTAAACCAGTACAACCGCAGGCTAGAGCCATAGTTCCTGCAAGTGGAGTTGGTAATAGTAGAGGACGTCCACATGGTGGACATGGTAATAATCAGGAAGGCTAAGGGGGGAGAGGAAATGGTAATGCTGGGAGAGGACTGGTGCATCCAGGTAGAGGGTTGCACAAAAAGATGATAGAGCTGAGTGTTACGTCTTTCTAGGATGGCTAGAATTTGAGGAATCAGACGCTATGATAACATGTACTATTCTTGTCT
Organism: Solanum verrucosum; assembly: GCF_900185275.1. Lineage (NCBI taxonomy): Eukaryota > Viridiplantae > Streptophyta > Magnoliopsida > Solanales > Solanaceae > Solanum > Solanum verrucosum. Next base: position 386,560 of record NW_026020091.1, on the reverse strand, counting down.
GTGATCGATGACTTTTGTTTTGTTCTATTCGGGTACCACTTATACATATGTATATGTTAGCTTTGCTTTGGGACTTGACTTCACTTGTGATATACTTGATTCCCCTATATATGTTGCTACTCTAGTTTGAGATTCTAATTTAGTAACCCACATGTATCGTTCTTGTTCTTTGATGTTTATGGGTATGCTAACTTGGGTTGATTTTGTTATTTTGGATATGGTGGATTTTGATGTGATTTTGGGTATGACTTGATTATCTCCTTATCATACTATTTTGTGCTATAATTCTAAGATAGTAACTCTAGAGATTCCGAGTAGGGATAAGCTAGAGTGGGAAGGTTTGTACAAGACTAAGCAAGAAAATAACATATCCTACATTCACGTGAGAAGGTTGGTGGGGACAGTTTGTCTAGCCTACTTAGTTCATCTCTAGGATGTTAGTGCAGAGTCCCCTTTCATTGAGTCAATTCCCATAGTTTCAGATTTTCTACAGGTGTTCCCTATAGATTTTATGGGTATGCCTTCCTATAGGTATATTGATTTTTGCATAATTTTGGAGTCGAGCACTCGTCCAATCTATATTCCTCTCTACAACATGGCTCTGGCAGAATTGAGAAAATTCAAGGCTCAGCTTCAAGAGATTTTATATTAGGGGTTTTTTTGTCATAGTGCATCGCCTTGGGGTACTCTAGTGTTGTTTGTAAAGAAAACGGATGGTAGTATGAGGATGTGCATAGACTACTAGTAGTTGAACATTGTCACTATTCGTAATAAGTATCCCTTACCTCACATAGATGGTATGTTCGACCAGTTGCATAATGCTTCTGTGTTCTCTAAAATCGATTTGCAGTATGGATATCATCAGCTAAAGATAAGACCAGAAGACATAACTAAGATTGCCTTTAGGACTCGGTATGGACATCATGGTTTCTTGGTAATGTCCTTCGGGTTAACTAAGACACCAACAACCTTTATAATCTTGATGAATGGGGTATTTAAGCCTTACTTGAATTCTTTTGTGATTGTGTTTACATATGATATTCTAATTTGTTCCAAAAGTAAGGAGGAACATGCAGAGTACCTTCCTATTGTTATAGATATTTGGGGAAAGTAGAAATTGCCTGCCAAGTTCTCAAAGTATGAATTTTGGCTGACTTCGGTGGCCTTTCTAGGGTATGTGGTTTCGAAAGAAGGGGTGATGGTAGATCCCTAAAATATTGAGGTAGTTAAGAACTAGGTCGGGCTAACTCTGTGACAGATGTTAGGAGCTTTGTGGGTCTTGCTAGTTATTACGTTGATTCATCAAAAACTTAGTTTCTATTGCTACTCACCTGAGTAGACTGACTCAGACAGAGGTGCCTATTATATGGTCCGACCAGTGTGAGGTGAGCTTTTAAAAGATTAAGATACTTTTGACTACCGCCCCCATCTCTACATTATTGATTGAAGGTAAGGATTTCATTGTTTATTATGATCCTTCGTATTCGAGTTTTAGGTGTTGTGTTGATGTAGGACAGAAATTTCATAGCATATGCTTCAAGGAAGTTGAAGATCCATGAGAGAAACTACTCAACCTAATGATTTAGAGTTTCAGCAGTAGTCTTGGATCTTAAGATCTGGTAGCATTATCTTTATGGGGTCAAGTGTGAGGAGTTCACCGATCATCGCAGTCTACAACACGTGCTCACTCAAAAGGATCTAAACCTGAGACAAAAAAAATGTATGGAGTTGTTAAAGAGTACGATGTGACCATCCAGGTAAGGCCAATGTGGTGGCAGATGCATTGAGCCAAAAAACAGTTAGCATGAGCAGTTTGACTTGCGTGGGGGTGTCCAAGGGACCCTTAGCTAGAGAGGTTTAGGCTCTAGAATCTATGATCATGCAGATGGGTATCTCAGAGAAAGGTGGGGTGTTAGTCTAATTTTTCTTGTTTGATCACTTGGGGACGAGCTATGGATAAATTGGTATCTATTGTAACGACCCCTTTTGGTTGTTATAAGGAGGCCAATGCTGAAAGAATTGAGCTAGAAAACTTTTTGAGTAGTGACCAACTGGGCAGGGCAAGTCTTTGATGGAATTTGAGTGAGGCAGGGTCTAGGGAAATACGGGAATGGGTGAGGTGGTATTTCTAAGCTTAGATCGTTCTTCTTAGTAGCTAAGACATTAAGGAATCCATAGAGATTTTCATAATTGAATGCGGGTGAGTAAAACTCCCAGAATCGAACTTGACATGAATAGGGTGGTTTAGAGCATCAAGATTCAAATTTGTGTTGTGAAATAGGGGCTTGGGGAAAGATTGATGAGTTTCCATGCAAGCCTCTATAACAGGTGTCACGTCTCTATAGTGGAATGAATTAATTCATCCTATAGCGAGGTTAGTCGAAGTTTTGAGCAGAAAAGTCACAAAAACCTCTTATTTTGTGCAACTCCGTTCTTAGAACATTGAATAGCGATTTAGGGCAGTTTCCTTCTGTTTTCCCACCAAACTCTTTGATAAAGGTAAGTCAATTACTTCCCCAACTTGTATTTTGATTCTTAATCCTTAGAATCTAGGTTGTTAATCTTGGGAAAGGGTTTTAAGTTGAATTAATGATGGAAAGAACCCTTGTTGGGTAGAATGATCATGGAAATGGCATGGGGTTAGGATTTGGTTACAATTCGAAATTATTAGGCCATCTTTGATTGATTATTGTATTTTTATTATGCTTAAAATCAAGAACAAGTCAAAATTCATGACACAGGGAAAGCTCCAGTTTTTTAGAGTTTCTCGGGCATAATTCGAGGTAGGTAATGATTGTTGTTTTACCATATATGTAATAAATGCTTGTTAACTACGTCGTTAGTAATGTATTCTTGATATATGATTAGGTAAGTTGGAAGGACATAATATGAATGTAAGATGTTGTCAACCGTTTGTAATGAATGTGCTACATATATGTACATGTGTGATTGTGATTCATTGAGGTTGTGATTGTGTTGTGTGTTTGATGATTGGGATCGGGTACCACATCGATAGACTAACAGCTGAAACGGGTACCACATAATACACTAACATCTAGAAGGGGTACCATGTCAGTATACTAACATCTAGAACGGGTACTACGTCAGTACAATGGGAATGAGTACCACATCGGTACACTAACTTGAAAATGGCTACCACACCGGTATACTAAGTTGGTATCGAGTACCACACTAGTACATTAACAATTTATATTAGTGGGTTCCATGAGAGAACTAGACTGACTTGTTGTGTTGCAATGATTTATGTTGTTATGCATATCACTTCTGGACTATGTTGTACGTGTGTTGTAATTGTGCATTATGTGCTTACTGAGTTGTGGTTGTCTGTCCATATTTCGTATATGTCCTAACAGTACATTGTGATTGTATATTGATATTGCACTTGCTCTTTCTTTGTTGAGTACAGGACACTTTCAGGCAGCTGCTTCGTGACCTCAACTGTGAGACTTCTGCTATTTGAATCCAAGGATGAACCACTTTCTCCGGGCAGCTACGAATTCCTCTTTTCCTTCTTAATCCATTGTTTGGACTCAGACGTTCTAGACTTATATTTTCCTTCTTTATTTTTGGGGTTGCATCCCCCGTCTTAGACTGCTAGATGTTTTGGTACTATGACTTTCAGGTTTTAGGGAGTTTATTCCGCATCTGTTATTGTGGAGTTTATGGAAACTCAACCTTTTAATTATTTTTAAACTGTTTTCCTAGTGTTTTATGTCATGACTTGATTTTTAAATGGTTTGATGGATAAGAGTTTAGGTTGGTAGTTGGTTCTCCCACCGAAGGATTAGTGTGGGTGCCACTCACGATGAGTCAGCGGCATGACAATGTTGCTTTTTTATTGAAATTCTCTTATCTCATGAAAGTTCAAGAAACAGTCGAATCTTTCAAGAGCAACACCAGAAGCATAATATTGAGCTATGGCTAACACATGCTTAGAGCTCACATGGTTACACTACATTTTACAATATTTATAAGTCCCACAAGCAACTCCTATACAAATTAAACTGTGACAATCAAACCACTTTGCATATTGCAGCAAACCTTGTTTTCCATGAACAGACATAAACTTATTTAGATAGATTGTCATAGTTGAAGAAAAGTTGCAAGTTAGAATGAATTGTCAATCATATGTAGGTTACATGCTTTCAGTTGACAGATTTACTTGCAGAGGCATTGGGAAAGGATAAGTTTGTGACACTATTCAACAAGTTGGGACTTCATGATATTCATTCTTCAACTCGAGGGAGAGTGTTAAGAAATATCATGTTATCATATATTCACTTTCTTAATTAGTGTAAATTAGATCCCAAAGAAAATGGATCACTGATTTGGAGTCCTGGAACTAAGCATAGATTGATCTTATAATATTTGTTGGGTTTCTATAAATGTAAAAGAGAACTTCAACTAGGGTGTGTTTGGTTTTCCAATTTTCTCATGTTTGGTTGGGTTAAATGTTTTGGAAAATATTTTCCAAATCAACTCATTTTCCTCAAATTTAAGGAAAATGACTTCCCTTCAAAACTTAAGGAAAACATTTTCCAAAACTCTTTTTCAACTTCCAATTTTAAAAAAAATTATTGAAAAAATCAATTTATTTTGTCCCTACCCTCAAACCATCCCCCAACCCCCCCCCCCCCCCCCAAAAAAAAAATAATTTAAAGTTTGTTGTTAAATTAAATATTTTTACCCCACCCTCACCCCTACCACCACCCCTCCCAAAAATATATTAAAAGTTGTTTTTAAAAAATATTTCTAATTTCAATTTTTTATTTTTTTACCCCCACCCCCTACCCTCCCCTCCCCTCCCCTCAGCCCCATATCAGCCCCCACCCCCTTCTAAAAGAAAAATATTGAAGTTTGTTTTAAAAAAATATTATTTCATTTTTCACCCTTACCCTCGACCCCCCTACCCATTCCCCACCCACCCCCTACCAGCCCCCCTCCCCCCCACTCCCCAAAAAAAAAATTAAGTTTCTTTTTAAAAAATATTTTCGACTTCAAAATTTCATTTTTTTCACCCCTACCCTCGACCCCCCCACCCCCCAAAAAAAAAATTTAAGTTTTGTTTTAAAAAAATATTTTCGACTTCAAAATTTCATTTTTTCACCCCTACCCTCGAACCCCCCCACCCCCCACCCACCCCCTACCAGCCCCCCCCCCCCCAAAAAAAAAATTAAGTTTGTTTTTAAAAATATTTTCGACTTCAAAATTTCATTTTTTCACCCCTACCCTCGACCCCCCACCCACCCAACCCCTACCAGCCCCCCCACCCCCAAAAAAAAAAAATTAAGTTTGTTTTAAAAAATATTTTTAACTTTAAAATTTCAATTTTTCACCCCTACCCTCGACCCCCCCACCCCAAAAATTTTTTTAAGTTTTTTTAAAAAAAATATTTTTAACTTCAAAATTTCAATTTTTCACCCCTACTCTCGACCCCCCCCCCCCCCCCCCACCCCTAAAAAAATATTAAGTTTGTTTTTAAAAAATAATTTCAGTTTCAAAAATTATTTTCTACTCTAGTAAAAATATAAGAAATTTTTCAAAAACATTTTTCATTCATAAATCAAACACAAAAATCTTTTCCGAAAAATATTTTCTACTCACCAACCAAACATGAGAAAATAAGTCAAAAATCAACTTGTTTTCTAAGAAAACATTTTCCTTCATACCAAACACACCCTAAAGTTGGTTTTCTGCACTCAGTTGGTCTCCTCTTTCTTGAGTTTCAGATAGGAAAGAAACAAGAAAATTAAGTACAAGGTAATATTACAGAAATTTGGTCCAGAGCTTCAAGGGAATTTCCAACAAAACTCAAAAATAAATGAGAACCGCTGCCCCTTAACTTTTAATCAAACACCAAATGTCAGTATAAGAGAGATGAAAAACAATAGACCAGGCTTGCAAACTTGGGAAAACAGAAACGAGTACACTACTATTTAAGCTAGACTATGTTACAGATAATAGCATTTGCGCACACATATCAGGTGACATCCCAAGGACTAAAACTGAATATGTGGATACAGTGGAAAGTGGAAACAAGAATATTTTTCGGATGGTGTATAAGATCCTAGACTATCATGCTGGTGAAACTTAAACATATATACCCTTGCATTATGCTGCAAATTAAAGAACAGTACTTACCAGTAGTGACATGAGAGTTCGTCAAAGGAAGACCATCAATAGTAAAGGTTGAATTGGTGATATAACAAAAAAAAAAGAATTACACATGTCTCAGTTATAGAAAGGAAACAGGATGCAGAAACAAGATCCTACAAATCGTCACTGAATATGAAGGAACAAAGAATAACCAAGAAACAATCAACAATTATTAGGTTGAAAGTATAGGACTTTCATCCCCGACTCGGAAGGAAACATAAGAAAGCCAAATCAGTCAGGTACTGAAGAATTTTTCTTTTACTACTGAACAATATTTAAAATAAAAATAGAATGCACTTTTTTCCACCATTACTGACTTCATACAACTGTTTTACATCGTGCAGTTTGACAAACATCCTAAACCAAGAAGACAATCAGGCAGGCACAAGCAAGCAAATTGAGATGAATAAAGTTAACTCTGCTAGACCATTTTTCCCATAATATCCCTGTAAATGAAACCTATAAGGTTATAAAGGAACTTAAAGCTGACATTTCACATGTCAAGGATTTGGTCATCTGCTCCCTACCACCTTACCTAGACCTTGAAAGAACCGAAAAGCTTCCCCCACCCCACAAACATTCCGGGGAGAAAAGGAAAACCTCCATCCACCAACAGACCCTCCAAACAAAAGGTAGACATGACAAAACAAAAAAAAAAACGGAAGAAGAAAAAGAAAACTATGCAAGCTATGCATGATTTGATATAGGTACAGCTGAAATGTGTAAGATACAAGAATTCACCTGGTGACTTCTATGATTTCTAGCACTACAATATACATCAACTTAATAGAGTTCCACAAGGAACTGTCATATGAGGTGAAAGGTCTTCCGCAGCAACATATGCTCCTGCACAAAGTTGTTAGCACATACAGCCTAATTTTGTGGGTTTAATCTTAATCATTCGAGATTAAGTTGTAGTTCGTCCAACAGTTAATCAACTATGAAATACTGCTCTTTGGAAGTACCATCAGCTTAACAGATACTGTATTAAAGATGAAAAAAGGGCTTTGGCAGCAACATGCTGTGCACAAATTTGAGAGCACACATGACTGAAGGTTTTTTAAACACAAATCTTTATATATAGTTGTCATTTGTCCAACATTCAATCAGCTTCTCTTTGGAAATGACCATTAATTTAGTAAATTAAAAATAAGTTACCTTGCCAATGCCAAGTCAAAAAGCTATTTAATGAAACTTTGAAAAGATTATCATCCTAATAGGAATGCAAAGATTACCAACTTTTACTTTTACATGTATGTAGCCAAAGTTTCTAGTGGATCAAGGAATTTGAGATAGCATCTCTATGAAAGTGAACTTCATACCAGATGAAGCCAACCCAGAAGTGTGAATGGAGAAATCTAAACAGATTAGGTCTCAAAGCTATTAGCATTCAGCAAGAAACAACAGTATCATTCAAAAGGTTGTTCGACTCAGAATCACTATCCATTATCATATCAGGGCTTTATTCTGATATACGAAGCAACGACTTCACCAATATTGATAATGAACCATAGAGAATATACCTTGATTAAGACGAGAAACAAAATGCTGCAGCATTCCTTAAATGTAGCCCTCCATGGCAGAGATGGACTTCAATAACATAGGATTTGTAATCAACTTTAGAACTCCTTAATGCACTTAATGAACTTCCACGTAGTTCTACTAACAATCAAACTGACAATCTTTTACACAAATGGCACAAATACCACTTTGCGAATTATTTCCAACTTTTATAACCATAAAAGATAAGAAAAAGATGAAGGAAAGAAGAGACAAAGCATCATATTTACCAATCAGCTAATTATCAACTAGATAACAGTATATTACATCCCTTAATGGATGTAAAATTTCTTCTTTTATAGATTCAATGTCATCAACTATATAGAGTAACTCAATTGATAACAGAAAGTCAAAAGAGATAGACTAACAAATTGAGGACTATAACTTAATTTTCTGCAGGGGTCAGAAATCTCAAACCAACAGACCCAACTGAACATAGTTAGGACCAACTTTTTACAATGGGACATAGTATATGAACGAAAGACAAATCAGCAAGATAGTTACTGTCAGTCAAAGAACATACCAGAGCCCTGATTCGAGCTACTGGGTTGACTGACAATCCTGCGCAAGATCACAGTTCGTGCCATCCTAATATCCTGGCTACATTTTTTAGCATGGTCACTCAAAACCTCAATGGTTTCTGAAAAGCCATTCACATTCTTCTTGACCTCTTCCATTGCGCTCGTGACTGCATCAGCTCCGTTGATTGCAAAATTTGCACTATGCAACAACCCCTCAAAAATTATCTGCAATTTATCCACCAAAACCTGAATATTTACCAAGTCTTGAATCACAAGAAAAGTACCAGCCTCCATTGAAGTCAATATCTCCCTATCCCTCTTCAACTCATCCTCATACTTCTTCCACATGGAATTGATCCATTTCCCCACTGTCCCCAAGGGCACTGAGGCTGCAGCTGCTAATGCTGTCACCATTGGTGGTGCTGTGACAGCTGCAGCAACAATTGAGCAAATTATAGCAGAAACAAACACAGTAGCAAAAATTATATTTGACACTCTCTTCCAAGTCTTGGCTCTGCTCAACTTCTTATCAAGTTTACTCATTTTTGACTTGAGTTTGGTCAACAAAGCATTTTGGTGCGTATAAACTGCCTGAAATGATGAGAAAAACTTAGCAGTAAAAGGGTCACCAGCAGCCTTAAAACTCTTCAATTGCTGCAAAGTTTCTGTAAAGAGAAGCTCTGAATCCCCTTCATTTCCATTGATCTCATTCTCAAACTTTGTAAGTGCTACTTGAATTATAGACTGACTATTACGAGCACGTTCAAGAGAGTCATCAAGAGAAGAACAGAAGTTCATAATGTGAATACTACTGTCAAGATAATCCTTAACAAGATCAAATATATCTGGGTCTTTCCATATATCTTTTTTGCTTTCAAGAATGAAATTGACAACACCTTGGTTCATATCTAGGAAGCATAAAGTAGCATCACGTAAAGACTCAAGAGAAAGGGAATTATAGTCGGAGTTAACAGCTATAGAATTGAGAGCTAAAGATGTTCTTGCTTGAAGAGCAGAATCAAACCGTCCAAGTTCTGGATCTTCTTCACATGCTGATTCATATGAGCTTAGATCTGGTGAAACCACATCACTTTCTGGTTTCGCCGGACCACACGGTCGGCTCTGGTTCTTGGGTTTAGTGCACTCATTACCCATTTTTCTAACAAATTTGTTCGTGTTCAAATGGGAATTTTGACCATTAACGGTGGGTTTATGGATTTGGGAATGAAGAGGCAAGCAAGCAAGCCCCTGCTACCTGCTAGGAAGGAGACGATGACAAAGACATAATCAAGTCAAGTTGAGGAATTAAAAAAAGAGGATTGTTCTATATAATTGGAATTATCAAATTTTTTAGAATCTTCTTTTCTGTTCTTTTTTTACTGAAAAAAAGAACAAGATATATTAACAAATTTTGATGAGACCAAGGTTGGGTTGTGTGGCTTATTGATAGAACTATTTCATTTTAAACTAGAGTTTTGAGTTTATATTTAATCAGAGCTTTCGAATTTGACCTTTGAATATAAAGAAAATTTTATTGGGACTGTCATATTCGAACGGACTTTATAATATGAATTTGAATTAGTCAAGCTATAATTTGGATTCTAAACATCGAGTAGGACAAAAAATACAAAAATTGACGAGGCAATGTAGAATTATTGTATAATTAGTGTTTATTGTGCCTTTGAAATGTTGTACATTGTGCATTGGGGTCTATGACATTAAAGTATTTTGGAATAGGAAGTTTCCAAAAAATATTAAGGTGGGCTGGTCTAATTTAAGCAAGGGGAAATTCTTTCTTAGAAGTTAATTGGTCGTACCTTCTGCATTGAGCTTTATGCCATTAAATTATGGGAAAATTAGCAAACTAGTAAAAACATCTGCACTTTAAAATAATTATTTAAAATATCAAAATGTCAATATTTTAGAAAATAATTTATATCCAAATACTATTACTTGTCTTTCCTTTTATTTCTCAAAACAATCCAACATGAAATACATCCACTATCCATTTACACTTCTTTCTAGGCTTTAATACCATTAAATTTATTTTCCATCTTTCACGTTTTCAAATTTTTTTCTCTTTCATCAACTTTTCAGTTTTTACCATTGTGCCCATCATTCACGTTTTTTCATTTTTTTCTCTCTCATCAAATTTTCATCATTATTCTTTCCCCCATTTGTTGAAGAAGAACTAATTATTCAAGTTCATACCAATTTGTTCAGATCTATCAATTAATTCAAAAAAATTCTCAATTAATAAAGGTAATTTCAAAGTCATCATTTATTTTGCGAGATTTCATGAGATTTTGTTTTCAAAATGACAAATTATGTTGAATTTTGGATTGTATGTATTACGGATTTTCCATCATTATTTTCGATTTTTATGTGAGTTTGTTAACATACTCATCAAATATTTATGCATTTTGGATTTTTAGTATTTAAACACTATTGTTCGATTTTTTTGTGATATTGTTTACATATTTGAGATTTAGTAGATTGTAATTTGTAGTAATCTATATTAGCATTCATACATAATATATTGTTTGATTTTTTTTATATATTCATATTTAATAATTTCGAATTTTGCTTATAGGGTTACTAATGCACAAGTGAATACAGATTCAGATTTGGATTTGGTGAAAATAATCGGAAAAAAGGAACATAGCAGACGAAGAAGAAAGAGAGAGTCAGAGAAGAAGGTTGCAAAATTGTATTCATACCAGAATAGTATTCATATTAATTTTTGTTTGTCAATTGTTTTTATTTTACTCATCATTTATATTTTTATTAAGAACATTTTATTTCTTTTTTTAGTTTATAGTCATTCAAATAGGTATGTCAAATGAATTTGTATTTCTTAAGCATAGATGTATCCTATTTTTTAACAGTCAATTTGTAAATTTTTTTAGAATACTGTATCATTCCTCAACAGATTGTATTATTTTCACTATATATGCTATTTGTTTTTCAGAATCTTGTATCCCTATTTCTTTCATAGTCAATTCGTATTTATTTTCTTGAATATTATATCCTTCCTCAACAGATTGTATTATTTCCACCATGTATGCTATTTTTTTCCAGAATCTTGTATCATTTCATAAATCATATTCATATGTAATGATTAGATTATATTGAGATACAATCATTTTTGTAATACAAATAAAAGAAAAATATATTTGGCAGACAAGTAATACAATTTTGATCACTGAATACAATTTGTAGTTTTCACTATGAAAGTGAAAAAATCAATATTAATTTGAATGGTAAAGTGAGCACATAAAATGTAAAAAATATTGGTATACAATTATAATGAAAACATAATAAAAAGGAAAGTTTATCCAATCGAATAAAAAAGGGATTTTTTTTTTGAAATTGTAACTGATGAGAATTTTAAGTGATATGTTCCTTTGTTAAAAAATATTATCTCCCTTGATTTTTTTTTCCTTTCTAAATAATTGTAATCTTGAAAATAAAAAAAATACATAAATCAAATACATAACAAACTAAAATATTGACATTTTAGATAATTATTGAAAGTGTGGCTAAGAAAACCTATTAAATGTCAAAATATTGATGAAAATTTTATCAATTATTACAGGATTTTTAAATTCCAAAAGATAATAGAGTGGTTGGTCAAATTGAAGAAATATTTAGGATCTGTTTGGAAAAACACTTGATAATTAAAATTGGTGTACTATTTTGAATGTACAATTACAGTCATAAAATTATATTAAATTTTAAAAATAAAAGTTATTTATTTAAAATTTATATTAGACAAATAATAAATTTTACAAATGATATTAAATTAAATATTTAATATATGTATTGTCTTTTGAAATATAGTAATTAATAAACATATGTTCTTAATTAATATTATGAAAAAATAATAGATTTATATTTTTCAAATACGTATATTTCAATTGAATTAATCATAAAAAATGAAAAGTACAAGATTTCTATAAACATGATGAAATGCATGTTTGACAAAAAGATTAATATTATAAATAAAGTGTCAAAAATTATTGAAATATTTGACAAAAAGATAATTTATCAAGTCTAACTAAAAAATAAACGACTTGCAAGTCTATAACCTTACTCAACAATGAATTCTACTTTAATTTAAAAATTAGAATACTAACAAAATTATGGAGAAAAAAATTAAACATGGCAGAAAAATAGATAATATGAAAAAACATGAAATCACATGAAGTAAAGGTTGAGAATGAGAAAGAAATGAAATATACATAATATAAAATAAAAATAAACTTTTTAGAAATTTTTAGAATATTAGAAATAAAAAAAAAAAGAAAAATGAAAAAATAAAAATAGAAATATAAAGAATAATTTAAAAGTAATCAGCTTGTAATTACATGATGTAATTACAAACAATTTACAGCCTCTTCCTGAGAATTGAAAAGTATAATTACCCCCGTCAATTTCACTCAATTACCTATTGACCAAGTAATTACGTGGCCAACCAAACATGTCTGTAATTACACCTAATTATACCAAACATAATTATCAGGTTCATTTTCCAAACAGGCCCTTGGTTCTTTCTTGGTAATATATATAGGTGTTTCAGTACAATTATTGATTAGGTAGCAAAAAGAGTTAAGTATTCATTAATTCATCATATAAATATGTCATACTTGGGTCTTTGTATGTCAATAGAGATTGTTTATCATCATACTAGTCAACTATATACATTTTGTGCCCACTTTTTTGGATTTTTATTACTCCAATTGTGTTTCCTACAAGAGTTGCCACATGTATATGTAGAGTGTTCATATGTAGCAAAAATATATTAGAAAACAACACAGGCATAAAGTATCCATCAGGTCTCATATTTATGTACCAATTCACTCAAGTTCTATTTATTTATTTTTGAAAAAAATACACACTCCAAATTGAAAGTAAATACCCGAAATTGCTCCATCCCAAAGTAATTTTAGGGAGTACGCTTTTGTTCCAAAAAAAATATGTCAGAGATATGCTCTCGTAGAAATAAATTTTAGGGAAAATTACACCAGGTGATAGCCTATAACATTTGATTACCACTTTCCTCTATTCTATTTTGCTACTACTAGATGAAGCAAAATAGGATGAATTTTTTAGATCAAGAAAATGCGCAAATAGGGATTAACTAGGGGTCTTTGATCAACTAGCCTTTAATTAATATTATATTTTTTTTTCCTAGTATATTTCTTATCCCTACTTAGTATTTAGTAATTAATGAAATTTTAACTTGCCGTTAGCTAGTCGTTGGAGTGAACCTAGCTAACGGTTGGTTAGAATTTCATTAATAACTTAATACTAAGTAAGTGTAAGAAATAATATCAGGAAAAAATCTAACATTAATTAGTTAACGACTACTTAGACTTCAAAAATTACTTTCAATTATTGTGTCTGTCTGGTAACTCATGGAAGTTAGAACTCGAAGTACCCTCTATAGTCATTTTAGCTTATGATAAATTTTCAAAATCATGGAGCACCTATATATGAAAGTCCAATCAATATATAAGACCAAAATTAGCGGCGGACAATTTTGTTCAAAGGAAGTGGCAATCATGGATTGCAAATGTAATAATGGTCATTTTCAGTATGTTGATATATCGCGGATGAAATAGTATTGAATAGCTGAATGTTGGACTAGAGATTTCATTTTATTAAAGGATAATATTCAACAAATATCCGTTATGATATATTTATACAAATCTTAATTTGGAAAGATGGAGAAATATTGTTGCAACTGTTTCATGACACACAACTAGTTTCTTACAATTAAAAAGAAAAGAAATTTACGAAGGTCAAAGTGTAGGGTGGATATGCAGTGACTAGCTACATTCCAAGTTTTTACTCACTAAAAGTTGTCACTGGGGAAAGTTTACAAGTCTCATATTCTTATCCGAAGATTGAGATAGTTTAGATATTTAATTTTTCTTATTTCATCCTGAATATTATATTTTACTTCTATATTTTTACTATAATTTAGCTTAAGACCTGTCAACTTTTACTGTTTGAAGGATGTTTTTGAGTTCTTGTAGTACAACTCTTCCTATATAAGCAGCACACATTATCTATTTCAACGTTATTTGAAAATGTTAAGTTTCCAAAGCTACATTCCTTTTGCTCATTTCATTATGCACTTGTCTCATATATATATCATGTCATATATTATTATAAGTGGAAACTTCAAAGTGAAAGATGAATTACCATTTTGCCTCTCTACTAAATTAAAATTATATTAATTAAATATAAATATTTTAATATACATAATGATAGAATTTGAAGTTCTTAAATCTTTTAATAATTAAATTATTATTTTCTTGATAAATGAGTACATTGTTATTGCTTTTAATCATAATCATAAATCTTACAACAGAAGAATTTGAAAAGTTATGATTGATAAAACAATGTAACCAGACTTTTTCTTCTAAAACAACTACATTTTCCCTTCTAAATAGACTCTTGTTTAATATTAAAGTAAATAATTTGAAGAGATGTCATTAATTAAAAAAAACAATACGTACACGTTTCATCTATAAAGATTCACATGTGTTTTAGATGGTCCTATTTCTACTAAGTTATTCATCTTAACTTGATTCTTCTTTGATAATGAAATATATTTTTATTCTGTCTTTTATATCAGTTGTTTTCTCTTATGTTTGTATAGGTGTTTTTGGCTGAAATTGCAATAACCTGAAGGTTGCTTAGAGTAATTTGGTGTATTCAATAAATTTTTCAAAAAGGTACATCGTTTAATTAATATTTATTTATTTATTTTCAATTGAAGGACGTACGCAAATCGATGTACCAATTCCTTGGGTAATCGATTGTATAGAAAATAGAACAATTTTCTGTATAAGATGGCATTCATCTACATGCTTGTGATGTAATTTTTTTTTAAAGATTTCAGATTTTTATTCTTTACAACAAGTTGGGTTGGGTAGGACTGTAGTGATTGAATAGTTTATACTTTGTGAATGTGATATTCCTTTTTAAAAATTATCATTCTTACTATAGTAACTTCATAAACCATCTCTTTTTTATATATGAAATGAAAATCAATTCAAATGTGATTTGTAACTACATACTCTCAATTCGGAAGAGGAAGAATTGAAGAAGAAGTAAAAAAAAACGACGCAATATTAAATAATTATGATGCATTTTGCATCTTCGTTATATTGTGTAACTAAAGTTTTCTTTTTTTTATGAAATTTTAAAACTTATTGCTTTAGGTATTTTGTGCAGAAAAAGAAGTTTTAGCATTTATTATTTTTTTAAGCAAATTTTATGTAATATGAAATATGAATTTGAGATTGTTCTTCTTATTTGCTTATAAAGTGATTTTATTATGATTGAACTTATCAAAATACTGTTATATATATTTTTGTAGATATATTTCATAAAATTCATAATGATTTACTAGCCATCATAAGAAGACATATGTCGTTGAAATCTCTATACTACAATTATATAAAAATTAAATTTCATTTCCAACTACAACTTCTTATATGTAATTATAAAAAGGAGATTATAATTTTATAAAAATACATATTGTATTTGTATAGAAAAACATATGCTTAATCACATCATACAATATGTTCCTTTTTAAAAATTATCATCCATACTATATAGTTACTTCATAAACCACCTCTATTATCCAAAAAAATAAAAATAAAAAATAAACCATCTCCTATTTATATATGAAAATTAATTCATTTATGATTTGTAACTTAAATGTATATGTTCGTATGGGACAAACGTACAATGCACGTTCTCAAAAACTATTTTATATATATGTATATATATTATATTCAATTTTGAGAATTTATCTAGTAAAGTCAATAAACTTTATTTTGTATTTAATAAAATCACTCATCTTAATCCCTTGTATCAATAAAATCATTCAACTAAACTTATTATATATTTAAAATTTAAAATGTATGATGATGAACAATATTAAGAATGATATTATCATTGGCTTAATGATTGCGACAATTTTTTTTTGTAAGACGTCAGTTTTTTTTATAGCCAGTGACTGCAACAATTTAATATCACAGTTATTAAGCCAATAATTATATAATTTTTTTTCTGTATGACAATGATATATCCTGCAATTATTTGTGATCACAACTTTCTACGGTTCTTTTTGTTTTTTTGTAGAAAATATCCATTGTAATACATTATAAATTTTAAATATATAGTAATATCATAATATAATTTTCACTAATTAAGTTTGTTCTTAAAAATATCTTGATGAGTTCTTTTAAATTTTATTTATTTATGAAGTTCATATTACATGATATACAAATAATAAGTTTAATTGAGTGATTTTATTGATACAAATATTTAAGTTGAGTGATTTTATTGATACAAAACAAAGTTTAATGACTTTATTAGATAAATTCTTAATGTTGAGTGACCTTACGAGATATTAATTCATATATATATATATATATATATATATATATATGGATTTAACTTTTACTATTAACAAATAAAAGCAAAATTACATATTTTAAGTATCCACGATTAAGGTATGATCATATTTACGTGTTCAATAACAAGAATGTTCATCACCACTTCCTTGTTTATTCAATTTTCAATTTTAAATATTTTAAGACTCTAATTCGAATGCTAAAATTTGATGTGAATGCAATTTTAGTTTCTTCATATAATTTCCACAGCGCCTCTTCACAAAAAGATAATAATCCAAACAACTTATGCACTTATCATTGTTAGTACATCTTCCCATTAGCAACACATCAATAATGGTATGTAAGTTCTGCCTTTTACTGTTCTTGATGTTGTTGAGGCGAACTATTATCCACTACAACAACCTGACTGGTTTAGTTCAAATGAGGTTATAGAGGACACATATTGTAATTAATACCCTAAAAATTTCTAACCTAAGACCGAACCATTCTTTATTTACATGTAAAATCGTATCGAGTGATTCTTAAATTGCTCATACGTGTAAAGGTCAATTCTTTAGTGTTGGAATGGATTTGGAGATGAATTGAGTTCACAAGAACCTCCTAGCACAAAGTTGAGTTGAAAGCTTCCTTTCCGGTAAGTTTTGACATAAAATTCTACACAGGTCAACTTCAAATGATCATATCTCTATGAATATAATGAATTAGGTGGCCGATAACCTATCAAATTAAAGGAATATGCATCCTCTTTCCAACGCCACCAAGTTTGCCTCAATCCGACTTCTGAATAAAAGGTTATGACTGACTTACTAGAGACAATCTAACGTAGTAGCAGCTCCGCGTTACGTAGTGAATACAGACCTCACTGTCCGCTGAAATATAATCCCGACTTCCAACTCTTTTTATTTATTGTGGATATTTTTATCCTAAAAACCTTTAGGGAGTCATCTGAATTACCCTAAACATGTAGAAAATCAGTTTTCATAATCAAATCCTCTCATTCACTCCTAAATTCCTACGCTCAAGAACTTCAAGAAACACTAAGGCTAGGATTCATCTTCCAAGATTTTCCTTCATGTTTCTTCAAGAATTTTGTTCTTCCAGGTATGTAAGGCTAGTCATAGTGATGGACTAAGTTCGTCCTCAGTCCTACATCTAAATTCATCCATTAAAAGGTTATGTTCAGAGTTTTATCCGTAGTATCTTGAAATCCAATTTAGTTGTGTTTCTTATTCTGAATTCCAATTCCTTAATCATTGAGATTTTGATTTCTATTATGCATATTGAATTCTAAATTGTTGTTCATGTTTCATATCACATGAACCCTACTTGTTTGTAAAAGTTATGTTTATAGAGATTATTATATGAGATTTCTTAAACATCAGTTTCGTACTTGATAGGTAAGTCCATATATAAATATACGTTTAAATGTATATTTTCAAAAGATTTTTCAAAAAAAAGAATGAAATGATTTCATATGTACTATTTGTCAGTAAAAAAGAGAAAGAGTATAATTGATTTTCTTCTAAATAGTACTTCAATAAAGAAAAGTGAAAGTAAAGTAAAGTAAAGAAATAGTCCCTTTCTTTGTAAAGGGTGATTTAGCAAACTTCATATTCTTTGTTTGGTAGTAGTATTGAGCACCGAATATTTTACGCCCGACTTTTCGAATTATGATGGCATCTACTAAAATTCACTAGTAGGTAAGCCGACCCATACCCATGACAAGAAGTAGTGAGTACAAGGGTAGAACTAAACAGAAAAATGCTAACAATAAGCAAAGACAAAAACAGGAAGCAAAGCAAAAACTATCTACAAAGGAACCCTCCAGAACCTGAAAGTCACGAGTACAGAGCTGTCTAACAAGATAAATACAAGTCCCAAAGGTGGACCACAACAAGTTGTCTCAAAGGCAAAAGACAAGCTAACATAAGTACAGAAGGAGACATGCTGATCCAGAACATCGAGTGCTCACCCTCGTCTCTGGTATTTACAAGTTGCAAAAGACGGCACAGACGATCATCGTTGGTAGCTGGTACTAGGACCTGCATCACGAAAATATGCAGAGTATAGCATAAGTACCAAAATAAAGTACTTAGTAGGCATCACAGGCCGACTGAGCAAGAAAGGTAAAAGCAATCTGAAAAGATAGAATCTATACAAAAACAGAGGTCAAAGCGGATAAGAAAATAAGCACACGAGCATACCAAAAGTAAATCTAACTATAACTAAACTACACCTAACAGGTACACTCATATGCAAGTTAAAATATAACCCGAACGGACCCCCATAAGCCCGACAAGTGTACCGAATAGCTA
This sequence comes from Solanum verrucosum, assembly GCF_900185275.1. NCBI lineage: Eukaryota > Viridiplantae > Streptophyta > Magnoliopsida > Solanales > Solanaceae > Solanum > Solanum verrucosum. The sequence continues at coordinate 367,546 of NW_026020091.1, read as the reverse complement.
AGACTACAAGAATAAGATACTCAAACTCAAGTCCAAAAGAATTATCGCGCCTCGAATCCACAGTGATATGATCTGGGTCTCGAACCCAAAGTGGTAAAAGTTGGGCCTTGAATCCAAAATGATAGAATCTGGGACTCGAACCCAAGGTGATAGAATTTGGGCTTCGAACCCAAGGCATAAGTCTCAAGCTAGAAGAAACGACCTCAAATCGTAAAACTTTCGCCTCAAATTGGAAATAACGGTCTCGAACCGTAAATAATCACTGCAACCAACCAACTTATAACCTAATTAGCAAGAGTGCCAAGGGTGTGTCAATTCCAAGGAGAATCCCATGTCAAGTCAAGTCATTGTGAGACACCGCACCTAAAGGTACCAACAAAAGGCTCCCAGCCTAGTACAACTCAATCTCTAATCGTTGCGATAACATAAACATCCGGTAACACCTCGGAACTGCAGAAATAGGGAGAGAGAGGATAGCAAATCTAATAAGCCATGAATTCACCTAAAATAAGGCTCATACTATCAGACTCAAGTCTGCCATTCTAGTCTACAAGAATCTAGTCTGTCCGAAACAACGTCGAAAACAAAGCAAAGCAACAAACTTTGAGAGTCTAAGGCAACACTGGTCTATACTAAGCTAAGGTTGGACATGCATAAGAAATCAAGTAAATTCAAGTAATTCACATAGCATGCACAAACCCAAACCATCCAACTAGCAAGGTACTATGCCTGGAATAATGTCGATCAAACCTAAAACATGGTATCTAAGAAGAGAGGTAAGAATACTAGGTCATCACCCCCAATTCACACTAATCAACATGAGTTCACACATTCAGGCTCAATCTAGATAGAAAGGAAGTCGTAGCCTACCTTTAGGCCGACCGTGCGCGCTCCAAATCACTTTGCTAGAGCTTTTCCTTTCCAAATGGTCTTTGAACGCTACCATATTATAAAATATAGGATCACAACGTTAGTAAGGTCGTTTAGACACCAAAATCACAATAAATGGAGATGTGTCAATTTTGGAGTCAAATGGGAATCGTGGGACCCACACCGGACCTTACGAATTTGACTCCGCCAAAATATCCAAAACAATACCCTAAACTTGTGTTCCAAAATGGAACAAAATTTGGGACTCGAAACATAGCAAAAATACAACATGCTAATAAATCACACTTTAATCAATTGAAAAAACATGCATCATGTAAAACTCAGAATTGACCATATCGAAGAATTCCCCACTCATTGAACACTCCATGGCGTAGCCTCAATAATTCCTAACATGTGGGACTTTGAATCACCCAAAATCGAGCTAAAATGAGCAAGATATCACCAAATCAATATAACCAAAATCAAGAACTCTAAAAGAGCTACAACAATCTGGCTTATCACGATTTTACCTCGAACGACACACACTTGATAACTTTTCATCACTCTACAGCAAAGCCACCATCAAAAAGAAGCTTCCACACTTTGACCATCAGTCTATGGGTGGAAGCATGTGCTAAGCTCAACACGAGAACCCAACTCGTCTTGAAAAGTCTTCCAGAACCTAGAAGTGAACTGAGCACCCCGATCTGATGTAATAGAAATCGACACACCATGAAGAACAACCACTTCACGAATGTAGAAATGGGCTAAACTCTCGTCACTGAATGAAGACTGAACAGGGAAGAAGTGTGCTGACTTGGTCAGTCGATGAACGATGACCCAAATGCTATCAACATCTCTAGAAGTCCGAGGCAAACCTACCACAAAGTCCATGGTGATGCGATCCTACTTCTACTCCAGAATGGGTAATTTTTGAAACTCACCACCAGATCTCAAATGCTCAGCCTTCACCTATTGGCAACTAAGGCAATGAGATACATAGTTTGCAATATCTCTCCTCATACCGCCCCATCCGTAATGCTGCAACAAGTCATGGTACATCTTCACGGTGCCCAGATGGATAGAATATCTAGAATCCTTGGCCTTCCGAAGTATCAATTGAATTAAACCCCCCAACTCTTGGAACACAAATACAACCTGAAAACCACAAAACCCCATCTTAATTCAAGGTAACCTAACCGACATCACTTGCTAACACATGATTTCGAAGTGCCACCAAGGCCTCATCTTTAAATTGATGGCTACAGATTTGATCACGAAGAGAGGACTCAACTCCTATATAGGCTAGAACACGCCTAAAATCTGAAATATCCAACCGAACCATCTGATTATCTAAGGACTGAATGTCCAATGCTAAAGGTCGCTCCACCATAGATAGAAAGGCTAGACTTCCCATACTCACCATTTTCCGACTCAAGGCGTTTGCTACTACATTCGCCTTTCCTGGATGGTAGAGAATCTAGAGGTCATAGTCCTTTAGAAGCTCAATCCAGTATGCTGCCTCGAATTAAGATCCCTCAATCTCATGATATATTGAAGGCTCCTCTGAACAATGTAGATCTCACAACAAACTCCATATAGGTTGTGGCTCCAAATCTTAAGCGCAAAAACTACCGCCACCAACTCCAATTCATGAATGGGGTAGTTGCGCTCATGTAGACCGTGAAGCCCTCGCCCTCAACTAGAAGAGTCAATATAGGAGAAGTAGTCAACAACTCCTTGAACTTTCGAAATCTCAACTCACACTTCTCAGACCACTCAAAAGGAACATCAAGGTGGGTCAACTAGGTCAAAGGTGCTGTAATAGTGGAGAAGCCCTCTACAAACCGCATGTAGTGGCCTGCCAAACCAACAAAGCTCTAAACCTTAGTCACCGAAGTGGGCCTAGCCAAACCACGAATAGCCTCAATCTTCACCGGATATACCATGATTCCATCCTTGGACACCATGTGCCCCAAGAATACTACAGACTCAAGCCAAAACTCAGACTTTGAGAACTTGTCATAAAGTCGCTGATCTCTCAAAGTCTGGAGCACAATCCTCAAATGTTGCTCATGATCACTCCTACTACGCGAGTATACCAGAATATAATTTATGAACACAGTGATAAACAAATAAAGATAGAACCTAAACACATGTGTCATCAAGTCCATGAAGGCGGAATGTGCATTAGTCAACCCAAAATACATCACTAGGAACTCAAAGTGGCCATATCGAGTCCTAAATGCGGTATTAGGGATGTCCACTGCCCTAATCCTCAACTGATGGTAACCAGACCTCAAATAAATCTTTGAAAATAGTGCAACACCCTGAAGCTGGTCAAATAGATCATCAGTCCTAGGCATGGGGTAGCGTTCTTCACTGTCACCTTATTCAACTACCTATAATCAATACACATGCGCATCGTTCCATCATTCTTATTCACAAACAAAACAGGAGCACTCCTAGGTGACACACTAGTCCTGATGAACCCATTACCGAAGAGGTCCTAAAGCTGAACACTAAGCTCCTTAAGCTCTGTAGGAGCCATTCAATATGGCAGAATGAGAATAGGCCGAGTACCCGGCTCAAGCTCGATAGGAAAGTCAATATCACTCTCTAGGGGTAGGCCTGGTAATGACACCCTATTTTTACCCTCCGCGATACAGATTAATCATCGAGCTTCTTAAATTTCGAATGATTTGAGATAATTCATTTTTATAAAGTTCAAAATATTTTCATGTTTTGAAGTAATTTTAATCGCTTTTATAATTTTAAATAATAAATATGTTTTTATATGATTAATATATTTTATAAATATTTGAAAATCATCTCAAAAGTTTTTACATTTTTGGATTAATCCTTTATTAGTTTTGTTTAGTTTGAATTATGATTATAATTTTGAGTTAATTAGTTTGTAATTAAATCAATTATTTCATTTCGTTAGAATTAAGAAGATCCTTTATTGATTTATATAAGTTCGTCTTATTTAAATTTTGGCCGAATTCACTAATCAATTCAATTTGGCTACGTTTTGAGCTTTATTTTGGCTAGAGTATTAATTCACTTGGCTAGTTCTTTATACAATTTTAGCCACTTCCATACCCTATCTTTAACTCAATTTCGAGACTATTTTGGGTCCTTTAGTGTCTCAAATTAGCAACCCAATTTTCTTAATAACAAAAGGCCCATCAGCAACAAATAACCTGACCCAACCCCCTTTTCTTTCTCTAATGTTAATCCCTTTCCAATGACATCGAGAATTCACAGACTTCTAACGTTCATCAGAAGCAACGACATTCCAAGGGAGCAACACAATGACGTGAACACAAAAAGCAACGACGTCAACAATAAACAACATTATTCGTTCAACCCCGACATTCACAAATGGCGAATTCACAGTGTCTTCATGGTGTTTACGTGACCAGTATGCCAATGTCACCTTATTCTTCCCAAAATGACAAGAACAAAGCAATACGCCTTAGAGCTCTGCCTCACCCCTTTTTCATCTTTCCTCGAGAACTAACTAGAAGGTTTAGTCGTTTACTTTGCTTGCCTTACCCTCCAAATCCCTTAAATTCCATTGGAAGCTGCTGAAAATTGATGAAGGATCAACTTTTCCTGATCCAAAAGAGAAAAAGTTTGAATTCAAAATTCAATATACCCTAATTCTTATCAAATTTTCATCCCATTTTCTCCAAAAAAAAGTTTGACCATAATTCCCCTCTATTTAAGCTCTCAACTTCTTCAGTGTTAAGTTGGCAAAAAAAGAAGGTTTAGAAAATGATTGATATTCAAAGTATAGTCTCCCTTAGTTACAAAAAATACAACGAATACACTTAGAATAGTTTTTCATTCTTCCTTATTGTTCGATGTTGCTGGGATTCGTCAGAATTCTTGAAACTCTCCTGTGGTGGTGATATAGTTTGCTCCAACTTGCTCGTCCTGGTTTGCTGCTCCGAAAGAGGTGCATTTTTCTTTACTCTTTCTCCTTTCCTGCACTTATTTTGAATCGAGAATGATGAGCTGTTGTATGTGAAATGGTGTAATCCTTTTGGATTAGTTTCTTGGTTTCGATATGGCTTCATCTTGTTCTAAAAGATAGCTAAATTTATGTCTTATTCTTTTCGGAATGGTCTAATATTCATTTAGGTTTCAATGTTGAGTATACCAGTTGTACAGTTCAAATTGTTTATTGTGTGTTTTGTCTTTTATGTAGTCTTGGTCTTGGTTGTTTCTCTTTTTGATTCATAGTTCCAGATTTCTACAAATATTAGCCTAATATCATGTCATATGTAAATCTGAACTCTGTTTTTCTTCTACATACGTGAGTGTTGTCCTTATTTGTCATTGTTTTGTTTTCTCTCGGTTTCAAAGCATGATATTGTGATCTTTGTTCCCTTTAGAGTGTTTGGAATGCGTCTCTTTCGTTAAATATTTAGGCTATATGGTCATCTTATATGCTTCATGCACAAGTCCTCGAGTCAGGTGGTAGTTCAAGCATGTGAAAGATGAGCATGCTTTACATGGAAGAATGAGCATTTAATGAAAGCTTAAACCCTTTGTTTTATGTCTGTAAACTGTAATCAGTGTCTTTAACTTAAGCATTGACGAGTTTGTTCATTCAAGTCTAATGTTAGTTATGTGTTACTTCTATTAGGATGAACTGGTCTTTCTTTACGGTAGTGAGAAATTATGAAATAGTTGATGTGAATTTCATAGAATATTCAGGGTTGTGGCAGGTGAATGTTGTCACTGTTTGTCTTCCATGAGGTCTACCTTAGTCTCTTCGTTTTCTTTCGAATGGTGTATATTTGTTCCCAATTTTAATGGAGTATAGTGTCTGTTTAGTGTTCGTTTTTGGTCACTGATTGATGTCCAATATGTTGGAAAGTGCTAGTATAATTTGGTCATACCTTGAATAGGTTGAATGATTAGTTAAATATTAAAATGATTATTCCTTCATATTTTTGAGCCATTTCCTCATAGAAAATTCCAAAACTCTTTCCCTGTTTCTTCTTTTGACTATTTTAAATGATTATATGAACTTGTGTGTTGATTATTAGTAGTGGCATAAATTGTAGGTAATTCTCCGTTTCACTGGTTCACAATAGCTTGAATTGGTTCTTACATGTCTCTTTTTATGTTGCATGTGATATCTGCCCCGAGTCTCTTTTGGACTCTTCTCTCCTCTCTTTGCATCTCCTTGTTAGGCCAAAGGCCCAATATTTGCTTTATTTGAGTCAGCCAACAATGAGAATCAAAGAACAGGGGGAAATGAAGTAGATTTCAAGTTTCAAAGGTCCAAAAATGGGATATATACATGTTGTATACAACAGTATACACTGATATACATGTCAAAATACAGAAAAAGAGGTTGAAAACAGAGATGGAGCTGTTCCGGGAGTTCAAAACAGGTTGTATACACGGTGTATACACTAGATTTACCAGTTTGAAAGCTAATATACCAGAATATACAGTGATATACAATAGGTGTATGCACTGTATATAGCAGCGAAAATGGGCCCAAAAACCCTCATAAATTCCAGCAGTGTGTTTTTGTGATAAGTGGGCCAAAGCCCATCTGTTTTGGCAGCAATTATTTTAGTTTTAGGACAGGTTGAAATTGGGCCAAAATCCCAAAGAAAGTCAACTATTATTTTAGTTTTAGAACAGGGTGAAGGTGGGCCAAAAGCACAAAGAAAACCAACTCTTATGTTAGTTTTAGGATAGGTTGAAGTTGGGCCAAAAGCGCAAAGAAAATCAGCTCTTATGTTAGTTTTTTTAGGACAGGTTGAAGTTGGTCCGAAAGCCCAATTTAATCATAATTAGGCCCAAGTACTGGCCAAATGGACAATAACCAGACTTGGACCAAAAATTTCCCTCTCTTTATTGTATATTTGTTTAATCGTTACTATTTGCTTATTTGTTAATCAATTTTAAGGTTACTTAATGTACCAAGGTAGCCTGATGTGGGGGCTGAGCTGCTGACTAAGCCCGTTTAGAGATTGAGTTATAGACATTGGCGGTGTAGGAGGAATAAAACTCTTGGGTCATCTCATCACTAAATTTCCCCGGACTCCGTGCCATCCACTCACACTTGTGTCTCTTGAATAGTTCCTCAATAATGGGCACGGTGTGGAGGCTACCTGTAAGAACCCGGAGCTCCTTAGTAATAATGCGGACCATCTTCTAATGCTCATTAACCACCTTGGCATCAGAGTAAATTTGGTGCTGGCCCTCGATGCACCATCTGTTTGGCTTAGTGCACTAGGGTCAGGCTCAACCCTGTGTGGTAAATAGATGTCTACCGAGCTATCGACATTAGAGAATGAAGAGGGACTGCCACTGGAATGGGAGACAGAGTGTGACTCTGAGCCAAAATGCGACCCTCTTGCAGGTGAGGCCCCCTCCTCAGACTGGGGGGCGTTGACCTCGACCTCGTCACTCGTAGAAATAACTTGTTATGCTCTATTTCTTTTAATCGGGGGAGCATTGGTGGAAAATCTGGTGGTCGGTGGGATATACTCATCCCTGCTGCCCTCATCTAATAGCCGTCGGGATGGGGCAAATGATTTTTACTTGCCCTTTCTGGCATACACCGGTGCTTGTTTTAGGGTTATGGTACATGTGGTAGCTTAGTTAGTACACAAAGAACACAAAAGGACACATAAAATAATTTTAGACCATTAATCGGACTTAGACAAAAAAAATAAAAATTCAGACAATAGCAGGTTTGGTTACCCATAGTGGATACCTACGGTTTGTCATTGGACGATTGCCCGTGGCTCCCCTCCGTAGGTCTGAGTACCCATTTTTTGGGTCTCTAAATTTGGAACCACGGATGTGCTGAACGGTCCGTCAATGGAATGACGGACCGTAGTGCACACCGTTGTTCACCACTTAGGAAAATTTGGTGTACATTTAGTCGACGACATGGATCTACGGTCCTAGGTGGATTTACGGTCCATCGGTTGTGGCCATATACCATAGGTGTGCCAGTAATTTGATTACAAACTTTCATACAACACACAATCAATACGTACTTCAAGTCTAAACATGCATTTCAAAAAGTAATGTGGTAGTTCATCATCCGTAGGGTTGTGATTGTGCAATTTTTCCATATTCAACACGCGAACATTGAACAACCCTAAGTGAAAACATCAAACTAGACCTATCACCCTAATTAGTTGATTAAAATTAACTACACACTCACATATTATCATTCCAAGGGTGTTTCTCAACTAAAAATCAACATTTTAACAAGTAAGTTAACAACCCAAGGTCAAGTGCAACTTTGTGATTTAGTAATTTAAACAATGAACAAGAAATTCAAAGGTTTATGGTTAAATCATTTAGCTTTCAAGAAATCAAAGTTGGTGAGTGTGTGAATCTAGTACAAGCTCCTTAGACCAATTCTAACATCGAACCATGAACTTTAGTCTTTGATGGAAATGGAGGATTTGAAGAGAAAATTGAAGATATGGGATTCGAGAGTTATTAGAAATGGAAGGGGAGGGAATTATGGATGTAATGGGGGCGTTTAATGGGTGAAATTGGGGTAAATGATCAGTTTGTAACGGTAGGTGGGAAAGGATGAATGTGGGAAATGATTTAAAAATGAAGGGTTATATTAATTTGGGGGTCTGGGTCGGGTCAGCAGAAGCCCTAACTTGGACCCATGAGACCCCGTTGACGGTTCGTGTACGATCCGTCGATGGGGTCCATAGCTCAATTTAACACTTCCAAAATATGCAACAACATACATGGGGTCTACGGATACCTCCACGGTCCCTGGATTGACCGACGAACTGTCGATGAGATCCGTAGACCACTGCAACAACTTAATTTTTGTAGATTTTGCCTTTTTGTCCCTGCACATGAAGCAAATATTAGGCCTTCCTTTTTACATTTTCTGGACACTTTTTAGACACGGACCCTATTCTATATCTAGCGAACACTAAACATAAAAATTAATAAATACCTTTCTAAAGAGATACAAAATAAAAAAGATAGAAGAAAAACTCCTATATCGAAAAGAATCTTCTATAATTGGCTAGATTGTACATCTTGGACTGCATCCCAAGCAGCGCTTGATTTAACGTCACAACACGACACACACACTTTGATTACTCAGACTTCATCAAGATAACAAGCCTCTATCACTTCATGTACACTCTTAGATTTCCCCAAGTAGACTTTTGTCCTTTATCCGTTCACCTTGAACCTCACCCCTTCCTTGTTCTCGAGCTCAACCGCTCCCTATAGTAATACTTGAGTTACTCTGAATGGAATGGTCCACTTGGACTTGAGCTTGCCAGGATAGAAGCGCAACCTTGACTTGAATAAGAGCACCAGATCACCGGCAACAAATTCACGCTTTTCAATCTTCTGATCATGGTACTTCTTTATCTTCTCCTTGTACAAGGCTGATCTTTTATATGCTTTTAGGTGAAACTCATCAAGCTCATCCATGTCATTCAGTCTTTGACTCGATGCGACACCCCAATCCAAATTCAACTTCTTCAGCGCCCATATTGCTTTATGCTCTAGATCTGCATGCAAATGATATGACTTCCCATAAACAAGTTGGTAGGGCGACATACCTATAGGATTCTTAAATGCAGTGTGATGCGCCCATAGAGCATCATTGATTAACGTTTCTAGCACACCTCATCCAATTTTAGGTGGAAGCAATCGATAAGCAGTTTAAAACCCAACGAAGAGTTGGGGTTGAATCCCACAGGAAGCGGTACGTGTTCAAATTCTATTAAGAAGTACGAATGTGATCTAATCATCCATAGGAATAGAAATTATTGAAAAAGGCATGAAACAAATTAACATGGGTAACACGAATGCCAGATGGGGTGTTTTGGTTTGCAATTATCTACTACAAAGAAGTCACAAACAATTCGAAATAACAGTAAGGAGATAGATTCTCGGGATGTGATCGATTATAGGCAAATTTTGGAAATGGAGATCGTCCAACATTATGTTCCAGCATTGCCCCTGAATTATGGGTAATTGAAACTACTAGTAAATATCTAAATATCAGTGAGTAGGCTAGACTATAAGGGAGATAGCTTTCTATCGAACAACTATCCCGAATTAGGTGATTTCTTTCGAACAACAACAAGCATGACAATGAAGAACAACCCACACCTTAATTCACCCACTCTTTCGAGTTGGATAGGTAGGATTGGGTTTAGGATTCACTCCTTCGAGCTAAACGCAGCTCAACCCAATGCCTACAGATAATTAATCAATAATCTTAGTTCTAAAACCTCTCTCTCGAGCAAGCCAAGAACACAAAATTAAAACTGCATTTGCAACTACAATTCATAAATTTAACCTCAATTAATGATTAAACTCACTTCGATTTAGCATTTAAACTAGTAATTAACAATACCATAAACTAATTCAACCCATAATCACATGATCACATCCCAAGAATTGGGATTTTACCCAAACATCATAAAAAAGTAAAAATGATTACCGAATCGATTAACCACCAACTGCGTAAGAGAAATTTAGTCTTTACAATGATCAATTTGCAGAATATTCAAACCCACGTCCAAAATCTCCAAATAGAATCTCCAAAATTCTTCATGTCGATGAAAAACTACGTGGAAAAGTTTTCTAAACTAATTCAGTCTTGTCTCAAAACTTCAGAACTCCAAAAACTCTCCATAATAAAATATTTAAAATCTAATTTATAGGTTTAAAAAATAAAGCCACGAAGGGCCATTTGGTGGAGTAAGTCGGGCTCGCCGAACCACTCGGCGAGCCGCCCAATGATCTCTTTCATCGCTTTTTTGCCTTGTCACTCAACATCCTCAAATTTTGTAACTTTGGGCGATATCTCTTTGCAGTGTGGAACTGCTCGGCGATTCGCTGACTTCTCCTTTTCGTCGCTGACTTGGTTTCTTCCTTGAAGGCTTGGCACACTGGAACTTTAGACGGTTAGATTAGCCACTCGGTGACACGGCAAGTGCTCTTCGCGATCCTCAAGCTCACCATTCTTTATTTCGTTAGCTTGTTTTGTTCCTTTTTGCCTGTTAATGTCCTTTCTTTGCTCCTCAATTCATATACCTGAAAAGCAAGGTTTTAGCATCAGTTTATGACACAAATCAAGCATTTACGGACACTAAATCTATATAAACAAAGCCCCAAATGAGTCCAAATCCAGGACTCATCAACACCTCCAACTTAAAATTTTGCTTGTCCTCAAGTAAAACTCAAGCTCAATAGTTCAAAAAGGATGTCTCAGATGGTGCTGCATAAGACTCAACATGAATGCACACAATAAGGCTCAGCTTACTCATGCAATGATCAATTGTCCACTCAAAGATTCAAACTATGACTCACCATAATCAAAGATGCGTGAGTTCACAATACTTACTTCAAATGCAAGTTCAAGCTTAACAAAGGTACTCAGATGCCCTCACAAAAAAAATGATTCCATATTCACATACAATTTCTCAACAGTTCAAAATTTTGGAATCACATACAACTCTTTCACTCACAAAGATGAACACATGCATGATTTCACCCATAGGTTTTCCCTTATTTTCCAATCAACATTTGTTTCATCTCACTCAAGATCACAAAGGTCGTTTTACGGCATGTAACGGGGCTGAGTGTAAATGTATGGTCATTTAGGCTCAGTGGTTGCTACTATCATGAAGTGTGGCATGAACATCACTTTCTTCCTTTAATTTAACATTTCAAACATGCGCATAATCCACCCCATTATTCAACTTCATATGAATTACAGGACACCCCATTTCTTTTGGGTTTTTTTATCACTTTATTTCACAACCTTTTCATTCATTTCCTTTGCTTCTTTTCTCTTTTCTTTTATCTTTTTTTTACATGGAGGAGTTCTATCTTTTTTTTTTTCAACACCTTTCTCAAAGTGGGATTTCTCACACTTCTTCATTTTCCTTCTCTTTTCACAACACCCCCAAATAAGGCTTTTGGCCTAAGTTGACTATTTAAACAAACAACACTTCATAAAAGTTATGGGTAAATGCATAAAGAGGGATCACAATTGTTCAAGTTTGTTCTAAGAAAAGGATAAGGCTCTAGAGGGTTCAAGCAAGGTTCACACATCTCACGAGGTTGACCACAAAAGAGGTATATTGTCAAATTGTTTCACTCTTCAATTTTTTTTGCCTAAGATCAATTCAAGTGCTTGCATCACTTAGTCAACTGAACCAACGGGGCAAATTCTAGGTGTCATCACACACAATGTTCAAGGTAAGCTCATCACACAAAGAATTGGCACCGATATCAAACAAGACTCCAGACTTTCTAGCTAGTGAGCAATGTTCATAACAAGTGACTCATTCGATAACTGGCTAGTAACAAAGAGATGCTAAAAGTTCACACATTGTCTATGCAACTTCATTTGGCCTCATCGTAGCTGCACATTCATTTCGTTCAATTATGATCACAATTCAAGTCATAGGTATTGATGATAACTGATACTCAAATTTGTGCAAGAACAACCACAATCACAAACAATAGAGTTGGCACAAAATTTTAAAAATAGGTCAAAACCATTTCCATTCAAAACAAGGATCCACAAACTCAACCATCCACAAGATTAAGATCAAAACACAAGTATAGCTCACAAAACCCAATATATACAAATAAAACCGAATGACAAGAGGTAGGTATGGAAATACCTCACTACACCCACAAAAAAGCAGTTGTTCTCAAATGAAACTAAAACAAAGATAATTAATAAAACAACAAAGAGGGTGGTAAAAATGATCCTATCTACTCAGTCGCTCAGTCTGTTGGGGCATCAATGCCCGTGATAACACTCTAGGACTGGGTACCAATGATTAGTGCAACATCAACATTAGCTCCAGTAGAGACTGCAATGGAAATCTCTCTCAAGGAAGTATGAATGGCCGAAGTACCATCCCCTCCTCAACCTCAGTCAGGCCCTCATAGGTGGTCTCCTCCTGAACACCGAGCTACTCCTCATCAGTCTCAACCTCGGCCTCCACAGCCACATCATCAGCTCTAACCTCATCTCTGGTGGTAGCCAGAGGCACATCAGAACATGCCAAAATATCTATGTCTAGATCATCAGGATCTCCACGGTCCCAAAAATTATCAACATATCAGTTGACTTAAGCTGGTCCACATCTTTTCTCAACTCTTAAATTGCAGCCTTTAAGACCGTCACCTCATTAGTGGTACCCTAACTTCTCTCACATACTTATATTCTTGCCGTGAGGGCATCAATAAAATCTCTAAGAGGGGGTCAAAGTAGTGGTAAGAGCTCTCTCAATCATCCCAGGAACTGCAGCCTCTAGTCTTGAGGCATGCACATCAGCAGAATGGGCTAGGTGCCCCATCTGTCGCAGCATGTCCTGGGTGAATACAGGTCGGGATGCAGCAGTACTAGAAGCAGACCTATGAGACAGGACAATTGTAGAATAACTCGGAGTAATTGAAGGGGTAAAGCTAGAAGTACCCGAAGGCTCGCTAGCTGGAGTAGGCAATACTGCCTCTATAGGTAGTGTCTCAATATCAATAGCTGGGGATGTATCCACCGAGGCTGCCCTCTTCTTCTTAGCCCCATCCTTCAGTACTCATCCTCAATATGCCAGATGTTCGTAGAGGAGGTCGGAATCACTATCATGTTCTTCTTCTCATCACGTGGTACCCGGGCTCGTCTGCATAAATTGGTGATCAACATCGGACCTCCAGACGTGCCAATTTTCAACCCCGTTTCCAAAAATCAATCCCGCAGCCACCGAAATCAAAATTAAACACTCACATTACTCAATTCATTCCACACCCAATAGACTGATGCTTCCGGGGTACTCAAACTTCCCCTGTTTGGCCAAAATTGGCCATTTGACGACTTTTGCCCTTAAGAATGACGTCAAACGCTCCATCATTGGGCAAATTACTTCATTTGGCATAATTAGGGGTTACTTAGACTTCACCCAACTAAAACCAATACAAATAACCGCAACCCAATAACTTAGAATCAATTTAGTCACCCAAAACACGAGAAATTATCTTTTTAAGCAATTAGGCAAAAGTAGTAAAGCAACAACGGGTAATCCGACACATAGAGCATGATTTTAACAATTATCTAACACACAACAACACACAATTATCGAAAGCATTTGAGTTCAACCACTTATCAAAGGTGTGGGGTTTGAAAAACAACTTGTATGCTAAATTGATAGTTTGAAAAGCGAGGCGGCAAAGTAATCTGAATCCGACCATGAAATCCAACACAAAAAGCGAACAAAAAAGTGAAGTACGGAAAATCTAAAGTACGGGTGAGAGTGTACGGCATTCCAAATGAGAGAATAGGAAAGGTTTTGAAAGTTTAAACTGTTTGGCCTTTTAAAACTTTTTGGTTCGCCGGTAGCAGAGTCATTTTGATTAACGTTTCAAGCACACCTCATCAAATTTTAGGTGCAAACAATCGTTAAGCAGTATAAAACCCAACAAAGAGTTGGGGTCGAATCCCACAAGGAGCTGTACGTGTTCAAATTCAATTAAGAAGTACAAATGTGGTCTAATCAGCCATATGAATATAAATTATCCAAAAAGGAATTAAACAAATTAACAAGGGTGAAACGAATGTCAGATGGGGGGTTTTGGTTTGCGTTTATCTACTACAAAGCAGTCACAAACAATTCGAAATAACAATAAGGAGATAGATTCTCGGGATGTGATCGATTATAAGCAAATTTTTATATATAAGTAATTGAAACTATTAGTAAATATATAAATATCAGTGAATAGGCTAGACTACAAGGGAGATAGCTTTCTCTCGGACAACTATCCCAAATCAAGTGATTTCTTCGAACATCAACAAGCATGACAATGAAGAAAAGCCCACACCTTAATTCACCCTCTCTTTCGAGTTGGATGGGTAGGATTGGGTTTAGGATTCACTCTATCGAGCTAAACCCAGCTAAACCCAATACCTACAGATTATTAATCAATAATCTTAGGTCTAAAACCTCTCTCTAGAGAAAGCCAAGAGCAAAATTTTGCTGGCATAGTAAGTCAGATGAAGAATCTTCTCTCGCCTTTGTCCGAATACTACCCCAAGCGCTACACCGCTTATATCACACATCACTTTAAACGGTTGTCCCCTATCCGGTGAAATAATTATAGGTGCAAAAGTTAACTTGGCTTTCAACTATCAAAATGCTCTTAGACAAGCATCATCAATATCAAACTTGCACTCCTTTTCAAGTAGTTTGCACAATGGATGTGCAATTTTCGAGAAAACTTTTATGAACCTCCAATAGAAACCTGCATGCCCAAGAAAACATCGATCTAGGTGGTGGAAGCTTTTCAATTACCTCAATTTTGACTCTAGCAACCTCAATACCTTTCTGTGAGATTTGATGACCCAAAACTATACCCTATTTCACCATGAAGTGAAACTTTTCCCAATTGAGCACAACATTGCACTCTTCACATCATTTTAGTACCTCAGTCAGATGCATCAGACAACGATCAAATGAGTCACCTACCATAGAGAAATCATCCATAAATACCTCAATCGTTTCCTTCTCCATATCTGGAAATATCGACATCATAAAGCGCTGGAAGGTCACTGGAGCATTACATAACCCAAATGGAATTAATTTGGAGGCAAAAGTCCCATAAGGACATAGGGAAAGTGGTTTTATCTTAATGTTTCGGAGCTCTGGAGATTTGATTTTACCTTGAATACCCATCTAGAAAAAAGTACCTACCCTTACTAACGGGATGATCTAGCATTTGATCCATGAAAGGCATTAGGAAGTGGTTTTTTTCTGGCCATGCATTTAGCTTGCGGTAGTTCATGCACACTCCAACCAGTCACCGACCTCATTGGAATAAGCTTATTTTTAGCATTCCAACCGCGGTGATTCCCTCTCTCTTGGTACACACTCTAAATGCTAAAAATGAGCTTATTCCAATGAGGCCGATGACTGGTTGGAAAGTGCGCATGGACTACCGCAAACTAAATACATGGACAGAAAAAGACCACTTCCCAATGTCGATCATGGATTAGATGCTAGATCATCTTGCTAGTAAGGGTTGATATTGTTTTCTACATGGGTATTCGGGGTACAATCAAATCTCCATAGCTCCGAAAGATCAAGAGAAAACCACCTTGACTTGTTCTTATGGGACTTTCGTCTTCAAAAGAATGCCATTTGGGTTATGTAATGCTCAAACGACCTTCCAGCATTGTATGATGTTGATATTTTCAGATATGGTGGAGGACACAATTGAGGTATTTATGGATGATTTCTCTGTGGTAGGTGACTCATTTTAAGGTTGTCTCATGCATCTGGCTAAGGTACTAAAATGATGTGAAAAGTGCAATCTTGTCCTCAATTGGGAAAAGTTCCCCTTCATGGTGAAAGAGGGTATAGTTATGGCTCATCGGATTTCCCAGAAAGGTATTGAAGTTGATAGAGTCAATGTTGAGGTAATAGAAAAGCTTCAACCACCCATCTCTGTAAAAGGTATTTGGAGTTTTCTTCAGCATGCAGACTTCAACCGGAGGTTGATAAAAGATTTCTCAAAAAATTTACACCCATTGTGCAAACTACTAGAAAAGGAGTGTAATTTTGATTTCACTAATTCTTATATGAGAGCATTTGGAGAGTTGAAAGCCAAGTTAACTTCCGCGCCTATCATTATTTGATCGGATTGGAGACAACTGTTTGAAGTGATCTGTGATGCAAGTGGGGTGGCGCTTGACGTAGTAATAGGACAGAGGTGAGAGAAGATTCTTTATCAAATTTTCTATACCAGCAAAGCTCTGAATGTGGCTAAGAAGAACTATATTGTAACTGAACAGGAACTCCTTGCTGTGGTTTTTGCATTCGAGAAATTTAGGTCCTTCTTGCTTGGTTCTAAGGTCATAGTGCATACTGACCATTTTGCATTGAGGTATCTGATGGCTAAAAAGGATGCAAAACCAAGGTTGATTAGATGGGTACTTTTGTTGCAAGAGTTCGAGTTTAAGATAAAGGATAGAAAGGGGACAGAAAACCAAGTTACTGATCATTTGGCCAAGTTAGAGGATGAAGCGATGATAAAGTTTGAGGATGGAGTTAAGATTAATGATGTGTTCCCTGATGAACAAGTATTGCCTGCTTCTTATGATCTTATCCCTAGTTCGCAGATTTTGCTAATTACTTGGAAAGTGAATTGGTTCCGACGGATTTGTCATTCCAACAAAAAAATAATTCATGTCTGATGTGAAGAAATTCTTTTGGGGTGAGCCTTACTTGTTTTGTGTTTGTGCTGAGGGGATTATTCTTAGTTGTGCTGATTGAGGTTGAGATGATGAGTATAATCGAGGCGTGTCATTCAACGCCTATTCGTGGGTATTACTTGTCTACCATCCACCAAGATGCTCATGGTTTTGCCAAGTCTTGTGATTGGTGTCAACGAGAAGGAGGAATTTCAAAGAAGCAAGAGCTACCTATGAACCCAATATTGGTGAGTTATTCGATGTCTGGGGTCTTTACTTCATGGGTCCGTTTATGAGTTCGCGTGGGATGAATTATATTCTTGTTGCGGTTGACTATGTATCATAATGAGTGGAAGCAATTGCACTTTCAAACAATGAGGGAAAGTGTCACTGCATTCCTAAAAGAGAGTATCTTCTCACGATTTGGTAAACCAAGGGCAATTATCAGTGATGGAGGTTCTCACTTTTGTAACAAGTTGTTCAAGGCATTGCTAGAGAAATATGGTGTTCGTCACAATGTAGCCACTCCTTATCATCCGTAGTCTAGTGGGCAAGTTAAGGTGTCAAATAGAGAGATAAAGCAAATCTATGGAAAGACTATGAACGCCAACAAAACTAATTGGCCAAGAAGGCTTGATGATGCTCTATGGGCCTATCGCACCACATTCAAGACTCCCATAGGTATTTCCCCATACAAACTTGTATATGGAAAGCCATGTCATTTACCTGTAGAGCTAGAGCATAAAGCAATGTTGGCGCTAAAGAAATTGAATTTGGATTAGGGCACCACATCGAGTTAAAGATTGAACGACTTGAATGAACTTGATGAGTTTCGCCTAAATGAATATGAAAGTTCAGCCTTATACAAAGAGAAGATGAAACGTACCATGATCAGAAAATTGAAAAGCGTGAATTTGTTGTCAGTGAAATGGTGCTCTTATTCAACTTAATGCTGCGCTTATTTCTTGGCAAGCTCAAGTCTAAGTGGATCGGGCCATTCAGAGTAACTCAAGTATTTCCATATAGAGCGGTTCAGCTCGATAAAAAGGAAGGGACGAGGTTCAAGGTGAACGGACAGAGTATAAAAGTTTACTTGGGAAATCTGAGAGTGTACATGAAGTGATAGAGGCTTGTTCTGTTGATAAAGTCTGAGTAATCAAGGTGTCTGCGTCGTGCCGCGATGTTAAATTAAGTGTTGCTTGGGAGGCAACCCAAGATATACAATCTAGCAAACTATAGGAATTTTTTTTCGATACATGTCTTTTTCTTCTTTCTTTTTGAGTTTTTATCTCTTTAGATAAGTGTTTATTAATTTTTATTTTTAAGTTTGGCTAGATATAGAATAGGGTCAGTGTCTAAAAAGTTTCTAGAAAGTGTAAAAAGGAAGGCCTAATGTTTGCTACGTGTGCAAGGACAAAAAGGCAAAATCTGCAAAAATTCAGTTGTTGTAGTGGTCTACGGATCCCATCAACGGTCCGTCGGTCGATCCACGGATCGTGGATGGCATTCGTAGACCCATGTATGTTTTTTGATTTTTTTCTAAGCGTTAAAGTGACCTACAGACCCATCGACGGACCGTTGGTTGACCCACAAACCATCGATGGGGTCTTGTAGGTCCAAGTTAGGGTTTCTATTGACCTGACCCAAACCCCCAAATTAATATAACCCTTCATTTTAAAATCATTTCCACATTCATTCTTTCCCCCAAACCGTTACCAACTGATCATTTACCCCGATTTCACCCACTAAACTTCCCCATTACATCCATAATTCCCTCCTCTTCCATTTCTAAGCACTCCCAAATCCCATATCTTGCATTTTCTCTTCAAGTCCTCCATTTCCATCAAAGACTAAAGGTCTGAGTTCGGTGTTCGTATTGGTCTAAGGAGCTTGTAGTAGATTCACACACTCATCAACTTTGATTGCTAGAAAGGTAAATGAGTTTACCATAAAACTTTTAATTCCTTGTTCATTGTTTAAATTACGAAGTCACAAAGTTGCACTTGACCATAGGTTGTTAACTTACTTGTTAAAATGTTGAATTTTAGTTTAGAAACACCCTTGGAATGATGGTATGTTAGTGTGTAGTTAATTTTAATCAACTAATTAGGCTGATAGGTCTAGTTAGATGTTTTGACTTAGGGTTGTTCAATGTTTATGTGTTGAATGTGGAAATATTGCATGATCACAAACCTACGGATGATGAACTACCACATTACCTGTTTAAATGCATGTTTATATTCAAAGTAAGTATTGATTGTGTGTTGTGTGAATGTTTGGAATCAAATGCCTTGCACAACTCTGGTACACGACCACAACGACGGACCGTAGGTCCACCTACGGAGAGTAGGTCGTGGTCCATCAAATGCATGTAGAAATAATTTCCCTAAGTGGTGAACTATGGTTTAGACTACGATCCGTCATTCCATCGACGAACCGTTCTGCACATAGGTGTAAGTCCCCTCTGTGGGCAACATCAGTTTAGTGGTCACGCCAACATGTCTCTATACCTCTGGCAGGGTATATTGGGTCCTCTCGATGGGGCGTATACATCAGACTCCACATTTAGCTCATGTGGTTTTATGTCGGTTATTAGTAGCTCCCACAGTTCAGTCAGACTCTTTTGCATTGACCATATTTCAGTACAGTCAGTATTCAGTCTCAGCATGTTATAAATTTGTTCATTGCATCAGTTAGCTCAGTATTCAGTATTTTCAGTATCTATATCATGTCAAGATTATTTCATTGCTTTATTGCTTTGCTCAGTTATATGTTATTTCAGCTTTACTATATCCTGCATCCTCAGTACCTTTCAAGTACTGACGCATACGTTCGCTACATCTTCTCGTGATGTAGGTTCAGGTTCTCAGCATCCAGATCACGCTTAGATCGGTTCCCGATCTCCAGTTCAGTAGCATCAGTGGTGAGTCCTCATTCTTCGAGGACTAGTGACATGTGTATCTTTATCGCTTTTAGTCTTTCGTTTCAGTTTTGCTAGACCTAGTTGGGGCATGTCCCAACATTTCTAGTCAGTTTAGAGGCTTATTTCAGACATAGTTAGATTCAGCTTAGTATTTTGAGGTTGATATTTCTTTTGTATTAAACCCTCATATTTGATATATTCAGTTATAGTATATGGGTATTCCCCATCTTTTCAGATTTATTTATGAATTAGCTTCTGCATCAGTTTATTATCTTTAGTATGCTCATGATCATGCTTGCAGGGTTTGCTTGGGATCACTTTTGGTCCGAGGTCCCGTGTCCGCATCTCGGGGATAGCTCGGAGCGTGACAGTGGTGGTCCAAACGATAGACAAAGTCACGCTCACCGACCTGTTAAGCGATTCACCGATTTGTCCATGGGTCCCACTGAGTTTTACAGATTCTAACTTCATAATTTCTTGAATCCAACGGTTGTCCAAGTCGAGCTCGCCGACCTCTACGACGCGTCGCCAACAGGACCTTTTGCTCGCCAACCTACACTTTTCACACACATTCGACACTTTCAACCTGCATAATCAACACACGATTAATCCAAAATAAAAAAGAAAGCTAATGAAAACTTGGGTTGCCTCCAAAGGAGCGCCATATTTAACGACGTGGAACGACGCAAGTCCTCACTTAAACTTCATTCTTGGGGTTTGCCATAGTATCACTAGGAAACCCCCCTTGTTGTCTCGGATTAAATGAGAAGAAAATTGACCCATTTGGGTGTACAACTGCTTGATAGAGACAGAATGAGAAGTCACTATCTGGTTAAGCGTCGATATATCTTCCTTCATCTCCTTCAAAAGTTTATCAGAACCTTCAACCTCGTTGAGAATACGAGAGAGCATATCCTCAGACCGGTTACCCTAATAATCTTTAGGCTTTCGACGCTCATGGGGAGGAACTACCTATCATTCTCCCCATCTCTTTCCTTCTAAGTGGGGTTACGATTCCTCCACTCTCTATCACGATATCTCCAACCCGCGTCCCTGTTCCAACCTTGGTCACCACTATTCCTTAAGGTAGTTAGAACGATAACCTCCTCATTGGTTGGCTAGGAAGTTCACTTCCTCGTTGTACCAAGCTTCAAACTTGACCTCATCAGGCTTAGACACACAAGACTTACAAAATTTACACTTCTAGCACCAACTCCCATGACATTCTTGGCTAACATATCAAGTTGAGTCATCATCTTTGCCATGTTTTGGGCCCTTTCTTGATCTTCCCAAGCTGCTCTTTTGTTAATTTGAAAGTGAGAGGGGAGACCCGGTCTTTGTGGGTATACCATGCCCGTTTAATTTTGATCATACCATCCAACAGTTGGGCTGCTTTAACGTAAGGTTGTTGCATCAAACCTCCCAGAGAAAGTTGATCACCTACTCCCTTGTTCACCGAATAAAGGCTTCGGTAAAATTATTGCAACAAAACGTTGTCGGGAGAACCATGAGTTGGGCATTGCAGCACCAACTTCGTAAATCTTAGCCAAGTCTCATAGATTTGCTCACCCTCCAAAGGCTTCAAAATCTGGATGTTTTCCCTTAGTGTTATCATCTTCGAAGGAGGGATAAATCGCACTTGAAATGCGGTGACTAGCTCTTCCCTCGAGCTGCAAAATCAGTCTCTTGGCAATTCAGCCAACCGCTTACATACTTCTCCCATTGAGGAAAATGGGAACAATCTCAACCGGATCGACTCTTGGAATAGGTACTTGAAGGAGAACGGCCCGCAAACATTAACAAAGTTCCTTATATGGTCATGGGGATCCTCATGAGCCAACCCACCAAACAACCCTTTCAATTGTAAGAGCTGCACCAAGGTGCTTGTAATGTGGAACATATCGTTCCCTTCTGCCAGAGGCAAGCAAATGGTACAAACTCCACCCACAAGATTATGGTCATTAACATTAGGCTCATTGACATTATTGAGATTGACGATGTCATCTTGTTGTCCCACTGGGCTTCCGTTGACACTCAGTTCTTCTGCTTTAAATAGCCACGCAAAAACCAAAACTAAAAGTAAGTAGATTAAACTATGACTAAAAAGAACAAAATTTGACTACACCAAAAGATTCTCAAACAACACCACTCCTTAGCAGCAGTGCCCTTTTGATTAATGACGTTTCAAAAAAACTTCATCCAATTCTAAGCGTCAATGGTCGTTAATCAGTATAAAACCCAACTAAATGAGTTGGGGTCGAATCCCACAAGGAGCGGTACGTGTTTAAGATTCAATTGAGAAATATGAACATGTTCTATTCAGTCATAGGAATAAAAGTTTTTGAATAAAAGTTCTAATCAGTCATAGTTGTCCAACAGTTATAACTAATAATAATAGATTCATTAACAATATCAATAGTTGAAATCTTGGATCCACCTTTGGTAGCGGTAAAAGGGTGTTTTTATAAAGATTCTCAATTCAATTATGCATATTAAAACAAATTTCAAATTAGAAAACAAAAGTAATGGAGACATCACAAATATTAGGGAAATCATTTTAAAGAATACATAGAAAAATAATATTACCACAATAAAATAAATGATAACCAAACATTGCATACCCCTATCAAAATATAATCATGTCTTGACCTGCATTGTAGTTGAGATAATTAAAAATAAACAAAAACTCAGGAATAGGAAAACAAAAAATAAACAATTTCATTGTAGCATATTAGAAAGAAACAATTTCATTGTAGCGGAATGACATAATTGGCAGTTACAACTTATTGAAAAATACAAACCTACTAATATTTTATTTATAGATGAATATATTATTAAGAAAGATACGAAAGAAATGACTTTTTTTGTTGCACATGAAATATTTTGTGTATTTTTTTTGTTTGGTTTCATATTATTAACAAAAAATTAAGGAATTCTATCATGGAAGAGTGTGAAGTGTTACACATAGTGAAAACCTGTTATACAAATCTCAAAAAGTTTAAAATGATTAAAGCTCATTAAAAAAAGAGCTAACGGTATGTATTCATAAGGCATAAAAACAGTGGGCTCACCATTTGATATATACTATAATTCTTGTTTAATATATTTCAAAAAGTTGTTTTTACACTAAAACATAATTCAATTAAAATATCATCTTGAGAGTGTAACAGATCTACATCGCATCAATTGCATGCAATGTATTATGATCACTTTTATTAAGTGAACTTTAATAAAAAGGGAATGAATCATTCAATTGGACTTCATCAATAGTGTTCACATCTTTAAACTCAATTTTTAAATTAGTATCTATGTGAATAGCACTATAAACATTAGGACAACTTAAAGAATGACTCCTATTATCGACAAAAAGATCACTTTTCGAACCTTCTTGAAATTTTTACAAAAATAAATGATTGTAAATATATTTTGATATTTTGAAATTCCTTAGGCTAAAAGGCATATCATTACAATTTTCATGCTCAATTTTAAGAGGACTATCACAAAATACATTCATGTCCTTACAAGATAAATAATTATAACAATAAATTCCACTAGGAAAGAGGCGTTTGTCGTCAATCACATTTTTATTGTTCTTAGTAGCTAGAGAAGAAATAAATTCACCTTTATCATAAGAATTTAAGGCAACACTTTGTACCTCATTTTTTTCCATACTTCACATAACACTTACTTCAAACTTTCTAAGATCACAATCAATGACAATTTGAGCTCCACAATCATAAGCAACTAGTGTATGGTCACACTCGATTTGCATATTAATACAAAGCAACCTCACTAAGATATTGTTTAAATTTCATACTCAAGTCTCTAGCAAGTTTATTTGGAATAACTAAAGGGTTGGGATAAGTTATTTTTACCTTGATAAGTACATAAAGATCAATCTTTACATTTATTTTGTAAAATAAAGCTTTTTTTTTCACTTGAAAAAGTAGTCTCATCTTTATTTGCTTCATTGAATTCATGAATTTCTTTCCTTGCTAAGTTGTCCTTTTTATGATCCTCTTCAAGAATATGTACAAAACAAATAATGATGGTTTTCTCTTTATACTTTCAGGCAAGAAACCAAGGGAAGGATAGGGGACTCCATTCGCAGAATGGTCCAGAAACAAGAAATTAGGATCTGATTAGAAATCCACATCTACAATTTGATAAAAGTAGCCTGAAACTTTCTAAAATGAAATACTTTGCTGGTATACTACTAACAGACTAACTATTCAATGATTCCATTCATTGGACACTGCCCGTACCTTTATCAATGATTTACCAAGAAGGAAAGGCAATACATGTTTAATAACCACATCTTTGATTTCCATGTCTTCTCTCCTAATGTAGTTTGCAGGTAATTTAGATTTCTCGTTCCACAGACAAGACTTCTTTGTCTTGGATTGCAGGTTTCAGAGAACGACTTTAAGGTTGTTGCTCATAAGCAGGAATGGAACAAGGAATATAAATTACCTGCATAATACATTAGGAGAGAAGACATAGAGATCAACAATGAGGCTATGAAATATGTATTGCCTTTTCTTCCTGGTAAATCATTGATGAAGTTTCGGGCAATGTCTAATGAATGAAATCATTGGATAGTTAGTCCATTAGTAGAATACAAGCAAAGTATTTCATTCCAGAAACTTTCAGGATACTTTTATCAAATTGTGGATGTGGATTCCAATCAGATCCTAATTTCTTATCTTTGGACCATTCTCTGAATGGAGTCCCCCATCCTTCCCTTGGTTTCTTGCCTGAAAGGATTAAAGTTCTCAGCTCTAGAAGTGGGTTTCTCCTTTGCCAGCGGGTTGCTCCTGTGAAAACAATCATTCAAAAGGTTATTCTTAGAACAATAAAACTTGTTACTAA
Source organism: Solanum verrucosum (assembly GCF_900185275.1). NCBI lineage: Eukaryota > Viridiplantae > Streptophyta > Magnoliopsida > Solanales > Solanaceae > Solanum > Solanum verrucosum. The sequence goes on along the minus strand of NW_026020091.1, from coordinate 342,623 downwards.
CACTCTCTAGCATTTCTCTTATCTCAATTTGTTTCCTCTTAGTTGCCTCACGTTTCTTAATTTCTTCTTGTCACAGTCCATTGTTATTTTTCAACTATGTTTTATTGTTTTCTTGTAGCCACTCCCTCACTTCTTTATAAATATCCTCTTCTTTTTAATATCTTGAGTTGCCACTATTCACTCCCTTATTTCTCTATTTATTTTCTCTCTTTATGTTCTCTTATTCATTTCATTAAGTGCAATAGGCTCCGAGGATTCCCTTTTAGTCATTGGAATGACTCTTCACTTCAACTTTTAGCATGGCATCACTAAAGTTTCAAAGACTCTACTCAAGTTGTTGGATTAACTTAGTACCAAAATTGAGATCAATGTAAAACAAAAGAATCCCGTATACCCTCAGGAGAAGGCGGACATCATACATATCCCGAGGATAAATTTGAGTGGTTAGAAGTTCCCAACTAATCCAAAACCCAAATTCCTACAAATCTGGTGGTTTTTCTTGCACTCATAGGGATTTTAAAGTTGGTTACATTTTGGAGATAGTCGTACTCTCTGCTTCATAGTGTTGGAGAAGCCTTCACTGATACTAGGAAGGCTTCTCCAACACTTTTAAGAAGAGAGTACGGCTGTCTCTGAAATGTAACAATATTGAAAGCCCTATGAGTGCAAAAGAAACCACCATAATCACATATATAGTGAACACTAGTAGCAATTCAGTTTTTGGATTGGATATGACCTTCTACCCGCCAAAATTTGTTCTCTGAAAATGTATGATTTTCTCCTTCTTTCTCTATTTCAGACTCTTCTGTTTAACGGTATTCTCAATTTTATATTACAAGGTATCTCCAATAACTCAACCAAAGATAGATCCAAGAAGTTGATATAACACAATTTATCTACACCTAAGGTGAAACAAAAAGTGCAACCACTCATGTATCCCTCAACAATAACTTCAAATTTAGTCAAATTTTCATTAGGTTCATGCTTTCTCTTTCTTGTAAAAGCACTACTATAATTATTATAGAATTCTTCACAATAATCTCTATAAGAAGTAGAACAATGTAAGAAATAATTAACACCAAAATTTTGTTAGTAAAAATAATAAACCACACAAGTCACTCTCTCACCCGTATCACTCAAATGTCACAGGCTTTAGACCCAGACTCAAATGATTTCACCACTCAAGGGTATCCCTTAAGCTCTTCATAGTTCTACAATCTTAAATAATGTCAAAGTAAGGTTACAAGTATTGGTTCAGAATGACATTTATGTCATTGACAAATATCATTGAAAAAGAAAAAAAAACAGTACCGAACTAGGAATAAAATAAACACATAACACAACTAAAAGAGAAAAGTATGAAACAAATTGCAATGAAATGTAATACAAACGCAAAACTAGATAACGCTAGCGTCAAAATAATATTAACTGTAATCTAATTATAAAATGCAAGAGAAGAATAAGAAAAACACAAACTAAAAAGACTAAGTGTTAAACCTAGACAACAACGTAGTCACAACACAAAAGTGGTTATTTCTGAAATTTCAGGAATGTAAGCATTGTTCTTCAAGTTTCTCACATTTTTGGTCAATTTATTTGACAAAATCCAGTTGGAAGTCCCCCATAAAATCCACGAAATCTCCTAAAAAATTTACTTATAAGAACAAGAATTTAATACACCCACTTCATAATTTTCACAAATCAGGCTATTTGTGAAATCTTCATCTTCTTCCTCAAAATAGGTCTGAATTTTAACTCAAAACTAGTTCAAAGCTATATCAAATGAACCCAAATTTCAGATTTGAAATCCCTCGGGCATTCTAGATATTTTGAAGTAATTAAAGAAGAAAGAAGAAAGAAGAAAGAAAATACCTATTAAAGATAAAGATGAAAGAAAACAATGCCTCTTTTGAAGTAATTAAAGAACAACTTAATAATTTGAACAAGTTATTACAAGATTAATTTCAACTCATACATAAATAATCTTACCAAAATATATTCAAGAAAGATCCAATAGAGAGAAAATGATACAACTCATAAAACTCACCTACTAGAGTAGTCACCAAAAAATATTGTCTACCACAATAGTAGTAATCCTATTCTATATATACTACTAGGGTCAACTAAATTAAGAAAATATATAAATACCCTTAATAACATAGACATCATACTATGATTAAAAATATGCTAAAACATAATGATATTCTTTTCCTATATTGTGTAACTAAAACATCACAATCTTTTATATTGGTTCTTTGATTTTTATAGTCTCTTTAAATACTATATGCTCTTGATGCCAAATAGAAATCCTTCCATGCAATAAATACTTACTGGACTTGTAATACCTCACCCCAATACTTTTTCGATCTTCCTTTACCTCTCCTAATATCTAATATAATCAACTTCTAACATCTCCTAACTGTGAAATTTGTGCATCTCCTAACTGGGACATTTGCGTATCTTCTTTTCACATGTACAAATTATCTCAACCTTATTTCCCTCATCTTGTCCACCATGGCGGTCACTCTATCCGTATCCCAAATATCCTCACTAATAATTTTATTATTCTTTGTATATCCACACATCCATCTCAACATCCTCATTACTACAACATACAACTTCTTAACATTGGAATTCTTGACTGGCTAACACCGCACCACATAAAACAAAGACATTAACCACGGCTCTATAAAGATCACTTTTTAATTTCGTTGATACATTTTTATCATAGAAGAGTTTGGATGCAAGCCTTCCACTTCATGCCTCAATGTGTAACTAAGATTAGAAGAAAATTCCACTATTTTTTTTCATTATCTCCACCTTTATTCCTCTTATGAAATAATCCTTTTTCAACCATTTTATTTCGTAAATATCCTTCCAATGCTTTAGAGCTATTATTTTCTGTCAAGAAAGTATTCTTTTAATTAATAACGTCAGTGAAAAAAAATTGATTTAGAAATAATATCTAGGATTACAATACCTTTGGCAAAGTTTGTATCCATATATTATAGCCTACATCCATCCCTAGTTCACTGTATTTTTCATACTTATATAAATGATAATATTGCATGAGGTGTTTTTAAATTGATTGGTGAGAGTTCGTATAGTGTTCTTAATTTGATTAACACTGAGGCATAGTTGTATATAATGAGTTGAAACCGTAAAAAAGGATATGTGAAGTTCTAACTTTGGAGCACTCATCTTCACAAACTAAAAGCTTACGTCTGTCTTTTTTTTTACTAAAGGTTCATTAAATTCTATACAACTCTTGAGCACATATCTTTTTCATGTACTTCTTCCAATAATTTAAGCTAAATATTTCCATGTTGATATTGAAGATTAGAGTGAAAGATTGGGGGGGGGGGTCAATTAATCCCTTTTACTTTTTTTTCGTTAATTAACTATTTTACCAGTTGACTAGATAGTAAGTAAAAAGAAAAGAAATAAGTTAAGCGTAGTAAGGAAATTCAACACATGATGTTTTTATACTGGTTTGGATCGAGAATTGATCATACACTGGTCCCCTTGGGTTGCAAGACTGTTCTGTTCTATCGTTGTAATATTGAAGTGGTTACAAGTATAGATCCTAAATGAACACTTAACTCTTGCTTTTTTATTTCTTTTACATCCTTTGATACAAGGCGTCACGAAACTAATTTTATCTATTCTCTTTTTTTATTATATAGCAATTCATTCAGGAAAACAACGTTTGCTAAAAGTAGCTGAGAATTGTAAGAAGGTTAAGTCATCAAGTAAATTCATCTTCAACAATTTCTTGCTTTTTTTAGAGATGATGAAGGCTTCTTGGAATGTAAAGGCAACCCAAGAGATTTGATCCTTGGAAAAGGAAAGGGAATCCAATTTCCAAAGAAATTCAACACCTGGTGTTTTTTACTGATTGGAATCCAATATTGATCTTACTCTAGTCCCCTTGGGTTGCAAGGGTGTTATGTTCTTGTTTGGTGATATTGAAATGGTTACAAGTATAGATATTAAGTCTACACCAAACTCTCTTTTACTTTCATTTCAATAATTTGATACAAGGCCTGACAAAACTAATTTTCTGTCCACTATTCTTATTACACGGCAATTCACTCAGAAAAACAATATTTGGTAAAAGTAGAAGAGAATTTAAGAAGGTTAATGCATCAAGTATATTAATCTTTAGCAACTTCTTGCTTTTTTTATAGAGACGATGAAGGGTTATTTGAAGGTAAAGGCCACCCAAGTAATTTGATCCTTAGAAAAGGAAAGGGAATCATATTTCCAAGAATAAGTTAAAGTATAAACAGACTTTGGTAATCTTCAAAAGAATTTATGGGGATTGGTCAATCAATCACTCTTTGAGATCTTCCTTGATTTCCTTGATTTACAACATCTCCTTTTAATTTAACATTCTTAATAGAAGATTAATATCAATTTATAATCCTCAAAACCTACTTCTATTGATATTCTCCGTTTTAACATTCTTCCAAGATCTTTGGTCAATGAGCTATCCGTTGATTGACTACGTGTCGAAGATTTTGTTTCTTCCTTTATTTTTCTTAGTAGCTTGCCATTTAGTAATGTGGTCCTGCACATATATCATCAAAATTAACACTAATAATACCCCCCCTTTTTGATGAAGACAATTTATCATTTATAGTCAACTTTTATTTTTGAAGATATTTGATATTTTTGTCACCTTGAGTTTATGAATTTGTGAATTGACAAGCTAAGTTGACTATCAAGCATAGTTTACCTCCCCTAAGTTATTTGTTGGTTGTTTGGCTATAATTCTCCCCCTTTGACATAAAAAAAGTGAAGAACAAAACAAATATAGCACAAGATACCTGTATACACATAGAAAAGAGCCAGGCAGGCAAATAGAAACAGTTCATAACAAATCAAAAACATAATATCCAACTAATTTGTCTTATGCCATATAACATATTATGCCAAAAAGATTACCAAAAAATAATGCGCATAAAGTCTTAACAACAACCATTAACAATAATTTCCAAGAAATTACAAGAAAATAAGAGAGAGTGATGACAGATGACAGTGGCAGTCTTCAAGGTGGAAAATTGATTGGAAATAGACGTAGCAATAACACAGTACTTTCTTGAACACGATTTGCTACTTTGGTAGGCTCCTTGATGATATGATCTAACTTTTGATGAATCCTCACCACATCAGCAACAATTTCCTTTGCAGTGTCCCTTACTCTTTCCATAGACTCCTTGAGGTTGTCCATCTAGAAGTTAGAGGCCTGAAGAAGAACTTTAAGAGATTCAAACTTACCGTGCATCTCAGAGACTTTGGAAATAGTATCTTCTAACATTTTTGATTTAAAAGAGAGGGATGACAGATGATTTGAGGAGAAGGGAATTCTAGGTATGACCCTGGGCAGCAACACCAACGACATTTAAATAAGATTTAAGGACCTAAGAGTTGGTAGAATGAGTGTACCTGATGTTATCAAAAGCTCTAGAGTTATAGCATCGTTTACCAAGAATATGAGGGTCATATGAAAGTCACATTATTTTCCTCCAGAATGCAAGTTATAATCTTACCATATGGAATACTTGAAGCGGTAGAGGTAGAATCTTGTATAAAACCTAGGATAAAAGAGGGTTGTTTGCTTTTGCTTGTGAAAAAGAGATACAAAGTGAGAAGAGTGCCATAATTCGTTCAAAACCCTATGCATGCAAACAAGCTATGCTAACCTATCAAATTCGATATTTTTCACTCACCACAATAGTCAAAACATCCATGCGAGGTTGTCTAGAAAAAAATAGGTTCTATAGCCAAATTTCGTTTCAAGCCAAAATCTGTAAGGGGGCTCAGAATTAGATTTGGAGCCTTGAGATCTACCCGATGGGTGGTTCTAGACAAAACTCAATCTCTTGGATTTAGCCACACCGGCAAAATTCTCATCCAAGCACATTTACCAAGAATGTTGACTGAGGTAAAATTTAGGGGAAAGCTAAAACCTAAAACGCCTAATGGCACAAACTCACATAAGAAGCATCGAAATACAGGACAACTATGCCACTAGCCCAAAATGATTCTTTCGGTGCTGATGGAACTATCAAATTTTCATTCTAAGGTCGTCTCCTTGGAATTTTGATAGAAATTAACTATTCAAGTTTCAAAAGCTTCAAAACACGAACACTTGCATAAAAACCAAACAAATGACCAGGTGACCAAACTATACGTACCAACAAGTCATTAAGTACTTGGGGTCACTATAAGAATTCTTTAAACTATGGAAAGAGGGAATTGTAATAGATATTACTTGGAGGGTTACCCTTAGAAGCACTCTTAAACTTTGCCTTAGCCGTTCGGGCAAAAGGGCATTGTTCAAGGGAGGCTTCAAGGAAGGTGAAAGCCTTCACCACCCATAGAAACCTCCTTGAACTAATGCATTAGCCGTATAGGCAAGGAGGCAAGTTCACGTAAGGCTTCAAGGCCCGTGAAATGCCTTTACTGCCTGTATAAGTCCCTCGTGGACTTTGCCTTAGCCAAATTAGGCAAGAGAGCAGTCCACGTGAGGGTCCAAGGACCGTGGAGGACCCCACTACACGTGGAGCACCTCACGTGGGGATGCCTTGGCGCGCTTGGGCAGGGCACGTGTTCAAGTAAGGGTCCATTGCCTGTGTGCAACCTTGTGGACAAGCCTTAGCTTTAAAAAGCTTGTGGCACAAGTCCAAGGGAGGGTCCACGACTCGTAGACCACTCTAAGGCCCTTAAAATCACCCTTGGCACATGCCTTAGTTTTTTTTAAAAAGGCTTTCCACGTAGGGGGCATTAAGGGTAGTTTTGTAATTTTCATTTCTAGTCCAAATTAAATGGGTATATTCTATATTACCTTTAATTAAATATATTTAAGGTACTTGAAGTTATTAAACACCCTTATGGACATGCCTTAGCTTTAAAAAGCTAAAGGCACAAGTCCAAGGGAGGGTCCAAGGTTAGTGGACCACTTCAAGGACCTTAAAAGCTCCCTTGGAGTTTCCCTTAGTTTTATTTGGCAAGTCGATGTGGGCAAGGGGAGTTTTTGTAAATATTATTTTTTAGTTAAATTAAAAAGTGGGTATATTTTGTATTATTTCTAAATAATTATACAATGTATTTTATATTAAAATACACCCATAATAAATCACTTTCACAAACACACTTCAAAATAGAAAGTTCATCTTCCTCACAATATTTCTCTCTCTAGAATTCCTCCATTGAAGAAACTCAAGAACAAGAAAAGAGATCAACTAGGGCTTGAATAAAGGGTCTGTTTCATACGAATTTGGTTGGATTCTACACCTAAGGTATGGTTTCTTTTAATCTATGGTTAGTCTTCACCCATAGAGCCCTTCCAAAATTAGATTTCAAATCTCTCAAAATTCCCAAAAGTGGGTTTTCACTCTAAGCCATGGATTCCCTTCCAAAAACGTTTTCAAAGACTTAATTGAATTATATTATGATTATATTGATGAATTACTACTGTTTTAATGATGAATTAACCAAGAATCCATGAATTTTCCCTTTTACCCTAAATTGGACATCAAGTATGGGGGTTGGTTGACACTAGTAGATTGTGATAGCGTTATGTATGTTGTAATTGTTCCAATTGAGTGGTTGTGGGTTGATTATGATATGATTGCATGGTTTTAGTATGAATATACATGGATTCTTGATTAACCTAAGATTCTAGGGTAAAGTTGATAGGGAACTAGGGCTATTTCATGAAGGAGGCAAATGAAGGGTTATGTGTGACCTTCTAAGATTGATAAAATTATTAATGAATTTCCATTGATTAGATCACCTAGACATGAGTTTCTTGTAGATATGAACTATCTTGATTAGGACTTATATGATGGGTCATGGTTGAATAGTATTGAGATTGACTTTACATGATGTAAAATGACCTTAATTGATCAATAATGAAACATTTGTTTAGTAGACCTTGAGAATTAGGATTACATGATGACCATGTGAGGTAATGCTTGACATTAAAGCTTGTAAGATGAAGATGACTTCTAGGGCCTTAAGGGTAATAACTAATATGAATGATCTATGAGTGTTGAGGCTTTTAAGATCAAAGTTATTATGCATGTTGAATCATAAAGGGCATTATCGTGGAATGACTTTACCCACTTGACCTACACTATGAGTATATGAGCTTATACATGTAATGAATGAACTACTTCAATTACGATTATATCCATGTGTATTATAATGAGTGTTAGATGTGTTGATTTACATGGTATATGATTCTTGAATGCAATATATGTGAAATATGCATGATTGTGATACTATTTACATACTTATGAACACTTTGAGAGGGAAGTGTCTATGATGATAATTTTGTTGTGTCATTGCAAGGACAATCACACACACAAACTCCATGCATAAACACGATTAAGATGTATCAATGGTGTTAATTAAAAGTATAGTTCTCAAATGAACCTTTACACATTATTATGCATGAAATGTACATGACCATGATTATCCTATTGTGTTGATTGAAAGTCCATTCTCATGAGAACACATGATCTTGGTGTGAAAGTTATTCTCACATACTAATGATGATTCTAAGGTTGAAAGTCCATTCTCACCTAATTGAATCTATGAGCTATTTTATGAGTTGGGTTGAAGGAAGGGTAGAATACTCCTTCAAACATGTAAATCCAATTCAAGACTAAACAAGTAATTTTTGAAAATAATGCTTAGCACCTAGTGGATATGGAAAGTGAGGTAAAAGCCCTCCCGTCAATGCAATAGGTCGGGTCATCTAAATTGAACTCATGCGATGGAAGCTCCTCCGCCAATGCAATAGGTTATGTTTCTAGAAGAAATCTCCCTATCCCATAACTATGTGCCCACATAAGTATTTAGCTAGTGGATCCACCTAAAAGCTAATACATTTAGTTCTACCTTAGGCAAGTAGGACACCTTCTTTCGATGTGGGGTTACACGACACCAGATTCCATGTAGCTCACATGCTCTATATCGGTTAAGGCTATATTCCCTCTAGTGAACAAGAACATGAAATTAAGTTATATGCTATGGTTCCTCAAAAGAATCAACTTAGTATGGTATTATGGGATGCCATTCATACATGGCACAAGTAGACCTTGAGAGTAGGCATGGTGTATTTCTGTTATGTAAATGATAAATGAACAATGAACATGAAACATGAACTATGACTAATGACTCCTCAAGAAGATCTACTTAGTGTGAGTGAGGGTATGGGACTTCACTCATACATGGCACAAGTGGACTTTGAGAGTAGCCATGGTGTAGTTCCATTACATTATAATGATTTATGAATTCATGCATGCTCCATTTGAATGGTTGTTATGATTGACTTTCCATGACATGGGTTAAATGAATATGAATGTTTATTTGTCTATGAGTATTAACTATGGATGACACTAATGTATGACAAGTATAAGCATGGTGACCTAAAAGTGATACTAAGTGTAGATAGGGTTATGTGATCCTATCATTGAATGGCACAAGTATAACCTATGGTTACTTAGCTGATGAATCTCTTATGATGACATGAACTTGGTATTTGACTATGTACGTGTATTGTGTCTTATGATGATTGATAATTACACTATGTCTGTGATTTGAAACTATGCTTATATTTATGTTGTTACTCTTTATGATGTTATGATGAACTATATGTGAGTTGTTTTATGAGTACATACTCAACTATTTCAAAGATAATGTTCAAATCGGCATATATCATGGTTTCAACTACAATGTCCCTTTTAACATGATTTAAAAGTTTTATGCATGGCTTCCATTCTTAGTACATTTTTGAGCTAACCCATATTTCTACATTTTCTATAAGTGTAGGATTTGGTTCTTGAAGGTGATCTCGTATTGGTTCAAGCTTGGAATAGGTCATTGGTGAGTCCCCAAGATTCGAGGATGAGTATCTTTACTTAGTAGTTTCTTTTAGTATGTCATTTGAGAATTATTGAAAGGGTTGTGTCCCTATTCGTTATTCAATTGTATTTCGATGGCCAAATGAGACAGTGTATAGACTACAATTCTCTTTTATGAAAGGCTTTGATAGTAAAGAATTTTTTTAATTCCACATTATTCTATGAGTTTTATGCTTAATGAAATGCTAAGGGCTTGTATGCGACCCCTTCGGTGTCAAGTACGCTGTGTTACGTCTCGGGGGTATCCCTGGGTCGTGACAAACTTGGTATCAGAGCATAAGATTTTGGGATAACTTTAAGTTGATGTCTCATATGCCACATTTAGTAGAGTGTTGTTCATAGTGTGATGCGAGCTACATTTATGAATGACAATCTACAAGACGATAGGAAATTCCACCTCTTCATTCTCTAGTCATGCCATAGAGTTTAACTCTTTATGGTCTTTCTCTCTTACCGGTGGTCTTCAAGATGTGACTACTCGAAGGGCTCATGCTACAAGGAGCGAGGGAGAAGATGTTGGTTGTTATGCCAATTATGTCTAAGTGACTAGATATAACTTGATATGCTAGATTTATATGTCACCCTTAGGGTGGATTGGTAGTTTTATTTTCATGCTCTTATGTGATCATAGAACCCGTATATTCAAATTGTTAGTTCTCAAATGAGCCTATCCGAGAGTAAAAAAAGGGAAATTCTATGCCATAAGTTTGGATTATGTTGTGTCTTAAGGTTGACTTTGAGGGTTGCATGTACCACCTAGTTAAGGTAAGGAAGAAAAGTGTAAGTGTTGACCAACTTCAAAGAGTTAGTTATCTTTTAAAATTGATCTTAAGTATGGTCATTTTGATTAGGGTGCTTAGATAATACCTAGATATGATTGGTTGGTAGATCCTACCAAAGATGATGATAAGGGTTGAAATGGTCTAGAATTGTCTTGATCCAACCTTAGAAGAATTGAAAGAGACAAAGGTTTCATGGACAATGCTCTTCTAAGGTTCCCCTAAGGTTTAACCAAGAAAGGTTGTCTACCCCTAAGTCTCAAAGAGTGAGTGGTAGTGTATCTTATGTGATTAAGCCTACTTGTGGTAGGTATGGAAAAAGGGTATGATGGTAAGTGTTTAGCCGGCACGAAGGGTTGTTATGGTTGTGGTGATGAATGTCACAAAGTAAGAGATTTCCCGGTACTTAAGGCTAGAAGAAGAGAGGGTAAGCAAGTTCCTCTTAATGGTTCCGGTGTGTGTTTTATTCTTGATTAGATTTTGGTATTACTTGTCTTTGGTGAATTGATATGATAAACCTTGATGTTGCCTTAGTATGATTGGGTATCATTGTCGTGTTATGATAATGATGGTAGAACCCTACTTAGCCATAATGAATTTTTGGATGTGATGGAGGATTTGATAAATAGTAGTGTTTAACTGATGCCTAGAGAGGTTGAGTGAGTAGACTCTTTGAAAGAGGTTAAAGATGTAATTCTCCATTATTAGAATCACCTTGTATGATGGATATGAAAAGTTGAGTGTTCTAGATGTCCATGACTAGGTTTGACTTGAAATTCTCACCTTAAGAGGTGTAGTGAGTTTGAGGAGTTTAGTCTCGGTTTGGTAGGTATATGCGACCTTGAGTGGTGTTGGTAAGGTTGCTTGTGAGCAAGAGTGCTTATATGAGAACCTCTCTAATTTTGAAGTACCAATTGGGATCTTAGACCGGCAAGTTAAGAAATAGAAGTGTAAGAAGGTGCTTCCATGGAAATGTTGAGGAGTGGTACTTTAGTAAGGGTCTTAGTTGAGGGTGCTTATTTGAGAGGCCCAAGGGCCAATGATATGTCCCAATATCCTTAAGCTCTGTTCTATTCCTCCTCTAGCTTAAGATGATAAGTGCTCTTTGACTTATTTCATGATTTTGGAGTCTTGGATGTTATATGTGTCCTAAGATTCCCTTGTCCCTTCGAGTTACTCTTGTTAACCTTGGTAGGGTTCAGATGCACTGTTATTAGACCTCTATTAGTTTCAGAACCTGGTAAGGTTATAATGAGCCTTGTTAAAGCTGGAGTTTGTTAGAAAGGAGTAGTATTTGAGGTTTTAGTAAAAAGGGGGCGTACTCCCAAGGGGGAGATCATGTGCTTAGATAGCAAAATTGATTGAGAGTCCCGATATCCTCATCCTTTTCTTCTACTCCTTTTCTAGCTTGAGACCAAGAGTCTCCTTTTGAGCTTGTTTTATGTCTAGGAGTCATAAGTGTTTTAGAAATTCCATGACCTCCTTATGTTAAGCATGTTTTGGAAAGATTCTTGTGTTGTATAAAATGGGTTTTTCATGATTTACATGTCCCTAATGTTGTTTTGCATTTTAGTATGATGATGGCATATTTGACCTCATGAAGTGATTTGATGAACATGATTTGTTATGATTTTGATGAAATGGCATATTGGCTCCATAATGTTTTGTTGAGCTTGCTCTTACTTGGGAAAAATAGTTCCTCCTATGGTTATGTGATTGATGATGTTTAGAAGTGTTTGTCTAGGCTCATTCCCAAGGGGGAGATGGTGTACCTAGCCAACATTGTTGTTATGTGTTGCCATGATTTCCTCATATAATGCTTAATCAAGAAAACTTGTGTTTTGAAAGAAAATGAGTTTATGTGAATTGTTTTCCTCATATTGTAGTGCTTTGAGTATGAGTTGTCTGTTGTACTTCATGAGAAGAATATGTGAGCATGCTTTAGTATGGAGTTGAGAAATTCCTCCTTGAATAAAAATGCTTTTCGAGAGTAAATTGTGTATGAGCTCCTTGAGAGTATGTTGGGCATGTTATGACTAGGAGATGGTAGTTCCTCCGTGAACATGACTAGTTATGAGAACTTCATGCATAATTGGGCTGTTTGTTGTAATTCCTACTTCCTTGTGTTGCATTGAGTTATTGTTAAGGAGTTGATGTTTCCTCTTATTATTTGAGCATTATATTTATGTGTCATGCTTGATTGGCGGCTAGTCTTGTGTCTACAATTCAGTAAGGTGTCTAATGTGTCATTCGAGGACGAATGTTCCCAAGCGGGAGATAATGTAACACCCGGAAAATTGATAGATGAAACTAGAGCCTAATGTATGAGTCTTAAAAGTTTATGCATCTATTGGAGTTATGAAATAGTCCAAAAATTTGACTAAGTATAAGTTATTGTTAAGGAGTTGATGTTTTCTCCTATTATTTGAACATTATATTGATGTGTCATGCTTGATTGGCGGCTAGTCTTGTGTCTATAATTTGGTAAGGTGTCCAATGTGTCATTCGATGACGAATGTTCCCAAGGGGGAGATAATGTAACACCCGGAAAATTGATAGATGAAACTAGAGCCTAATGTATGAGTCTTAAAAGTTTATGCATCTATTGGAGTTATGAAATAGTCCAAAAATTTGACGAAGTATAAGTTTAAGGGAGGGTTCAAGGAAGGAGAAAGGCTTCACCATCCTTATATGCACTCTTGAACTTTGCCTTAGCCGTTTTGGCAAAAGGCATTGTTCATGGGAGGCTTCAAGGAAGGTGAAAGCCTTCACTACCCTTAGAAGCACTCTTGAACTTTGCCTTAGCCGTTTGGGAAAAAGGGCATTGTTCAAGGAAGGTGAAAGCATTCACCACCCTTAGAAACCTCCTTGAACCAATGCCTTAGCCGTATAAGCAAGGAGGCAAGTTCACGTGAGGCTTCAAGTCCCATGAAATGCCTATACTGCCCGTACAAGTCCCTCGTGGACTTTGTCTTAGCCAAATATGGTAAGAGGGCAGTCCACGTGAGGGTCCAAGAACCGTGGAGGACCCCACTGCACGTGGAGCACCTCGCGTGGGGCTGACTTGGCGTGCTTGGGCAGTGCACCTGTGCAAGTGATCGTGCACTGCCCGTGTGCACCCTTGTGGACATGCCTCAACTTTAAAAAGCTTAAGGCACAAGTCCAAGGGAGGGTCCACGGCTGGTAGACCACTCCAACCCCTTAAAAGCTCCCTTCGTACTTGCCTTAGTATTTTTAAAGGGCTGTCCACGTGGGGCCATTAAGGATAGTTTCGTAATTTTCATTTTTAGTCCAAATTAAACGGGTATATTTTATATTACCTTTAATTAAATATATTTAAGGTACTTGAAGTTATTAAACACCCTTATGGACATGCCTTAGCTTTAAAAAGCTAAAGGCACAAGTCCAAGAGAGGGTCAAAGGCTAGTGGACCACTTCAAGGAGCTTGAAAGCTCCCTTGGACTTTGCTTTAGTTTTATTTGGCAAGTCCATGTGGGCAAGGGGAGTTTTCGTAAATATTATTTTTAAGTTAAATTAAGAAGTGGGTATATTTTATATTATTTCTAAATAACTATATAAGGTATTTTATATTAAAATACTCCCATAATAAGTCACTTTCACAAACACCCACTTCAAAATAAGAAGTTCATCTTCCTCACAATATTTCTCTCTCTAGAATTCCTCCATTGAAGAAACTCAAACCAAGAAAAGAGATGAATTAGGGCTTGAAGAAAGGGTCTTTTTCATATGAATTTGGTCGGAGTCTACACCTAAGGTATGGTTGCTTTTCATCTATGGGTAGTCTTCACCCATAGAGCGCTTCCAAATTTAGATTTCAAATCTCTCAAATTCCCAAAAGTGGGTTTTCACTCTAAGCCATGGATTCCCTTCCAAAAACGTTTTCAAAGACTTAATTGAATTATATTGTGATTATATTGATGAATAACTAATGTTTTAATGATGTATTAACCAATAATCGATGGATTTTCCCTTTTACCCTAAATTGGACCTCTAGTATGGGGGTTGGTTGACACTAGTAGATTGTGATAGAGTTATGTATGTTGTAATTGTTCCAATTGAGTGGTTGTGGGTTGATTATGATATGATTTTATGATTTTAGTATTAATATACATGTATTATTGATTAACCTAAGATTCTAGGGTAAAGTTGATATGGCTTAGGGCTATTTTATGAAGGAGGCAAATGAAGGGTTAACTATGACCTTCTAAGATTAATGAACTTATTAATGAATTGCCTTAGATTAGATCACCTAGATATGAGTTGCTTGTAGATATGAACTATCTTGATTAGGACATATATTATGGGTCATGGTTGAATAGTATTGAGATTGACTTTATATGATGTTAAATGAGCTTAATTGATCAAGAATGAAACATGTGGTTAGTAGACCTTAAGAATGACCATGTGAGGTTATGCTTGAGAATAAAGCTTGTAATATGAAGATGACTTCTAGGGACTTAAGGGTAATAGCTAATATGAATGAGCTATGAATGGTGAGGCTTTAAAGATGAAAGTTATTATGCATGTTGAATCATAAAGGGTATTATTGTGGAAGGACTTTACCCACTTGACATACACTATGAGTATATGAGCTTATACTTGCAACGAATGAACAAATTAAATTATGATTATATCCATGTCTATTATAATGAATGTTATATGTGTTGATTTACATGGTCTATGATCCTTGAGTATAATATATAGAGCGGTCAATATGGGCTAGGCCTGTTGGGCCAGCCTGGCTTAACTCGGGATTTAATAAGGCTGGGCTAAGATTTTTGGAGCCCATTTAAGAAAAGGGCTTTTTAGCCCGACCTGAATAAGCCTGCTGATTTGTGGGGTTTGAGAAATATAGGTAGGGCCGGCCCGTGGGCCAAATAAAAATAATTTTTAAAAATATAATATAATATTAAAATTTAAAATTAAAGAGAATCCAAACTCAAAATCTATTTAATATTTAACTAATTGAAACCGCATATAAATTGCAGATGAAAATGAAGATGTTAAGACAACCTTGCCACAAGTTGATTCAGATATGCTTGATGAAGATGATCATGAAGTGTTGGATACGCCATAGAATTCATGATGTGTTAGATACGCCATAAGTTTCATGATTTTTTTAAGGAGTTTATTTTTAACTTTTTTATGGTTGGAATATTGTCACATTTTTTGTGTTTTAATGTGACAAAACAATTAGGTTAATATTTCTATTTATATATTTATACTTTTATTTGAAAAAAACTTAATAAATATTATAAAGATAATTTTATTTGTGGATTTGATTAACAAGTAGTAACATTAACATGATGTAATATTGTTTTGTCGATATTTATGATAATATTTTTTAAATTATAATTTATAATTTATTTTAATAATTATAAAAAATATATAATTTTAAAAAAAGTGGGCTGGCCCGGCAAGCCTGTAGCCCACGTACTTGTGGATTGGGCCGACCGTTTTCTGGCCCACACCAAAAATGGGCTAGCCCGGCCTGATCCGTAAAATATTAAAGCCTGTATGGGTTAACCCAGATGGGGTGGGCTAGTCCATATTGACAGCTCTAATAATATATGTGAAATATGCATGATTGTGATATTATGTACATGCTTATCAACACTTTGAGAGGGAAGTGTCTAGGTTGATAATGTTGTTGTTGTGTCATTGCAAGGACAATCACAAACATACACACTCCATGCATAAACATGATTATAATGTATCAATGGTGTTAATTGAAAGTATAGTTCTATAATGCACCTTTACACATTATGATGCATGCAATGTACATGACCATAATGATCCTATTGTGTTGATGGAAAGTCGATTCTCATGAGAACACATGATCTTGGTGTGAAAGTTATTCTCACATACTAATGATGATTCTAAGGTTGAAAGTCCATTCTCACCTAATTGAATATATGAGCTATTTTATTAGTTGGGTTGAACGAAGGGTAAAATTCTCCTTCAAACATGTAAATCCAATTCAAGACTAAACAGGTAATTTTGGGAAATAATGCTTAGCACCGAGCGGATATGGAAAGTGAGGTAAAGGCCCTTCCATCAATGAAATAGGTCGGGTCATGTAAAGTAAACTCATGAGATGGAAGCTCCTTCGCCAATTCAATTGGTCGGGTTTCTAGAAGCAATCTCCCTATCCCATAACTATGTGCCAACATAGGTCTTTAGCTAGTGGATCCACCTAAAACCTAATACATTTAGTTCTACCTTAGGCAAGTAGGACACCTTATTTCGGTGCGGGGTTACATGACACCAGATTCCACGTAGCTCACACAGTCTATGTCGGTTAAGTCTATATTCCCTCTAGTGAACAAGAACATGAATTCTGAACTTGAAAGTGAGTTATGTGCTATGGTTCCTTAAAAGGATCTACTAGTATGAGTGGTAGTATGGGATTTGATTCATACATGGCACAAGTAGACCTTGAGAGTAGCCATGGTCTGTTTCTCTTATGTAAATGAACTATGAACATGAAAAATGAACTAAGACTAATGACTCCACAAGAAGATCTACTTGGGGTGAGTGAAGGTATGGGACTTCACTCATACATGGCACAAGTGGACTTTGAGAGTAGCCATGGTGTGGTTACATTACATTATGATGATTTATGAATTCATGCATGCTCCATTTGAATGGTTGTTATGATTGACTTTCCTTGACATGAGTTAAATGAATATGAATGTTTCTTTGTCTATGAGTATTAACTATGGATGAGACTGATGTATGACAAATATAAGTATGGTGACCTAAAAGTGGTACTTAGTGTAGATAGGGTTATGGGATCCTATCTATGCATGGAACGAGTATAACCCAGGGTTACTTGTATGATGATTCTCTTATTATGAGATAAACTTGGTATTTGACAATTTACGTGTATTGTGTCTTACGATTATTGATAATTGACCTATGTCTATGATTGCAGACTATGCTTATGTTTTTGTTGTTACCCCTTATGCTATGATGAACTATATGTGAGTTGTTTAGTGAGTGCATTCCCAACTATTTCAAAGATGATGTTCAAATTGGCATATAGGATGGTTTCAACTAAAATGTCCCTTATAGCATGATTTAAAGGTTTTATGCATGGCTTCCATACTTAGTACATTTTTGTGCTAACCCATATTTCTACATTTTCTGTAAGTGTAGGGTTTGGTTCTTAAAGGTGATGTCCTATTGGTTCAAGCTTGGAATACGTCATTCTCCTTGCTAGTTGGTGAGTCCTCAAGATTCGAGGACGAGTATCTTTACTTAGTCGTTTCTTTCAGTAAGTCATTTGAGAATTATTGAAAGGGTTGTGTCCATATTCGTTATTCGATTGTAGTTAGATGGCTAAATGAGACAGTGTCTAGACCCCATTCTCTTTTATGAAAAATGTCGATTGGAAAGAAATTTTTTAATTCCGCATTATTCTATGAGTTTTATACTTAATGATATGCTAAGGGCTTGTATGCGACCTCTTCAGGGTCAAGTACGCAGTGTTACGTCTAGGGGTACCCCTGGGTCATGACAACAATTTTGAGAAGTGAAACAATTTGACAATATACCTCTTTTGTGGCCAACCTTTTGAGTGTAGGAACTTTTCTTAAAACCCTTTTTGAGACTTATCTTTTTCTTGGAAGAAACTTGATGAAATTTGCAACTCATCTTTATCCATTCACCCATAATCCTCATGAAGTGTGGTTTGTTTGCATAGCCAACTTAGGCAAAAATCATAAGTTAGGGGTGTGGATAAAAGAGAAGGTAAATCAAGAAGTGTGAAGATGTTCCCTTAATCCATGGTTTGAAAAAGATGAAACCCCTCCATATACAAAAAAAAAAAAGGGAAAAGAAGAAGAAGAAATATGGAATGAAAAAGAAAAACAATGGAAAAGTTGTGAAATAAATGTTGTGAAAATTGCAAAAGGAATGGGGTGTCCGGTATTCCATTGGAAGTGAATAATGGGGTGAATTTTGAGCAAAACTGAAAATGTTGGAGAAAAGGAAAGCAAGTGATGTTTATACCACATTTTATGAGGATAGAAGCCAGTGAGCCTTAATAACAATACCTTTACACTCAGCCCCGTTACAAGTCTTGAAAGACCTTTTTGATCTTTAGTGAGCTAAAGCGGTTGTTAATTGGAAAATAGGGGCAAACCTATGGGTTAAGTCATCTATGTGTTCATTTTTGTGAGTGTGAGAGTTGTTTGGGATTCTAGAACTATAAATTGTGAACAATTGTGTGTGAATATGGAATAATCTTTGCGTGAGGGCATTTGAGTACCTTTGTTGAGCTTGAACTAACATTTGAAGCGGGTATTGTGAACTTGAGAATCTTTGATAATGGTGAGTCACAACTTGAATATTTGAGTGCACAATTGATCCTTGCATGAGTAAGTTGAGTCTTGTTGTGTGCATTCATGATTAAGTCTTTTGTAGCACTGTTTGAGAAATCCTTTTTGAACTGCTGAACTTGAGCTTTACTTGAGGACAAACAAAAGTTTAAGTTGGGGGTGTTGATGAGTCCTACATTTGACTCATTTAGGGCTTTATTTATATAGATTTAGTGTCCTCAAATTATTATTTTGTGCCAATAATTGATGTAAAACTCTTGATTTCAAGGTATATGGATTGAGGAACAAAGCGAGGACACTAATTAGCAAAAATGAACAAAGCTAATTGAAAGAATGAAGAAACGCAAGCCTGGTGATCGCCAAGTCCATTGTGCCAAGATCTGAGGGAAGAAATCAAGTTGGCGATGGAAAGGAGTAGTCGATGAATCGCCGAGTAGTTCTGTGATGCATTACTAGATCGCTCAAAGTTATAGACCTTGAGGATGTTGAATGCCAAGGTAGAAAAGCGATGAAAGTGACCAAAGGGCGACTCACTGAGTTGTTCGGCGAGCCCGACTTACCTCGCCAAGTGGCTATTCGCAGCATAATTTTGACGACTATAAATAAATTTTTGAACATTTAGTTTAGGATGAATTACTCTTGAGAACCATTTATTATTAATTGTTGAGCTCTGGAGACATTTTTTTCTCTAGTTTTTCCTAAGCTTTGAAGAATTGAAAATTTTTACTTTTGAGAAATTGGAAGTGGGTCTTTGTGATTCTTCGAATTGGAACATTGTAGAGACGAAATTAATCTTACCCAGTTGATGGAAACTCAATTTAATAACAAATTTTATCTTTTTATGATGTTTAGCTAAAACCCCAATTCTTGTGGTGTGATTATGTGATTATGGGTAGATTTAGTTTATGGGTATTGCTAATTGTTAGTTTAAATGCTATTTAGAAGTGAGTTCAATTGTTAATTATGGTTTAATTTAAGAATTGTAGTTGCAAATGCAATTCTACCCTTGTGTTTTTGGCTTGCTCGAGAGAGAGGTTTTAAAACTAAGATTATTGATTGATGGTCTGTAGGTACTGGGTTGTCATGGGTTCAGCTAGAGAGAATAAATCCTAAACCCAATCCCACACATTCAGATCAATATAATGAATGGACTAAAGTGTGGGCTGTTCTTCTTTTGCATGCTCATTGATGTTCGAGAGAAATCAACTTGATTCGAGGTAAACTGTTCGAGATAAAGTTTACCTCCTCTATAGACTAGCTTATTCACTAATATTTAGCTATTTTCTAACAGTTGCAATTACCCATTTGCCTGTATTAGCCTATAATCGAATCACATCCCAAGAACTCGTCTCTTTATTGTTATTTCGTATTATTTTTCACTGTTTGTAGTTGATAATTTCAAACAAAAACCGCCATTTGACATTCGTGTCACTCTCTGATTTGAATGATGTCTGTATTCAAAAACTTTTATGTCTATGACTGATTAGAACATGTTCATATTTCTCAATTGAATCTTAAACACGTACCGCTCCCAATGGGATTCGACCCCAACTCATTTAGTTGGAATTTTACTGATTAACGATCGTTGACGCTTAGAATTGGATGAAGTGTGGTTGAAACGTCAATAATCAGACCTCAAGTAGAGCCCATTGTGTTATTATGGCAGTTTAGGTTGACTTGACACATTCTTCTTCAGTCTTTATCCCTACCACCTACTCCACCTTCTATCATGGAAAAATCGTCACAAAAAACCTTACAATACATGAAAGAAAAAAACATAAATTTTTTTTTTTGAAAAAACGTAACAACAACCTAATTGCAAACAACTAAGATACCAAGTCATTCTAAAGTCAAAGCCTTCCAGGTAAAATAAAACAATAGAAGAGGACAAAATATAGTAAAAAAATAACCTACCAAGACCCCCATAAGCCCCGAAGGTACAAAAAACAAACTTAACCCAACCAGCCCCCATAAAACATAGGCTACAAACAATAAACAAGTCTGCTGGTGATAGGCAATGCATATGAATGCAGGGTGAGCACACGAACCATCACTAACAATCCAAACCTCTAACAAGACGTAACGACCTCAAACTCCAAAACATCACCCTTAGACTGGGAATAGAGGCCTTGAACCATCAACATCAGCCTCGAACTGGAAAAAATAGCCTCCAACCATTAGCATCAACATCGAACCATAAGAAATGACTTCGAACTATGAACAACTAATAATGGTGCCACCTACCTAGACAGTAAACTCCCAGGGGACCAACAAGACAAAAAATATGCATGAAAGGGTGTCGACGCACTAATTAGTTAAGTAAAAACTTAGCATATCCTAGAGTCCTCTAATACCTCAAGTATAAAATGCCTCTAATATCTCAAGTATAAAATTGAGCACATCCCTGACAACTCGTAATTTCACAAATCAATAAGTCAAGTGATCCATATGGTATCACTCTTGTTAAAACCATTTTAGAATAAAAACCGAGTAAAATAGTATCTCAACATCAATGATAAATATGTCAATGAATGGGACGGGATGGTACAATAAACTCAGCGAGAATAAGACAACAATGCAATGCAATGCATGCCATAACCAAAATTCACGCAACTCACTAAAAATAAAATACTTATATAGGCAATTAAACTACACTACTAAATCAAAGATTATTAACTAGGGATGCAACTGGTCCTCACCTATGGCCTTGGGCCAAATAGTATAATCATAAGCTGAATAAGAATATCACATGCCCACAACTAATAACCAAGAAAATGCATCAAGAAGATATTTCATATCGATAAAGGGGGATAAAACTCAAGGGATGACCCCCTACCCCAATCACGCCGCTCAAGTTCCAAATTGAGAACAAATAGGACCAACCCACGGCTATGACGAGCCACCGAGGTCACAAGAATCATCTCAAGGTCAATGCCATAAAACAAGACCTAAAGGGAGAAAACTATAACTACGAGGTGATTAAACACAACTTAAAGAACCTAATGTCAAGCCTATTATAAGGCAACAACGAATTAACCCTAACGAGGATAAGCAAGATTATCTTTTCCACAAGCGAAGCAATAGCCTTAACTATGAATCCCAAAACTCACAATAAGCCTAAGGTTCCAACATAATCAAGGTGGAATGACAAGAGGGAATGTAAATACCCCGAAAATAACACCCAAAATTACATGAAAACTATACTAGGCATTATCAAAGAAGCTCAATCATGAAAGTAGATCGAAGGCTACCCCAAATTCGAACACGAGCGCTTCAAATCCACAACTCACGTGCTATCCACACTCAAAATTCATCCGAACACCACAAAACAATCAATTGATCAATTATAACATCATTACAGACGTTTTGACACTAAATCGCAACAATTGGAAATGGACCCAGAATGGAGTCAAAATGGAAATATGGGACCCATATCGGTAATTCTGAAATTGACTCAATCAAAAGGTTCTAAATATAAGAAGTAACTTAAGCCTCGAAAATAAACACAATCTAAGCTGGAAAAAGGGATAAAAGAGTCCATGCAACAAAACACAAGAAAAACACCATTCAAGGACTTGTGCAGCCCCTTTCGAGTAGTAATTACCTCAGTACGCTGACTTCAAAGCTTCCATGATCGCTCCAACACGTGGCCACACTATTTTAAGGTCAAACACAACTTGAATCACCCAAAACAAAGCTTCCTAGCTCGAGATATCGAAGTTTTAAAATGAGGGTTGTAGCTAATATTTCTCTATTTAAATAACAATTGTTCTAGTTGGTAATACCTATATCTAGTCGCTAAAAGACTGAATTCTTTCCTGTAATCTCTGCACTAGCAACACATGATTTTTCTATATTTCAAAATCCTCAAACAGATCCTCGGAATTCGTTCAGAATCCAATAAAAATAAACCAGATATATTACCCCGCTAAATTCTACATTTTAGACTCAATGGACCTATCAAAACTTCCATCTAAGGTCATGTCGTTCAAAAGTGGGTCTCACACCCAAGTTCCATTTTGAGCGAAAAACTATAACAACGCTCCAAATGAGACCAAAAGCCTACGGAACCACAAAAAAGGTCATTCTAGACTAAAATGGACATACTTGAGCTAACCGCATTAATGAAATTCTCATACGATCACGTTTAGCAAAAATATTGACCAAAGTCAACCATTAGCTTAAGCTTCAAAGTTAAAATGCCAAACGATACAAACTCTCAGTAGAAGTCTCGGGGCCCGAACTAACAATGCCCCTAGTCTAAAATGGGCTTTTCAAAACTAATGACACTGTCAAAATTACATTTTGAAACCATTGATTGAAGTCAACCATTCAAGTTTCAATGGCTCCAAAATACGAAAAAATTGCACAAAATCCAAACGAACGACCCGACAAATGAACTATCAGTCAAATTTAGTCATAAATGACTTGTGGTCTCTACATGAAAGTTCAATACACTAATAGCATTGGAAACAAAGAAAATGACCTGGAGGGTCATTATGAAAGTGACAGTTGAATGCGTTTGTGAAATTAGATGGAGTGTGTTATATAATAATATGAACAAATATAATGTTATATTGAGGTATTGTTAGTTGTGATAGATTGACATCGATTGAAGAAAGGTATTTATGGTGGTTCAAATGGTTGTTTAAGACGTTTATAAGAAATGTGATTGAAAGTTATGAATGATGAAAACATTAAAAAGAATGTTGATTTTTATTTATTTAGGGAAGTGATAGTACAAGTTAGGATGAAATTTTGTGGTGTTGTATTTAATGTAAAAAATTGAGAGAGGTGCTCAAGGGATAATGAGGGAGGAATGGAGTGAAAAGAAGAAAAATATTATTTAAAAAAAGAGTAAATTAGTAAGTGATGTGCCATTCAGAATCTGATGTGGATGATGATGTGTAATTTTAAGTGTGCATTTGCACTTTATGCATATCTGGAAGGGGTCTAAAATGTTCAGTTTCATTGAATTTTAGAGTACAATTTGAAAAGTACTAAGTAGATGGGTCAAAATACACACATACAAATACAAGGGTTCATCAAAGAATTTCACATTTATTGTACTGCCCTGAGAGATGATTGGAGAGACTATAATATTGAGATATATTGATAGGGTCATTGTCCACTCACTATTTTGATTATGAGACCATCCGAGTATGAAGTGAGCTTACGAATGAGTAGTTGTGTAAGTTGTTAGATAAGGAATCATACTAATGTGGAACATGGACACCTAAGGTCCCCTATAGGTCATGACTACATGGGGATGATTAAGACCTTTTAGCAGATGTGTTCAAATGAGATACAAACTTGTGATTTATTGGGCGAGTGCTAGAGATGACTAATAAGATATGGGATTGATATAGCTGCAACTCTATGGTGGATATGATTTTCATGATTTATTGACTTTTTTTTTGTATTTTTAAAAGTATTTTTATGATCCATACGTGTTGGTGATTGTTTCTCAATGATCAATTATATGCAAGCTAGTTAAGGTCTAATTTTTATAGAAGAATTATGCTATAGAAGGGTACATACTTCTACCCATATTTATCTATTTAGTTGTATTCATGGATTATTAATTTTGTTAATGTGTACTTGCATTTTCAATGATTGGGGATTGGGATATGCTAGGAGGATGCAATGAATTATTTTCTATATATATGTAAATATGTTAGTGATTGATGATGATTCCAATAACTTATTGTTTTACCATTCTAAATTAATCTATATGCTTGTTTGATAACTTTAATTCTGTAGTTTTTACTGATGTAGTCGGCCTTGATCCCTACATGTACATAGTGTGGGCAGGATGCTACTGATGCACATTCTTTTAAGTGCAGACTGTGATCCAGAGATGTCTATCTAACCTGGCATTTAGCACCTCTTGCTTATATATTTGAGGATAGGTTTCTTCCATTCCAAGTTGCTGCAGATCCTCCCCTATTTTGATGTCTTTCTTTAAAATAATGATACACTTTATTATTTACTATTGCATGACTTAAATTTTTTATGATTTTGGTAGACACAAAATTGAAGACATTTTTATGCGAGAAGGCACATGATTCCACCATAGTTAAACTATTCAGTCCACCACCTCAATATGTTTATTTATTTTATTTTGTGACTTTTACTTATTATATTATACTTGTTTATCCTTGCCTAGATACTTAAATATTTAATGTGTTAAACATTAAGATTTGGTTCACCCACGTGGGAGTTGATGTGGATTTTAGTCATAGTAGTTTGGGTCATGACATGTTTTCAGTTGATCAATAAACAAAATACCCCCTAAATATGTTTAAAAAATAAATTAAAGAACAAGATAATAACATTTGATGCCGATGTCCTAGAATACTTGAAATTATTCAGATAAGAGGGTTGTTTATGTACATTAACACCAAGGGTAAAACCACATATGGATAATGCATGCGTGCCTTAATATTTTTAAGATTTTGATAGACACAAAATTGAAGATATTTTTATGCGAGAAGGCCCATAGTAAAACTATTCGCTCCACCACGTCTAAGCCAACCTTCTAAACTAGGGTTTTGAATTTTTTGTTGGATAAGTGCAAAGGTACAATATTAAGTTTATATTGAGTGTGTGGGTCCCCAAGTGAGGTAAGTATGGGTGAAATGTCAATTTATGGAATGTAGTAACAACTAGCATGTAATAAAATTCGGTAACACATTGAGAAGTTTAACGAATGCTATAAATAGTAAATAAATGCGATCAAAATATAAATATATGCAGGAATAAAGGAGTGTGAAAAAATAACAATGTAATGACAATCTAGGAAAGTAAAACATACAACATATAAAATTTAAGAGAAGGGTTTGACATGTAAGCAATTTATTTAAGACAGTAAAATATGAGGCAAATTAGGAAACATAAATAAATCGAAAAGAATACTTAAACATATGAAGGAACCAAACAAAAAGATCTAATCATGAGGATAAAATACAAAATCTAATAAAACAGAATAATTATGAAAATGGATAAAAGGCATGCAATTTATTAAGAAATGAAATAAGCGATGAGAGAATCTTGACATAATGATATATGAAAAAAAGGAAAATAATAATTGTATCAGGTCAGAACTTCCCCAAATAAGCTGTAATGACCCTCTCGGTAATTTGTATGACAATTCCCTGTTTCCATAGTTTAGCAAATTCCTATAGAGACCCCAAGTAATTTATGACTTGTTGGTACTGATAGCTCGGTCACCTGGTCATTTGTTTGGTTTTTATGCAAGCGTTTGTGTTTTGAAGCTTTTGAAACTTGAACAGTTAATTTCGATCAAAATTTCTGGGAGACGACCTTAGAATGAAACTTTGATAGTTCTATCAGCACCGAAAGGCTCATTTTAGTCTTGTGGCATGGTTGGCCTGTATTTCGATGCTTATTGTGTGAGTTTGTGCCATTAGGCATTTTAGGTTTTAACCTTTCCCCTATATTTGACCTAAGCCAACATTATTGGTAAATATGCCTGGATGAGAATTTTGTCAATGTGGCTAACTCAAAAAGATTGAGTTTTGACTAGAACCACCAATTGTATGGATCTCAAGCCTCCAAATCTAATTCCAAGCCCCCTTATAGATTTTAGCTTGATACGAAATTTGGCTATGGAACCTATTTTTTCTAGACAATCTCGCATGGATGTTTTGACTACTTTGTCGAGTCAAAAATATCGAATTTGATAGGTTAGCATATATTGTTTGCATGCACGGGTTCTGAATGAATTATGGCACTCTTATCACTTAGTATCTCTTTTTCACACGCAAAATCAAACAACCCTCTTTTATCATAGGTTTTATACTAGAATCTACCTCTGACCCTTCAAGTATTCTATATGGTAAGATTATAAGTTGCATTCTGGAGGAAAATAATGTGACTTCCAGATGTTCCTCATGTTCTTGGTAAACGAGGCTATAACTCTAGGGGTTTTGATAGCATTGGGTACACTCGTTCTACCAACTCTTAGGTCCTTAAATGTGATTTAAATGTCGCTGGTGTTGCTGCCCAAGGACATACCTAGAATTCCCTTCTACTCAAATCATCCACCATCCCTCTCTTTTGAATCGAAAATGATAGAAGATATTATTTTCAAATTCTCTGAGATGCACGGTAAGTTTGAATCTCTTAAAGATCTTCTTCAAACCTCAAACTTTTAGATAGACAACCTCAAAGAGTCTATGGAAAGAATAAGGGACAGTGCAAAAAGGAAGCTGGTGCTGATGTGGTGAAGATTTGTCTAAAGTTAGATCATATCATCAAGGAGGCTACCAAAGTAGAAAATCGTGTTCAAGCAACCATTGGCGTTATTGCTACATCTATTTCTAATCATTTTTTCCACCATGAAGACTGCCACTGTCATCTGTCATCAATCTCTCTTATTTTCTTGTAATTTCTTGGAAATCAATGTTAATGGTTGTTGTTAAGACTTTATGCACACTATTTTAGGGTAATCTTTTTGGCATAATATGTTATATGGCATAAGCCAAACTAGTTGGATATTATGTTTTTGGTCTATTATGAACTGCTTCTATTTGCGTGTGTGGCTCTTTTCTACGTGTATACATGTATCTTGTGCTATATTTGTTTTGTTCTTCACTTTTTTGATGTCAAAGGGGGAGAATTATAGCCAAACAACCAACAACTAACTCAGGGGAGGTAGACTATGCTTGATAGTCAACTTAGCTTGTCAATTCACAAATTCATAAACTCATGGTGAGAAAACTATCAAATATCTTCAAAAAGAAAAGTTGATTATAAATGATAAATTGTCTTCATCAAAAAGGGGGATATTGATAGTGTTAATTTTTATGATGTATGTGAAGGACCACATTACTAAATGGCAAGCTACTGAGAAAAACGAAGAAATAAAATCTTCGACGGGTAAATATCTATCAAAGGATAGCCCATTGACCAAAGATCTCGGAAGAATGCTAAAAAGGAAAATATGAATATAAGCAGGTTCTGAGGATTATAAATTGATATTAACCGTATATGAAGAATGTTAAATTAAAAGGAGATGTTGTAAATCAATCAAATCAAGGAAGATCTCAAAGAGTGATTGATTGACCAATCCCCATAAATTCTTTTGAAGATTACTAAAGTTTGTTTATACCTTAACTAACTCTTAGAAACATGATTCCCTTTACTTTTCCAAGGATCAAATAACTTGGCTGGCCTTTACCTTCAAATAACCCTTTATCGTCTCTATAAAACAAGCAATAAGTTACTGAAGGTAAATATACTTGATGCATGAACCTTCTTACATTCTCTTCTACTTTTAACAAATATTATTTTTCTGAATGAATTATTGTGTAATAAGAAAAGAGGACAGAAAATTAGTTTGGTGAGGCCTTGTATCAAAATATTGAAACAAGAGTAAAAGAGAGAGTTTGGTGTAGACTTAGGATCTATACTTGTAACCATTTAATATCACAAAACAAGAACATAACACCCTGCAACCCAAGGGGACTGGAGTAAGAGTAATATTGTATTCCAATCAGTATAAAAACATCATGTGTTGAATTTCCTTGGAAATTGGATTCCCTTTCCTTTTCCAAGGATCAAATCTATTGGGTTGCGTTTAGATTTCAAGAAGCCTTCATCATCTCTATAAAAAGCAAGAAATTATTGAAGATCAATATACTTGATGACATAAACTCCTTACAGTTCTCATCTACATTTAGCAAACATTGTTTTCCTGTATGAATTGCTATGTAACAAAAAAACAGAAAAGAGAAAATTAGTTAGGTGATGTAAAAGAAATAAAAAGCAAGAGTTAAGTGTATATTTAGGGATTCCATGTTCCTCAAGTTCTGGAGGAAAATAAAGTGACTTCCAGATGTTCCTCATGTTCTTGGTAAACGAGGCTATAACTCTAGGGCTTTTGATAGCATCGGGTACACTCATTCTACCAACTCTTAGGTCCTTAAATGTGATGTAAATGTCGTTGGTGTTGCTGCCCAAGGACATACCTAGAATTCCCTTCTAGTCAAATCATCCGCCATCCCTCTCTTTTGTATCGAAAATGTTAGAAGATATTATTTCCAAAGTCTCTGAAATGCACGGTAAGTTTGAATCTCTTTAAGATCTTCTTCAAGCCTCGAACTTTTAGATGGACAACCTCAAAGAGTCTATGGAAAGAGTAAGGGACAATGCAAAGGAATCTGGTGCTGATGTGGTGAAGATTTATGCAGGACCATATTACTAAATGGCAAGCTACTGAGAAAATTAAGGAAGAAACAAAATCTCCGATAGGTAAATATCTATCAAAGGATAGCTCATTGACCAAAGATTTCGAAAGAATGCTAAAAAGGAAATATGAATAGAACTGAGGATTATAAATTGATATTAACCTTATATGAATAATGTTAAATTAAAAGGAGATGTTCTAAATCAAGCAAATCAACGAAGATCTCAAAGAGTGATTGATTGACCAATCCCCATAAATTCTTTTGAAGATTACCAAAGTTTGTTTCTACTTTAACTTACTCTTGGAAACATGATTCCCTTTGCTTTTCCAAGGATCAAATTACTTGGCTGGCCTTTACCTTCAAAGAACCCTTAATCGTCTCTATAAAACAAGCAATAAGTTGCTGAAGGTTAATATACTGGATGCATGAACCTTCTTACATTCTCTTCTATTTTTAGCAAATATTGTTTTTCTGACTGAATTATTGTGTAATAAGAAAATAGGACAGAAAATTAGTTTGGTGAGGCCTTGTATCAAAATATTGAAATGAAAGTAAAAGAGAGAGTTTGGTGTAGACTTAGGATCTATACTTGTAACCATTTCAATATCACAAAACAAGAACATAACACCCTTGCAACACAAGGGGACTGGAGTAAGAGCAATATTGTTTTCCAATAAGTATAAAAACATCATGTGTTGAATTTCCTTGGAAATTGGATTCCCTTTCTTTTTCCAAGGATAAAATCTATTGGGTTGCATTACATTCCAAGAAGCCTTCATCATCTCTATAAGAAGCAAGAAATTATTGAAGATCAATATACTTGATGACTTAAACTTCTTACAATTCTCATCTACATTTAGCAAACATAGTTTTCCTGAATGAATTGATATGTAACAAAAAAACAGAAAAGAGAAAATTAGTTTGGTGATGTAAAAGAAATAAAAAGCAAGAGTTAAGTGTATATTTAGGATCTATACTTGTAACCACTTCAATATTACAACAATAGAACAGAACTGTCTTGCAACCCAAGGGGACCAGAGTAAGATCAATTCTGGATCCAAACCAGTATAAAAACATCAGGATTTCTATTTGGCATCAAGAGCATATAGTATTTAAAGAGACTATGAAAATAAAAAAACCAATATAAAAGATTGTGATGTTTTAGCTACACAATATAGGAAAAGAATATCATTATGTTTTAGGATTTTTTGAATTATAGTATGATGTCCATGTTATTAAGGGAACTTATGTATTTTCTTAATTTAGTTAACCCTAGTAGTATATATAGAATAGGATAAGTACTTTTGTGGTAGACAATATATTCTTTGACTACTCTAGCAGGTGAGTTTTATGTGTTGTATCGTTTTCACTCTATTGGATCTTTCTTGAATATATTTTGGTAAGATTATTTATGTATGTGTTGAATTTAATCTTGTAATAACTTGTTCAAATTTGGAAGTTGTTCTTTAATTACTTCTAAAGAGGCATTATTTTCTTTCATCTTTATCTTTGATAGGTAAATTCTTTCTTCTTTCTCCTTTAATTACTTGAAAACATCTAGAATGTCTGAGGGATTTCAAATCTGAAATTTGGGTTCATTTGGTATAGCTTTGAACGAGTTTTGAGTTAAAATTCAAAACTATTTCGAGGAAGACAATGATGATTTCAGAAATAGCCATATTTGTGAAAATTATGAAGTGGGTGCATTAAATTCTTGTTCTTGTTAGTAAAATTTTGAGGAGATTTCGTGGATTTTATGGGGGACTTCCAACTGGATTTTGTCAAATAAATTTAGCAAAAATGTGAGAATCTTGAAGAACAATTCTTAAATTCCTGAAATTTCAAAAATAACCACTTTTGTGTTGTGACTACTTTGTTATCTAGGTTTAACACTTAGTCTTTTAGTTCATGTTTTTCTTATTCTTCTCTTGCATTTTATAATTAGATTATAGTTAATATTATTCCATGCTAGCTTTATCTAGTTTTGTGTTTGTATTTCATTTCCTTGCAATTTGTAATCGTACTTTTTTCTTTTAGTTGTGTTGTGTGTTTATTTTATTCCTAGTTCGGTACTATTTTTTTTTCTTTTTTAGTGACATAAATTCCATTCTGAACCAATACTCATAAGCTTACTTTGACCTTATTTGAGATTGTAGAACTATGAAGAGACTAAAAGATACCCTTGGTGGTGAAATCATTTATTTTTGGGTCTAAAGCCTGTGACCTTTGAGTAATACAGGTGAGAGAGCGACTTGTGCGGTTTATTATTTTTACTAACAACTTTTTGGTGTTAATTATGGCTTAAACTGGTCTACTTCTTATAGAGATTATTGTGAAGAATTCTATAATAATTATAGTAGTGCTTTTACAAGAAAGAGAAAGCATAAACCTAATGAAAATTTCATTCAATTTGAAGTTATTGTTGAGGGATACAAGAGTAGTTGCACTTTTTGTTTCACCTTAGGTGTAGATAAATTGTGTTATATCAACTTCGTGGATCTATCTTTGGTTGAGTTATTGGAGATACCTTGTAATATAAAATTGAGAATATCGTAAAACAGAAGAGTCCCAAATAGAGAAAGAAGGAGAAAATCACACATTTTTAGAGGACAAATTTGGGCAGGTAGTAGGTCATAACCAATCCAAAAACTGAATCGCTACTAATGTTCACTATATATGTGAATGTGGTGGTTTCTCTTGCACTCATAGGGTTTTCAATTTTGTTACATTTCAGAGAACCCTACTCTCTTCTTCAAAGTGTTGGAGAAGCCTTCCCAGTATCAGTGAAGACTTCTCCAACACTTTAAAGCAGATAGTACGGCTATCTCAAAAATGTAACCAAATTGAAATCCCTATGAGTACAAGAAAAACCACCAGATTCACATATATAGTTAATATTTGTAGGAATTTGGGTTTTGGATTG
Organism: Solanum verrucosum; assembly: GCF_900185275.1. Lineage (NCBI taxonomy): Eukaryota > Viridiplantae > Streptophyta > Magnoliopsida > Solanales > Solanaceae > Solanum > Solanum verrucosum. The sequence goes on along the minus strand of NW_026020091.1, from coordinate 310,400 downwards.
GTTGGGAACTTTTAACCACTCAAATTTTTCCTCGGGATATGTATGATGTCCGCCCTCTCGTGGTATATGAGACTCTTTTGTTTTACGGTGATCTAAATTTTGGTACAAAGTTAATCCAACAATTTGAGTAGAGTCTTTGATACTTTAGTGATGCCAAGCTAAAAGTTTAAGTGAAGAGTCATTCCAATGACTCAAAGGGAATCCTCGGAGCCTATTGCAGTCCAATGAAATGAATAAGAGAGAAAAGAGAGAAACAAGGGAGTGAATAGTGGAAACTCAAGATATTAAAAAGAAGAGGATATTTTGAAAGAAGTGAGGGAGTGGCTACAAGAAAACAATAAAAGATAGTTGAAAAATAAGAATGGATTGTCACAAGAAGAAATGAAGAAAAGTGACGCACGTAAGAGGAAACAAGATGAGATAAGAGAAAAGGTAGAGAGTGTGAGTAAGAAGTTTTCTTATTCTAAGACTAACCTTTTGAATGCTTGTTTTTCACAGGAGAAACCCGCTAGCAAAGGAGCAACCTGCTTCTATAACTGAGAACTTTAATCCTTTCAGGCAAGAAACCAAGGGAAGGATGGGGGACTCCATTCGCAGAATGGTCCAAAGATAAGAAATTAGGATCTAATTGGAAATCCACATCCACAATTTGGTAAATGTAAAATGAAAGTTTCTGGAATGAAATACTTTGCTGGTATGCTACTAACAGACTAACTATCCAATGATTCCATTCATTGGACACTGCCCGAAACATCATCAATGATTTACCAGGAAGGAAAGGCAATATATGTTTCATAGCCACATCGTTGATCTCCATGTATTCTCTAGTAATGTAGTTTTCAGGTAATTTAGGTTCCTCGTTCCATTCTCGCTTATAAGCAACAACCTTAAAGTAGTCCTCTGGAACTTGCAATCCAATACAAAGAAGTCTTCTCTGTGGAACGAGGATTCTAAATTACATGCAGACTACATTAGGAGAGAAGACATGGAGATCAAAGATGTGGTTATGAAACATTTATTGCCTTTCTTTCCTGGAAAATCATTGATGAAGTTTCGGGAAGTGTGCATTGAATGGAATCATTGAATAGATAGTTTGTTAATAACATACCATCAAAGTATTTCATTCCAGAAACTTTCAGGCTGCTTTTATCAAATTGTTGATGTGCATTTCCAATCAGATCCTAATTTCTTGTCTCTTGACCATTCTGCGAATGGAGTCCCCTATCCTTCCCTTGGTTTCCTGCCTCAAAGGATTAAGAGAAACCATCATTACTTGTTTTGTACGTATTCTTGAAGAGGATCATAAAATGGACAACTTAGCAAGGAAAGAAATTCACGAATACAATGAAGCAAATAACTATGGGACTGTGATAATTATTTATCACGGCTTATCAAGACACTACATCCAATTCAAGTGCCAAACGGTTGCAAATAGTAATATAACCCAACCAAGGATTGGGGTCGAGTCCCAAGAGAGCAGTTAACAATTGAGAATACAATAGTAAAGTAAAATCTACTTTTAATTAATCATACCTATAAATATTAGCGAATAAAAACATTTCAAATCAAAAAGTGACACGAATGTGTCAATTAGCAATGAGGGGTTTGATATTGAGTAATGAACAAAAACAACGAAAATATAAAGGATGCGAGTTAAGGAGACAAGATTCTTGGGATGTGATAGGAATACGAGAATAAGCTAGACTATCGGGTACATGCTTTTGATAGTAAATTGTTGAACATTTGTGACTAGGCTAGACTTTGGTGGGGGTAAGCTTTCTCTCGAACAACTTACCCCAAATCAAATCGGTTTCTCTCGAACATCAATTTACCACATTAAGCACAACCTCCACCTTAGCCCATTCACTATCTCGAGCTGAATTTGTGGGAGAAGGACTAGGAGTCACTCTCTCGAGCTGAACCCATTTCGACCCAATACCACAAGCTATCAATTTAGTAGTCTTAGTTTTACGACCTCTCTCTCTCGCAAGCCAAAAATACTAAGATGAAATCGTATTTGCAACTACAATCCCATTAAGTTCATACACAACTACTAAATGAAATCACATATAAATAACAAATAAACTATCAATAAATAAGACCCAACTGTTAATTTAACCCATATTAACATAATCACACCCCAAGAATTGGGGTTTTAGCTAGACATGAAAAAGACATAGAAATCGATACCAACAAGTGTTTCAATCAAGCGAGTACGACAGAAAATGTCTTTATACACGTCAAGGATGAAGAATATTCAAGACCCACGTCCAATTTCTCGGAGTTGAAACCCTTTGAAACTTCAAGGTTCAAGAATAGTCTCCAAAACCCTTTAGAACTAAGAAAGCAAAAAAAATAATTGTAAAAGTTTTATAATAGAATGCTTGATTACTAAACTAACAATTTAAACACATATTTATAGTGTTTGAAAATTTTCTGGATGAAGGATCAGTCGGCGCAGTTAGTCGGAATCGCTGAACGATCGGTGACTTACCAAAGGTTCTTTGTCTTGCCATCATTTTTCATCAATTCTAGATCTAAATCACTGTAAGTTAAGGCGATCCTCATCGGTGTCACTAATCCATTCAGCGCATCGCTCTCTTTCTTTCTCTCTCTCCACTTAGCACTTGTTTAAAAACTGCATCAGCACTTTCGGCGACCAAGTCATTTCACACCGAATGGGTCGGCGAAACGCCGAGTCAGATTGCTACTCCCCATCATTTTTCCAAGTTTTTGCTCCAGCGTTCTGTAACTTTTGGCGGTTAGGTGGCCAATTTAGCGACTCGCAAAGTGACTTCGGCGACTTCCAGGTTTTCATTTTCCTCGCTCTTCTGGCTGGGCACTTTAGAACATTTAAGCGAGCTAATGGTTACTTGGCGAATCGCCAAGATAGTTCGACGATCATCAGGTTGTCTTTTGTTCGTTCTTTCAGCTGCTTAGTTCCTTTTTGCCCAATTGTGTCCATGCTTTGTCTCTAACTCTAAATACCTGAAACTCAAGGTTTTTCGTCAATTATTGAGACTAAATATGCATTTGACCACACTAAATTTATCATTGTTTAGCCCTAAATGAGTGCAACTTGTCGACTCATCAAACTACCTTTTCAAGTGAGAAAGAAAGATTTATTTTATAAAAATAAATATAAAGATTGTTCTTTATGTACTTATCATGGTTAAAAAAACTTTTCCCAACCCTTTGGTTATTTCAAACAAACTTGCCAGAAACTTGAGTATGAAATTTAAACAATATATTTGTGAGGTTGCTTTGTATTAATATGCAAATAGAGTGTGACCATTCACTAGTTGCTTATGATTGTGGAGCTAAAATTGTCATTGATTGTGATCTTAGAAAGATTGAAGTATGTTTTATGTGAAATATGAAAAAAAAAAATGAGGTACAAAGTGTTTCCTTAAATTCTTGTGATAAAGGTGAATTTATTTCTTCTTTCGCTACTAAGAACACTAAAAATGTGATTGACGATAAATGCTTCTTTCCTAGTGAAATTTATTGTTACAACACTTTATCTTGTAAGGAAATGAATGTATTTTGTGATAGTGCTCTTAAAATTGAGCATGAAAATTGTAATAGTCCTCTAAATGAGTCCAACTTGTGGACTCATCAAAACCCCCAACTTAAACTTTTGCTTGTCCTCAAGTAAACCTCAAGTTCAGCAGTTCAAAAAGGATGTCTCAAACAATGCTTCACAAGACTCGATCATGAATGCACACAACAAGACTCAATTTACTCATGCAAGGATCAATTGTGTACCCAAAGATTCAAGTTGTGACACACCATTATCAAAGATTCTCAAGCTCATAATACTTGCTTCAAATGCAAGTTTAAGCTCAACAAAAACGTTCAAATACCCTCACACAAAGAATGTTTCCATTTTCACACACAATGGTTTAATCATTTAAAGCTTCAGAATTAAATGCAACGCTCATGCTATAAAATAAGAACACAAAGCATGCTTTCACCCATAGGTTTGCCCGTATTTTCCAATCAACATTTGCTTCAACTCACTCAAGATCAAAAAGGTCTTTTCAAGGCTTGTAATGAGGCTGAGTGCAAAGGTATGGTCATTTAGGCTCAGTAACTATGATCCTCATGAAATGTGGTGCTCACAACACTTCCTTTCCTTTCCTTTATCAAGTCCATTAGTGCTCACAAGTCATCCCATTATTAACTTTTCCATGGTGCGTTGGAAACCCCATTTCTTTTGCATTTTCATTACTTTATTTCATAACGTTTGTCTTTTTCATTTTTTTTATTTTTATTTTTATGGAGGGGTTTTCTCAACACATAGGTAGAAGGGGATTTTCCTGCACTTCTTGCCTTGCCTTCTCTTTTCACCACACCCCCAACTTAGGCTTTTGGCCTAAGTTTGCTATTCAATCAACCACAAATCAAGAGGATTATAGGTAGTGGATTAAGAAATGTCATGTTTTCATCAAGTTTCTTCCAAACAAGGATAAGGCTCAAGGGGTGTTAAAAAATGGTTCACACACTCACAAGGTAGGTCACAAAAGAGGAAAAGAGGTATATGTCAAATTGGCTCACACTCTTCAAAGTCGCCTAAGATCATATCAAGAGATATCCTTACTTAGTCAACCGGACCAACGGGGAAAATTCTAGGTGTTATCATGCATGGTTCAAGGTAAGCTCATCACACAAGGCATCGACACTAAAGTCAAACAAGATTCCTCACTTTCGCTAGTGTGCAATGGTCATCACAAGAGAATCAATTTGATACATGGATGATCATAACGAGATGTAAAGTGTTCACACACTGTCTATGCAACTTCATTAGGTCTCATCTTAGCCACATTCATATTCTTTCGATTATAAGCACTATTTGAGTCATCGGTATTGATCAGAACCAGTACTCAAATTTGCAAGAGAACAACATATAGGGGAAATGGTAAGAAAGGGAGGAAGTTCGCGAGTCTACTTAGTTCACTATCCAATTTCCACTCCACACAAAAAAGACTCAACATTGTCGTCAATGTGGGTGGGGATCAAGCAAAACCACAAATAAAACAAAACACATAAAATAAAAACATATAAAGGTACTAAAGAAAAATATAAAAATAGTCCAGTGTATAAACAAGTAGGTGAGGGTGATGAGGGATCTTCACTATTTGCTCCGTTGGTAATGGATTGAAGTTATTACCCAATGTTTCAGCGCTGCGCCGAGTGGTCATCATTTCACCCTAAGTTTCAGCGAACTGCACTCTTAAAGGAAGACCGGTCAACAGATATGCGAAGTATTGCTGAATAGATCGGCGATGCGCATAATAGAATCAAAACCTCGCCGGTTGGTTGTCGAGAACGTTGTCAGTCTTTGCTACAATGTGTTAGAAAAATTAGGTCACCGAAGTGCATCAGCGATGCACCGACTGGTGCAGGCGTTCCGATGAATGTTTCAGAGCCTCATATTTATTTTTGAGTTCCATATGGCGAACTAAATTGAGCACGCCGAATAGGTTCAGCGATTCACCGAGAATTCCCTCTCCTGCAAAAAAATCAGCACACGTTATTTAAAACTCTAACACTTGGGTTTCCTCCCAAGAAGTGCCTTATTTATTTAAAAATCCAACTCTAACGACGTGGAAGTGTCTTCAAGCATCTTCCAAGTACACCTGTTGAACCAAGGAAATCTCTTGACAGTCCCTAAAATATAATTTCAAACGTTGATCGTTCACCTTAAATGAAGGTCCCTCTTGACCTTCAACTTCTATGACACCATTTGTTAACACTCACGTCACTCTGAAAGGTCCGAACCATTTGGACTTGAGCTTTCCAAGAAAAAGTCTATGTCAAGAGTTGTATAACAATACCCAATCTCCTACCTTGAATTCTCGCTTGAATCTGATTCTAAATTCATCTTGTTCCTTCAACTGCTCAAACCTCCCCCTTGAGGTCTTTGTCTAGTCTAAATTTAGAGCTTTCAATGACCACAATGCTTGGTGCTCCAACTCAATGGGTAAATGGCAAGATTTACCAAAAACCAACTGATATTGGGACATCCCAATAGGTGTTTTGTAAGCAGTCCGATATGCCCATAGTGCATCATCAAGTTTGCTAGACCAGTCAGTTCTGTTGGCGTTTACTATTTTCGCTAGGATGTTTTTGATCTCGCGATTTGACACCTCAACTTGGCCATTTGTTTAGGGATGATATGGGGTTGCTACTTTGTGTTTCACCCCATCCTTGCTCAATGCAAATGAAAACCACTTATTGCAAAAGTGTGATCCCCCCATCACTAATAATTTCCCTTGGAGTGCCAAATCTTGCAAAGATGTAGCGTTTCAGAAATTGGACAACGCTTTTCCCTTCATTGTTTGGAAGTGCAATGGCTTCGACTTATTTGGAAACATAATCTACAGCCACCAAGATATATTTATTTCCAAATGACCTCACAAACGTGCTCATGAAATCGATCCCCCATGCATCAAATAGCTCGACCTCTAAAATAGGAGTAAGAGGTAATTTGTGCCTTCTAGACACTTCGCCTTGCTGCTAACATTGAGAGCACTTCTTCGCAAATTCATGTGCATCCTTGTAGAGGGACGGCTAGTAATTCCCACTTTGGAGAACTTTAGCGGCAGTGCGTACACAACTATGGTGACCTCCAACTAGAGACGCATGACAAGCATGGAGAATTTCTACCGCTTCTTCTTCCGAGACGCACCTTCTAATGAGATGATCTGTACACTCTCGAAACAAGTATGGTTCAGCCCAAAAGTACTTTGTAACATCGAACATGAAACTCTTTTGTTGGTAGAAAGTCAACTCATCCGGCATCAGTCCGCACACAATGTAATTTTCAAAATCTGCATACTATGGTGTATGCTTGAGAGATATTGCAAACACATGTTCATCGGGGAAAGAGTCGTCTATGTCGACCTCATTCTCATCATTTTCCTTTCAGTCCAGCCTCGATAAGTGGTGAGCCACTTGATTTTCACACCCTCTTTAATCTCTTACCTCAAAATCAAATCCTTGTAATAGTAGCACCCACCTTATCAATCTTAGCTTTGCATCTTTCTTTGCCATCAAGTAACGGAGTGCAACATGATCAATATGTACGATTACTTTGGAGCCTAGAAACTATGCCCAAAATTTTTCAAATGCATAGACTACCGCAGGAACTCTTGTTCAGTGACAATATAGTTACGTTGAGCACTATTTTGAGTTTTGCTTGCATAATAAATTGGGTGAAATAGTTTATTGCACTTTTACCCCAACACTACCCATAATGCCATGCCACTAGCATCACACATTACTTCGAAAGATTTGGACCAATCAGGACTGATGATAATCGGGGTGGATACTAATTTCTCTTTCAAACACTGAAATGCAGCCATACAAGCGCCATCAAAATAGAATTGCACTTCCTTCTCTAAGAGTTTGCACAGGGGGTGTGCAATATTTGAGAAGTATTTAATGAACCTTCGGTAGAACCCTGTATTCCCCAAGAAGCTACAAACTTTATTCACTGAAATCGGCGGGGGTAGTTTCTCAATCACCTCAATTTTTCCCTTGTCAACTTCTAGCCTCTTTTGCGACACCTTGTGTCCGAGAACATGCCTTCCTTCACCATGAAGTGACATTTCTCCCAATTCAGAACCAAATTTGTTTCTACGCATCTTTGGAGCACTTTCCCCTAGTGTGTCAAGCATTCTCCAAACGTATCCCCTATGACTGAAAAGTCGTCCATGAATACCTCCATAGAGTCTTTGACCATATCCACAAAAATAGACAACATACAACGCTGAAATGTTACTGGGGCATTGCATAGCCCAGATTGCATCCTTTTGAATGCAAATGTTCCATAAGGGCAAGTAAATGTAGTTTTCTCTTAGCCTTTCAGCACAATAGAGATTTGGTTGTAATAGGAGTGCCCATCTAAAAAACAATACCATCCCTTCTCTGATAACCGGTCAAGCATCTGATCCATAAAAGACATTGGAAAGTAATCCTTTTCGGTCCACAAATTAAGCTTTCGATAATCCATGCATACTCTCCACCTAGTCACTGGTCTAGTCGGCACCAGCTCCCCCTTTGTATTTGGGACTACAGTGATACCTCCCTTTTTCGGTACACATTTTACCGGGATTACCCATTTGCTATCTCCAATAGGGTAGATCACTCTTGCATCTAACCACTTGATGATCTCCTTTATTACTACTTCTTGCATTGGTGGGTTCAATCTTCGCTGATGTTCCACGCTAGGTTTACATTCATTATCAAGCTGAATCTTGTGAGTGCAGAAACCGGGAGAAATACCCACTATATCAGCGATGGTCCATCCTATCGCTTTTACATGCTTCCTCAACACTTCAATGAGGAATTTCACCTGCCTTTCAAGCAAGTCAGTTGCGATGATCACTAGTAAAGTATTATTGGTTCCCAAAAAAGCATAATGGAGATGAGAGGGTAGTGCTTTCAAATCCTTATTAGGCGGTTCCTCAGTTGATGGCTTTGCAGGAGGACTTTCTCCATTTTTTAGGTCAATATCCAACTTGATCGGGTTCTTTGAATATATTCCTAACCCTGATAAGGCAGCTACCACTTCCTCATAGCCTTGAACTTCAAATTCATCATAATTAGTAAGCATGGATTCAAGTGGTTCATTCTTGCACATCAAATGGCTCACACTAGCCACCACCTCATCTATAACATCATCAGTAGACACCACATGGATATCACTTGGGTGTTTCATGGATTTACAAATATTGAAGGTTACCACATCATCGTTCACCCGAAACTTCAATTTTCTACTTTCAATATCCACCAATGACCTCTCGGTTGCCAAGAATGGCCTTCCCAAAATAATGGGGATTTCGACATCAAACACACAATCTAAAATCACAAAATCAGCTAGAAAGATGAACTAATTTACCTTCACCAAGATGTCATAGAGTATCCCCACCGGGTGTTTGATTGATCGATCTGCCATAAGGAGCCTCATTGTGGTTGCCTTCGGTTCACCCAAACCAAGTTTTTTGCATATCACATAGGGCATTAAGTTGATACTTGCTCCCAAATTGCACAAAGCTTTTGCGAATTGGATCATGCCAATGGTGCACGGGATGGTGAATGCCCCAGGATCTTCTCTCTTAGTGATCACCTCTTTCATCATAATTGCGCTGCAACTATGGGACACTTCAATTGTTTCATAATCCAAGCTCCTTTTCTTTGTAACCAGCTCTTTCATGAACTTGGTGTATCCCGACATTTCCAAAAATGCTTCCACCAGCGGAAGGTTGATTGATAGCTTCTTGAACACCGACAAGAACTTCTTGAACTTCTCATCTTCATTCTTCTTTTTCAAGCTTTGGGGAAACGGTGGAGGTATCTTGTATAAAGGTTGCATGACTTTTGGAATTTGGACTTGTTGTTCTACTTCCTTCTGTGGTTCTTTGGCAAGGTTTTTTTGAATAAGTATTTCTTTTTCCTCCATGCCTCGACCTTCTTCATGCTTTTGAGTATCTTCATCCTCTATCACATCACCTATTTCCACCTTTTCGCTACGGCGTAACTACATCCAGCCCTCTCTCGTGATCTTCCATCGGTATCTGTGATGTTAATTGAGCTGATAATAGACTCATTTTTCCTTCCACTATTTTGATGGCATCGGCATGAGAATTCACTTTACTGTTCAATTATGAAAAGTCATTTTTCATCCCTTTTAACAAATCATCAGAGCCCTCAACTTTATCAAGTATGCATGACAATAAATCCTTCACTCGAGGACTACTCGCACTCCCTTTAGACTTTGGGATTTTACTCGAGTGAGTATGGTCCTTCTCATGATCATCTTGCTCAGCCCAATCTTGATAATATCGCCTTGGTTATTTTCCGCTATAATAATTCCAACCTTGATTTTTGCCTCGCTATTGATAGCGTGGGTGGAAACCCTCCTCATATCTTTTGGAGTTTCAACCTTGATTCTCCCCCGGTCCTGAGTATTCGATAGAAGAACCCTCCTCAACTTGAAACACTCCACATGTCCCCGTCATGTGTTCTGGAAGAACGTCCATTTGAGCCAACATATTTTTGATGTTTTCGTCTCTCTCTTTCTCTTTATCAAGTTGTTCTTGCGTTAATCTGAAGAAAATTGGGGAGACTTAATCATCGTTGGTGTACCATGCTTTGTTTAATCTAGTCATATCATCTAAAAGAGATGAAGCTACTTCAAATGATTGTAGCATTATTCCTCCTCGTACCAATTGATCAGCCACCCCTTTATCAACCGAATTAAGACTCCGGTAAAAGTATTAAAGTAACAAATCGTTGGGCATTTAAGTAGAAGCTCCTTGAATCTCATCTATGTTTCATAGATGGGTTCCCCCTCTCGTCACTTGAAACATTGAATTTCATCTCTAATTTTCATCATCCTCGAAGGAGGGAAAAATTGCACTTGAAATGCGGTAACTAACTCCTCCCACGAAGTGATTGATTCACGCGACAACTCAGCTAGCCACTTGCAAGCCTCTCCCATTAGAGAGAAAGGAAACAACCTTAGCCAAACCGATTCTTGGGAAATATTCTTGAAAGAGAAGGGTCCAGAAACATCAACAAAATTTCTAATGTGCTCATGGGGATCCTTATGAGCCAAACCACCGAACAGTCCCTTCAATTTCAAAAGCTTCGACATAGTACTTGTGATGTTGAACACCGCATTCCCTTTGGCCGGAGGCAAACGAATGGCACCAATACCACCCATGAGATGTGGATTATAAACATTTGGCTCATGGACATCGTTAAGATTACCGATGTCATCTTGGTGGTCCAATTGGCTACCATTGCTGCCAATCACGCTCATACTTCAAGATTTCAACAAAAACGATTAAAACAAAACTACAAATTAAGTAAGTAGAGCTACAACTAACAAGAACAAAAATTCTACTCAACTACAAATTCTCAACTAACACCACTCCCCGGTAGTGGCACCATTTTGATAATTGTTTATCGCGGCTTATCAAGACACTACTTCCAATTCAAGTGCCAAACGGTCGCGAGTAGTAATATAACCCAACCAAGGTTTGGGGTCGAGTACCAAGGCAGCGGTTAACAATTGAGAATACAACAGTAAAGTAAAATCTAGTTCTAATTAATCATAGTTATCAATATTAGCGAATAAAAACATTTCAAATAAAAAAGTGACACGAATGCATCAATTATCAATGGGAGGGGGGTTTGTATTGAGTAACGAACAAAAACAACGAAAATATAAAGGATGCGAGTTAAGGAGACGAGATTCTTGGGATATGATAGGAATACGGAATAAACTAGACTATCGGGTACATGCTTTTGATAGTAAATTGTTGAACATTTGTGACTAGGCCAGACTTTAGTGGTGTAAGCTTTCTCTCGAGCAACTAATCCCAAATCAAATCGGTTTCTCTCGAACACCGAATTGCCACATTAAGCACAGCCTTCGCCTTAAACCATTCACTCTCTCACTGAATGTGTGAGAGAAGGACTACGATTCACTCTCTCTCGCTGAATCCATGTCAACCCAATACCACATGCTATCAATTTAATAGTCTTAGTTTTACGACCTCTCTCTCTCGCAAGCCAAAGACACTAAGATGAAATCGTATTTGCAACTACAATCCCATTAAGTTTATACACAACTACTAAATGAAATCACATTTAAACAATAAATAAACTATCAATATGCAAGACCCAATAATTAATTTAACCGATATTTAGAAAATCACACCCCAAGAATTGGAGTTTTAGCTAGACATGAAAAAGAGATAGAAATCGATGCCAACAAGTGTTTCCATCAAGTGGGTACGATAGAAAATGTCTTTAAACACATCAAGAATGAAGAATCTTCGAGACCCAAGTCCAATTTCTTGGAGTTGAAACCCGTTGAAACTTCAAGGTTCAAGAACAAAGTCTCCAAAACCCTTTAGAACTAGAACTCAAAAAAAAAATGTAAAAGTTTGATAATAGAATGCTTGATTACTAAACTAAAAATTTAAACACGTATTTATAGGTTTGAAATTTTCTCTACGAAGGATCCCTTGGCGCAGTTAGTCGGGATCGCCGAACGATCGGCGACTCGCCGAAGGTTCTTTGTCTCGCCTTCAATTTTCATCAATTATTGATCTGAATCACTGTAACTTAAGGCGATCTTGATCGGGGTCGCTGATCCATTCAACACATCGCCCTATTTCTTTCTATCTCACCACTCAGCACCTGTTTAAAATTTGCATCAGCACTTTCGACGAACAAGGATCTGACGTCGATTGGGTCGGTGGAGCGCCGAGTGAGATTGTTACTCGCCGTCATTTTTCCAAGTTTTTGATCTAGCGTTATGTAACTTTCAACGGACTGGTGGCCAATTTAGCGACTCGCAGAGTGACTTCAGTGACTTCCAGGTGTTCATTTTCCTCGCTCTTCTGACTGGGCACTTTGGAACATTTAAGCGAGCTAATGGTTACTTGGCGAATCGCCAAGATGGTTCGGCGATCATCATGTTGTCTTTGCTTCGTTCTTTCAGTTGCTTAGTTTCTTTTTGCCCAATAGTGTCCATGCTTTGTCTCTAATTCCAAATACCTCAAACTCAAGGTTTTTTTTATCAATTATTGAGACAAAATATGCATTTGAGGCTACTAAAGTTATCAATTTATAGCCCTAAATGAGTCCAACTTGTGGACTCATCAGACTACTTTTTCAAGTGAGAAAGAAAGCTTTATTTTATAAGAATAAAGATAAAGATTGTTCTTTATGTACTAATCAAGGTTAAAAAAAACTTATCCCAACCCTTTAATTATTTCAATTAAACTTGCCAGAGACTTGAGTATGAAATTTAAACAATATATTTGTGAGGTTGCTTTGTATTAATATGCAAATAGAGTGTGATCATTCACTAGTTGCTTATGATTGTGGAGCTAAAATTTTCATTGATTGTGATCTTAGAAAGATTGAAGTAAGTTTTATGTGAAATATGAAAAAAAAAGAAAAGGTACAAAGTGCTTCCTTAAATTCTTGTGATAAAGGTGAATTTATTTCTTCTTTACCTACTAAGAACACTAAAAATTGATTGATGATAAATGCCTCTTTCCTAGTGAAATTGTTTGTTAAAATTCTTTATCTTGTAAGGATATGAATATATTTTGTGATAGTCCTCTTAAGATTGAGCATGAAAATTGTAATGATATGCTTTTTCTCCTAAGGAATTTCAAAATATTAAAATATTTTACAATTATTTATTTTTGTAAAAAATTCAAGAAGGTTCGAAAGTGATCTTTTTGTCAATAATGTGAGTACTTCTTTAAGTTGTCCTAATGTTTATAGTGTTATTCGCAAAGATCGTAATTTAAAATTTGAGTTTAAAGATGTGAACACTATTGATGAAGTCCAATTGAATGATTTTTTCCCTTTTTATTACTGTTCAGTTGATAAAAGTGATCATAATACATTGCATGCAACTGACGCGATGTAGATCTGTTACGCTCTCAAGATGATATTTTAATTGAATTATGTTTTAGTTTAAAAACAACATTTGGATTATATTAAACAAGAATCTTATATATATATATATATATATATAAAAGAGAACCTTAGGCCCGCCTACGTTGCGCCACCACAAATCAAAATTCACTTTTAATTTATTTATTTCCAATACTAGCCTTCCACTTTCGTGAAAAGTTGTGACTTTTACGAAAAGTTACGACTTTTATGAAAAGAGGCGACTTAAATGAAGAGTTGCTACTTTTATGAAAAGTTGTGACTTTTATGAAAGGTTGTGACCTTTCTGAAGGGTTGCAACTTTTCTAAATAGTTGCAACCTTTCCGATAAGGCACAATAAATATCTGTTCAAACTACCATATGTTGTCTATAAATAGAGGACTTCTTCTTCTTCTCCACAATTAAGTATTTGTGTACTTTACTCATGTTGAGTGGCTCAGTGTCACCATTGCTTATGTTACAGATCTTTGTATGTATTTTTACAATCATTAATAATTTATGCTTATGTTATTAAGGATAAATGGTAAGATTTAATAATTTTCATTTCCCTTTACATTATTAATCTTTTATATAAGATAATATAGTGTTTAGTTTCAGTGACTAATAGGTTTTAAGTATTATTTTATATATTCCGTGATATTAAATTCCCGCACGAAGCGCGGGTAATTTTACTAGTTATAGTATATATCAAATGGTGAGCCTACTATATTTATGCCTTATGAATACTTACCATTAGCTCTTTTTTTATGAGATTTAATCATTTTCAACTATTTCAGATTTGTGTAGCAAGTTTTCACTATGTATAACACTTCACACTCTTCCATGAGAGAATTCCTTAATTTTTTGTTAATAATATGAAAGCTAACAAAAAGAATACACAAAAAATTTCATGTACATCATGTTCAACAAAAAAAGTCATTTATTTAGCATCTTTCTTAAGGATATTCATCTTTAAATAAAATATTAGTAGGTTTGTATTTTTCAATGAGTTGTAACTGCAAATTATGTCGTTCCGCTACAATGAAATTGTTTGTTTTTTGTTTTCCTATTTCTGAGTCTTTTTTTTTTTGTTTTTAATTATGTCAACTACAATGCAGGTCAAAATAAGCTTATATTTCTATAGGGGTATACAATGTTTGGTTATCATTTTATTTTATTGTGGTAATGTTATTTTTCTATATATTCTTTAAAATGATTTCCCTAATATCTGTGATGTCTCCATTACTTTCGTTTTCTCATTTTAAATTTGTTTTGATATACGTACTTGAGTTGAGAATCTTTATAAAAAAAGCCTTTTTACCTCTACCAAAGGTGGATCCAAGATTTCAACTATTGATATTGTTAATGAATATATTATTATTAGCTATAACTGTTGGACAACTATATGCACAACGGAATCGGAATTATACTGCTTATATGAATGATAGATAACCAATAACGTTTATGCTAGAATACATATAATAATGTTAGAGCACATAAAAATTACTGGAATTTAATTCAAGAATTACCTCTTGAAGCGTGAGCAGATACTTTAAAGAAAATCCACAAGTTAACTAGACCTTCAAGGGTCCACAAAATAGGCAGCAACTTTGCAGCCTTCTACAATGATCCCTAGTTCACATCCAAACTCTCTCAATACTTGGATGGACAAGTATTGTATAGAAAACTGGTTACTTTTCTATGTTAGAAGAACCCCTATTTATAGACATTTTTTTCTAGTCCAAAAGGGAGAAGAAAACCCACGCTTTTCTTGAAAATAAGAAAACACACATATTTTAATCCTCCTTTTTTAGAAAATAGGATTCTGAGTTCTAGTTAAATACAGAGATTGTATGGACCACATAATTATTTACTACGGCTTCCTATTATCAAAATAATCCAAATAATAAATTTGAATTGTTCTTACCAATACATATTTCAAATCATTCCACTAGAAATTCGTTATTGCACTCCTCTATTTATATTTCGAAATTCCCATTAGACACTTATGTGATTCCCCATGTTAAGGTTACAGATAGTAATAAATAAATTAAATTACAAACGAATTTAATTCAATGATTAATTTCCTTGAGAACACTGTTTTACTTATTTCATACATCGGATTCAAAAATCCTCTTGCAAGGTTTAACACGATGAAACCTTATAAGCTTCTCACAAAACACATTATAAATCTCTATATCGGGACATGAATTCCATCAACTAACTTTTTATTTCACCAATATATATTATTATCATTCAATCTATCAGGCATATTGACCAATCTCAGAATCTCATCTTTTAATAAATCAAAATTATATTTAATATATACATATCATAATAGTTATATCAGGATTAAAAATATGAGTACATTTAAAAATTTAGAGAATATGCTTTTGTCAGTCAGTCTAAAACAACTATCTCGACTCGATCATGTTCAATTACAAAATACACTAGCATAAGAAGTTGGAACTGCGTTGTTCCCATAATTAAGATAAATTATATAAAATCTTTTCCTACAATCGTACGATGACATGTCCAATTTCCATCTTAGATTGTGAATAAAAATACTTTATACTTATAAGAACCGATGGTTTAATCCTCTGTATATAAGCTAAAGCTCTATACACTAAATCATCTACTATATGAGTAACCAGACACCATAAACGAATTTATGATCCACTAAAACTTAATAAATATTTATTATATAATAAATATATCTCAATATATGGTTAATAGTATATATCCCAACAATCTCCTACTTAGACTTTTAACCGTCACAATGTACTATATCTAATAAATGCATGGTTAATACTATATACCCTATCAATCTCCCATTTAGATATTTAATATTGAAAATTGATAGAATATTATTTCTTAACACATGATTAATAATATATACTCAAACAATCTCCCACTTAGTCTCTTAACAGTGCATTTATAACTTTCACAGTCCTTTAGTTCTTATCAAAAGAGGTTTTACCAAGTTGTTTTTTCATGCAATTTCATCTAGTAGTGCTTCGTCGTAACTAATTGATTTCGTACTATATCTTGAGGGACGTTATCATGAATGTAACACCTCGGTATTTGAAAGAGATAAAAATAGAAAAAACTAAATTGGGAATAGGAAAATCTAAAAATTTTGCAAGTTAGGCATAGGTTATGAGTTTTGGGTCAACTTCAAACGACCATGTCTTGAAGTACATGATGAGTTAGGTGGCCCATAATATATCAAATGAAAGTTCTTGACATTCTCTTTCCAACGCTACCAAGCTTGCTTATTTTCTAGCTCATATCAGAAAGATATGTTCGTTTGAAGTCAGGCTGTCCATATAAGGAAAGTTACCCAGAAATATGAGGGTATTTTGGTCTTTTCCTTAGCCAATAAGCTTAAAACGTTTTTAATAAATAATTAGGTGTCTAAACTGACTTTTTTCAGTTTTACAAATCCTAATTTACGCTAGGGTTTTTAGAGAAGTTCAAGAAGAGGAGAAAAGGAGGAAAGTCAAGGCGTTCTTCAAGATTTCTTGGGAATCGAAGGTTGTTTCGCCAAGGACCTAATCCCTAAGAGGTATGTGAGTTCTCATAATATTGGGTTAGTTCACCCACACACTAATCATGTTATATTCTGCGTAATTTCATTCTTTAAAGTTGAAGGATTAGAGTTCTTGATTAGTGTTCTTGAGGTTTTCCTTTCATTCTTGAATTAGGATGGGTTTGATGATTTCTTGAGATAATCGTATTGAGTTTAAGATTTTTTTAGTAGATTTCCGTGTACTTATATTGGGTAATTGAATCTAAGAAGAAATTGAGAAAAATAATCGATTCTAGATGAATTAGTATCAGAAACGAGAAGAAAAATTCATCGAGATGATCTGGGGGAGAGTTGGCACGATGTGCCCCAGATGCATCATCAGGTCTAGCGTGGCGTGCTAGTAGTGCACAATTTTGGACTCTCTAAAATTTAAAGTTTGCTGCCCTGCACCAGCAGTGCGCCATGGTTGTCTGCCCCCACCCCTTTTTCCATCGTTTTACCCCTCTAATTTCTTTTAACGTATACCTTTAATTCTTATTAATTCTAACTACTCAAATCTACTTCTAAACATCTAGAAATCATTCACAACGTGAATCATAACCTGAATTCAAAATTCAAATTAAAGGTAGAGCTAAGAGTCAAGTCTTGAGGGTTCTTCAAATCATTTTAAGAAGTCGTTTTTACAAATTATTTTTAAACTTGTTTTAAGACTTGAGCATTGAGTTGAGGAAGAGTAAGAGTTGAGTTCATTTTCTCTAAAATGATATAAGGGAACTAAGTATTCCTAAGAGAAATGTTTTTATATTTAAGATGAGAGGAAACACCAATTTCCAAAGAGATCAAGAACACTTTTCAGTATTATCTCTTTTTAGAGAAACCTTTTGAGTAATAATCTCAAAGATGATGAAGTGGAAATATTTTCTTTAAAACATAATGAGCTAAGTATATTTTGGGAGTAGTATTGAGCACTGTTATGGGGAGAGTTCTAACAACTCATAGCCCTAATAAACAATGTAGCCAACGTGGGTAGAAAAGGGTCATAGTTTTTAGATGATTCTTTTATTTCTTTTTATCATAGACTAGTGGATCATATTAGTTAAGGAGTTCTATACCCCGACAAATTATAGGACAGTTCTGGCAGTGTGGGCTAGACGATGTATGATCACATAGCTCAGAGTGATGGTTGTCAGTTAGAGAATATTCCAAGCAACGTTATTTTGTATTTTTGCATACAAATAGAATATATATTGTATTTTCTATTACATTGAGTTGTTATCTACTGCTTTAAAGTTTTTCTTTATACTGCATTATTTCTATTGCTTTATATTGAAATGAGTTGTGTTGATTTGAGACAAGATAAGTGTTTCTTCCATTCCACTTCAAGCTTATGTCTTGTTTTAGATTTCCCCTCACATGATCGTACATTCCATGTACTGACGCCATTTGGCCTGCATCTTTTATATTGCAGAGTATTGGTGAACCTCCTTACTTTCGGATGATCCCTTCTTTATTTTTAGTTATTTCAGTTGTTAGGATGATCGGCAGTCTTGTACCAATATCCCTTATAGTATTAGAGGCTTCATAGACAGATATACACTAGGTCATGAGTCTTTTCATTTTTAGTTGTCCATGTTGTGACCTGAGATGCCTCTTTTGGCCAGTTAAATGTTTCTTTAAACATTTCTGAGTTTATGTTTTGTGACATTGGAGTTATAGTTTATTTTTTGAAGTAATTTTAATATTAGTAAGTCTTCCTCTAAGAGTTAAGCCAGGCCAAGGGTTCGTTTGGGGCGAACAATGGTTCTCGAGTGTCGACCACATCCAAGGTGTAGGCTTGGGGTGTGAGAAACCTAGTATCAAGCACAGAGTTCAAGAGTCCTAGGGTGTCTATGAAGTTATGTCTGTAGAGTCGTAGTTATCTGTGTGAAGTGTGCCACATATATAATTAGGAGGTTGCGACATTTCAGAACTATCTCAATTCTTTCATACTATTTTTGTGCGATAGAGTTCATCTTTATAAAAGGTTTCTTTCTAATTCGTGCTTGCATGTATCTTTTAGATCATGCATCCACGAAGAGGTGTTCAAGGTTGTCATGCTAGGAGGAAGTTTGAGGATCAAGGGGTCCCCAATGCACCAGAAGTGCAACCCCAAGGAGAGGTCACAAATGCTGAGTTTCAGGATGCTATCCAGATGTTGAGCCAAGTGGTGACCAACATAGATTGTCAACAAAGAGCAGTTCGACAGGATGAGGCTGATATATCAAGAATTTTTGAGTTCTTAAGGTCGAATCCTTCAGACTTCATCGCTTCAAGTGTTAGTAAGGATCCAATTTTTTTTATTGAAGAGCGATAGAAGGTTTTGAGATTAAGCATGTTGGTGATGCTGAGAGAGTAGAACTAGTTGCATACCAGTTGAAGGTGTTGCTAGAATCTGGTTTGAGAAATGGAAGAAGAATAGAGCTTATGGTGCACCAATTGTGAGTTGGGTTTTGTTCAAAGAGGCCTTCATGGGGCGTTTCTTTCCCCGTGAGCTAAGAGAGGCAAATGTTAAGAAACTCCTCACTGATTCCATGAGTGTACATGAGTACAGTCTTAAGTTCACTCAACTTTACCGCTATACCCCGGAGATGGTTGCTGACATGAAGAGTAGGATGAGTCTTTTCATTAAAAGGTTGTCTCTCTATAAAGTAAGGAGGCCAACACAACTATATTGATAGTAGATTTGGACATTGCAAGGCTAATCCTCCATCTGTAACAGGTTGAGGAAGTTAAGGTGAGGGATAGAGAAGAGTTCTGAAACAAGAAAGCTAAGACAACAAGAAATGAGTTCAGGCAGCAGAAGAGTAATGCGAACCTGTCATCTTTTGCATAAAAGAAAAAATTGCATGCTCCATCAGCTGCTAGTGCACCTGCACCGAAAAATAGAGGTGAGTTCAAGAATCTGAATTCCCACAATATCAGAGCAAGACCGACAGAGTCTCAGGGTAGTGTGGCACAAGGAGGTAATGGGACTTATGCAGGTGTTAACTATGGTAGGACCCACTCAGGAATATGTCATGATGGCTCCACTTGTTGTTTCAAGTATGGTCAAAATTGTCACTTCATGAGAGAGTGTCCAAAGAATAGGCAAGGTAGTAGTAATAGGGGCAATAGAGCACAATCTTCTTCATTTGTTCGACCAGATAGAGCTGCACCTAGAGGGGCTACTTCAGGAACAGGAGGAGGACCAAACCGTCTGTATGCTATCACTAGTCGGCAAGAGCAAGAGAATTCGCCAGATGTTGTCACTTGTATGATCAAAGTCTTTTCTTTTGATGTTTATGGTTTTCTATATCTAGGAGCGAGTCTATCTTTTGTGACTCCTTATATTTCCATGAATTTTGATATTCTTCCCGAGCAACTTCTTGAGCTCTTCAGTGTTTGTACACATGTTTGTGAGTATTGTAGCTGAGAGACTATGTCATGATTGTACCATTTCCGTCAATCGAAAGGACACCATCGCTAACTTAGTCGAGTTAGACATGGTAGATTTGTATGTTAGTCTAGGTATGGACTTGCTTCATTTATGTTATTCCTCAGTTGAATGTAGAACTTGAGGTAGTTAAGTTCCAATTTCCTAATGAGCCAGTTTTAGAGTGTAGGAGTAGTTCAACAATGGCTAAGTATAGTTTTATTTCATACCTTAAGGAAAGAAAGTTAGTTTCCAAGGGGTGTATCTATCACTTAGTCCGAGTTAATGACTCTAGTGTTGAGACACCATCTATTCAGTCAGTTCCAGTTGTAAGTGAGTTTCCAGAGGTCTTTCTAGATGATCTTCTCGAAATCCCTCCTGAGAGAGAAATAGACTTAGGTATAGATATTCTTCCTGATACTCATCATATCTCTATTCCGCCATATAGAATGGCTCCAGCTGAGTTGAAACGGTTAAACGAGCAGTTGAAAGATCTCCTTGAAAAATGCTTCAGTCGATAAAGTGTCTCACCTTAGTGCGCTCCGATCTTATTTGTGAGGAAAACATTGGTACTCTTAGAATATGTATAGATTACCGTTAGTTGAACAAGGTTACTATTAAGAATAAGTATCATCTTCTGAGAGTTGATGATCTCTTCAATCAACTTCAGGGTGCCATTTGTTTTTCTAAGATAGACCTCATATTAGGCTATCATCAGTTTAGATTAAGAGAAAGTGACATCCTTAAGACAACTTTTAGGACCCGCTAGGGTCGTTATGAGTTTCTGGTTGTGTCTTTCAACCTAACTAATGTTCCTGCAACATTCATGGATCTTATGACCAGAGTATTCAAGCCTTATTTGGATATGTTTGTTATCGTATTCATAAATGACATTCTAATTTATTCAAGGAATGAGGAGGATCATGCTAGTCATCTCATAGTAGTTCTTCAAACTCTCAAGGATAAAAAGTTGTATGCTAAATTTTCCAAGTGAGAATTAGGCTTGAGTCAGTGGCAATCTTAGAACACATAGTTTCTGGTGATGGGATTAGAGTTGACACTTAAAAGATATAGGCAGTGTAGAATTTTCCTAGAGCCGCGTCTCCAACTGATATTTGGATTTCTTGGGATTGGTTGGTTATTATAGGAGGTTCGTCCAGAGATTCTCATCTTTTTCGTCCGCATTGACTAATTTAATTGAGAAAATAATTAAGTTTCAATGGTATGAAGCTTGTGAGAAAAGCTTTTAGGAATTGAAAAAGTGTTTTACTACTGCCCTAGTATTGACCTTACCAGAACGTATGTAAGGTTTTGTTGTATATTGTGATGCGTCCAGAGTTGGATTGGGTTGTGTGTTAATACAGAATGACAAAGTTATTGTTTATGCCTCCAGACAACTTAAGGTTCACGAGATGAATTACCCAACTCATGATCTAGAATTGGCTGTCGTAGTGTTTGCTTTGAAAATATAGCGTTAATATATTTATGGTGTACATATGTGTTCACCGATCACAAGAGTCCCTTAATATGTGTTCATTCAGAAAGAGTTTGATCTCAGACATATCAGGTGGTTGAAATTACTCAAGGATTATGACATGAGTATTCTCTATAACCCCGGTAAGGCTAACGTGGTTGTTGATGCCTTGAGCAGGTTGTCTATGGGTAGTACTTCCCACATTGAGGAGGACAAGAAAGAGTTAGCAAAACATGTGCATAGACTTGCACAGTTACGACTCCGACTAATGGATTCCAATGAAGGAGGAGTAGTGGTAATGAATGGGGCTGAATCATCATTAGTGTTTGAGATGAATGAGAAACAAGACCAAGATCCTATTTTTCTTGAAATAAAGGCAAATGTTCAGAAGCAAAAAGTCATGGCTTTTGAACAAGGGGGAGTTGGTGTATTGAAGTATCAAAGTATATTGTGTGTGCCAAGGGTGGATGAACTCCAAGAGAGGATCATGGAGGAAGCTCATAGCTCCATATATTCTATCCATCTGGGTTCCATAAAGATGTATCGTGACTTGAGAGAAGTCTATTGGTGGAGTAGTATGAAGAAGTGTATCGTAGAGTTCGTTGCTAAGTGCCTGAATTGCCAACAAGTCAAGGTAGAGTACCAGAGGCCTGGTGGTATGGCTTAGAACGTAGATATACCGGAATAGATTTTGGAGATGATCAATATGGATTTCATTAATAGTTTAGCATGGTCTCGTAGGCAGCATGATTCAATTTGGGTAATTATAGATCGAATGACTAAATCACCCCATTTCTTACCAGTAAAGACAACCCATTCGAAAGAAGATTATGCTAAGTTATATATTCAAGAGGTAGTCAGACTTCATGGAGTTCTGGTGTCCATCATTTCTAATAGAGGTGCGCAATTCATTGCACAATTTTGGAAGTCTTTCTAGAAAGGTTTGGGTTCGAAGGTGAACCTTAGTATTGCTTTTCATCCTCAAACTGATGGTCAAGCAAAGTGTCACGACCCAGGGGTACTCCCTAGATTTAACAAGGCGTATAAGTCCCTAAGAGGCCTCATACAAGCCACTTAGCATATCATAACATAAAATAATAGAAATGATACAGAAATTTAAACATTTCAATATCATTAAGGTCTTTTATAAAACGAGCAGAAGTCTAATACCATAGTCTCAAACCATCTAAACAACATGAATACAATCTTGGGTCACAACCCATACAATAGTGCAAGACATAAACTGAAAGAAACATAAGGAAACGGTGCTCACATCCTCAAACACAATAAGGACTCACCAAATCTTCACTTCCTTCATCTACTATGAACCTAGCCATGAGTGTGAGTATCAATGTCCCCAAACCCTACATTTGATAAGAATGTAGGCAAGAGTATGCTTTTAGTACAATAATGTACTAAATATAATAGCTAGCATAAATAACATAAACATAATGGTTAGTCAATATAAACCATAAGCATAAGCAATACACATACATAAACATCATAGTAAGAAAGGAACACTTCTCAAGTAACCTTACTTAACCTTAGTCAAGACTTGGGTCATCCGCCTCTAGTCAAGCTTACATCATGGAAAGCATCTCAAGAAACAATTCAAGCTATTCATTTATTATAACGTAGTTTAAATTATTCATACTTACTTTTAAAAGCATGGGGAGTCACCTCCTTGTCTAGCTTTCAAAGGCTAGTGGGTATTCACCTTGTCTTACTTACAAAGGCTAATGGGTATTCACCTCTTGCCTTACATTAAGATCATGGGTACTCTCCTCCACAATCACATCATATGACACGGTACTCGCCTCCACATAATTTCATAAGGAGCATGGGTACTCGCCTCCATGTCCATTCATCATAATATGAACGTGGGGAATCACCTCTTGTTAAATTCTAAGGAGTGTGGGAATCACCTCATATCCTTCGTATATAGGGGTCAAGGGTAATCGCCTCTAGACTCATCAATTACATAGTATTTTAGTCTAGATTCATTTTAGGTGAGAAATCCTTTCAACCTAGAATCATTAATGTGAGAAAGCCTTTCACATTCATACATTAAAATCTAAGCAATTCATGTGCGGAGTATCCCTTCCACAACAATAACATCAATTACCAACAATTCATATCATAATCTTTACTCTCAAAGCACTACACCTCTTGGTCATCATCAAAGCTTTATTATCAAGCAATTCTAATCATAATTCATCAATCCTATAAGGATAAGCCTAAATCCATAAAGTTTCTCTTCATAGGATCAACCTAATTATATCAATTATAGGTTAGAATCATTGAATAGGCATGGGTACATGCAATTTCATTCTAAAAATATGTAATTCTACCAATTCTATCACAAACAATCATAATTCAGTCAATTGGATCCACAATCATCATAACCCACAACTTTGGAAAAAACCTTAACTAAAATTGGGGATTTCATCTTCACAATTGGGGAAAACTAGGGAACTTCAAGGATCCAAAGCTATCATACCTTGATTACAAAGCCCACAAATGCTTGAGGATTGGAGGCTTGAACTTGATCCTAGCTTCAAACTCTATCTTCTTCTTCAAGTTCTAGAGAGAGAAATATTTGATAGAGGAACTTTGAATTTTCTTTTTGATTCTAGGGATAATGACTTAATTGGGGGGATTTTGGGAGTAAAATGGTTATATACTTTTCTAGGTTAGGGGTAAAATAACTTAGATACCCTTAAGAAAACTATGATAAGACTTTTAAGACCCTAAATAAAACTTAGGGCTTTTGCACGCTGAGGTTCGCCCAAGGGCACTTGGCGACTCGCCAAGTTAACCCTTTGCTCAACTAAAGTTCTAGTAGCTCCCTCCATGGAGCAGGCCACTAAGCAATGGGGTAGGCGGACTTGGCGATGAGTCCACTGGAAAGACGAGCCCCCATCTCGCTCGCCCAAATTTCCAGTAGATAGGGCCTTGGAGACAACCCCTTAGCCGAAGGTGGTTCTAGTTGGCTAATCACCAAGTCTCTTGGAGGATGGAACTTCACTTCGCCAAGTTGCAAAAGAAGGATACATTCTCCTTAACAAAATCCTATGTGTCATAGGCCCTCGCCCTTTTCCATGACTTGTTACCCAATACACTTTGCCCTAGGTTAGCCTACTAGATTCTAGGGTTTGACATTATCTCCCCCTTGGAGACATTCGTCCTCAAATGACATTTTTAGACACCTTTCATATGTGAAGACTCAATACTAGCAGCTCATCATGCATGCAACTCATCTAAGGAGGAACTTCATCTCCAAGCTAAACATACCCAATGCATCACAAGGAAGTAGGAACTACATCTATCAACCCAAAATGCACTCAGTTTCAACATTACTCATTGGCAAGGACATAGTACCTTCTTCATGCTAAAATCATTCTCAACACAATCTCATGGAGCTCATATGCAATTCGATCTCAAAAACCATAGATAACATGTTTATCAATTTATCTCATGGAGCCTATAGGAAACTCATACTCAATGCACTACCACATGAGGGAAATAAATTATCAACTCATTTTCTTTAAAACACAAGTTTTCATGAACATGCATAACATAAGGAAATCATGGGAACATCAAAACACACATGAATT
This sequence comes from Solanum verrucosum, assembly GCF_900185275.1. Taxonomy (NCBI): domain Eukaryota; kingdom Viridiplantae; phylum Streptophyta; class Magnoliopsida; order Solanales; family Solanaceae; genus Solanum; species Solanum verrucosum. The sequence goes on along the minus strand of NW_026020091.1, from coordinate 284,849 downwards.
CAACAAGGAGTAAATCAAGAGGAGACTCATTACCTCAAACCAAAGTAGGAGGAAAAAGATGGGGATGTTGGGATATCATATCGGCCTCGGCCTCCCAAGTGGCACCCTCAAATAAGTGATTCCTCCATAAAACCTTTACAGAGGCTACTTCCTTGTTTCTCAACTTCTTAACTTGCTGGTCTAGGATCTCAACAGGTACCTCTTCATAAGAGAGACTTTCATCAATCCCCAAGATGATTTAGGTGGCTCATAAGATATCAAATGAAAGGTCTTGGAATCCTCTTGTCAATGCCACCGTGTCTGCTAATTTTGAGTTCGTATGAGGGAGATGTACCCGTTTGAGTCAGGCTGTCCATTTAAGAAAAGTTACCCAAAAATATGAGGGGTATTTTGGTCTTTCCCTTACGTAATCAACATAAAACTTTTTGAGTAAATAATTAGGGGTCTAAACTGATTTGGTTCAGTTTTACAAATCCTAATTTATGCTAGGTTTTAACAGAAGTTCAAGAAGTGGAGAAAAGGAGGAAAGTCAAGGCGTTCTTCAAGTTTTCTTGAGAATCGAAGGTTGTTTCACCAAGGGTTTAATTCCTAAGAGGTATGTGACTTGTCATAGTGATGGGTTCATTCACCCACACACCAATCATGTTATTTTAAGTGTAATTTTGTTCTTGAAAGTTGAAGGATTAGAGTTCTTGAAGTTTTGCTTTCGTTCTTGAATTAGGAGGGGTTTGATGAGTTCTTGGGATAATCATATTGAGTTTAAGAGTTGTTTTTTTGTAGATTCTCATATACTTGTATTGGGTAATTGAATCTAAGGAGATATTGAGAAAAAGAATCGGTTCTAGATGAATAGGATCAGAAAATGAGAGGAAAAATTCATCGGGATGATCAAAAAAGGAGTGGCGTGGAGTGCCTTAGATGCGGCAACACGTCTGGCGTGGCACACCAGAAGTGCGCCATTTTGGACTCTCTAACCTTTAGTGGTTGGCACCCCGTGGCAGCAATGCGGCTGTGTCGCCTGCCCCTACCCTTTTTTCCATCATTTCACTCATCTAAGTTCTTTTAACGTATACATTTACTTCATATCAATTCAAACTACTCTAAACTTCTTCTGAACATAGATAAATTATTCACAACATGAATCATAACCTTGAATTCATAATTCAAATTCAAGGTAGAGCAAACAATCATGTCTTGAGAGTTCATAGAGTCGTTTTAGGAAGTCTATTTTACAAATTGTTTTAAAACTTGTTTTATGATTTCAGCATTGAGTTGAGGAAGAGTAAGAGCTGAGGTTATTTTCTCTAAAATGATATATGAGAACTATGTATTCCCAAGAGAAATGTTATTATATTTAAGATGAGAGAAAACACCGATTTCCAAAGAGTTCATGAACAATTTTCTGTATTATCTCTTTTCAGAGAAACCTTTTGAGTAATAATCACAAAGATGACGAATAGGAAATGTTTTATTTAAAACATAATGACCTAAGTATATTTTGGGAGTAGTATTGAGCACTGATATGGGGAAGAGTTCTAACAACTCAAAGCCCCCATAAACCATGTAACCAACGTGGGTAGAAAAGGGTCATACTTTTTAGATGATTCCTTTATTTATTTTTAGCATAGACTAGTGGATCTACTTAGTTAAGGAGTACTATACCCCTGAAAAGTATAGGACAGTTCTGGCAGCATGCGCTAGACGTTGTATCATCACATAGCTCATAGTGATGGTTGTCGGTTAGAGAATCTCCCAAACAATGTTATTTTGTATTATTGCATAAAAATAGAGTTTATATTGTATTTTCTAATACATTAAGTTGTTATCTACTGTTTTAAAGATTTTCTTTATACTGCATTATTTCTATTGATTTATATTGAAATGAGTTGATTTTAGTTGAGACGAGGTAAGTGTTACTTCAGTTCCAGTTCAAGCTTACGTCTTGTTTTAGATTTCCCCTCACACGCTCATACATTCCATGTACTGATGCCACTTGGCCTACATCTTTTATGATGCATATACAGGTAAACACGATAAGCATTCAACGCTTCGTTGATCTAGTTGAGTTCCAAAGTATTGGTGAGCCTCGTTGCTTCAAGAGGATCCCTTATTTAGTTTTAGTTATTTCAGTTGTTAGGATGATCCGTGGTATTGTCCCGCCATCCATCATAGTAATAGAGGCTTCATAGATAGAGAGACACTAGTTAATGAGTCATTTTATTTTCAGTTCTCCATGTTGAGACCTGAGATGCCTCTTTTTGCCACTTGAATGTTTCTTTAAACATTTCTGAGTTTCTTTGTTGAGACATTGGAGTGATAGTTTACTTTTTAGTGTTCTTTTAATATGAGTAAGTCTTCCTCTAAGAGTTAAGTCAGGCCAAGGGTTAGCTTGGGACCAACAATGGTTCTCGAGTGCCGGCCACGTCCAAAGTGTATGCCCGGGGGGACAATTAAACCCTCTAAGAGTGTCCTTCTTGTTCTATCATGAAAGTCCTCTCAAGCATACAAATTAAATAAATATTTGTTATGATACTCCCACTACGACTAAGTACTACTACTATAATCACACTTTCATGTTCTTGAGTCTTAATATTTTATTCAAAATAATTTGGTATTGAAACGTTAACAACTTCTTCATGTAATGTTCTTTAATTTTCTCAACATCACTCCCACTGCTTAAACTAGTAGTTTTCTTATGTCTAGTGACGTTTTTTTCACTACTTAAATGCAGTGGAACATTGATTCTGACATATCGATTAGATGTTCTTTCACGTCAAAATTTACAAATGACATATTTTTTATTTCTTTTTTCAGTTCCTGGAAAACTAATTTACTTCTAGGAACATGGTTTACTAAATGATCCTTTTGTAGAAATCAGACAGTTCTGTTAATAATTGCCTTATTTTCTTTAGGACAAAATAATAAACCTTCTTTCATTCTTTAGGATATCCCATTAATTCCAATTTTCTTATACTACCACTCAGCACATGTGCTGGACAATCCTATATTTGAACATGTCATAGATTAGACTTACATCAAATCCTACTAGTTCTGAGTTGTCCAAGGTACTAATTATAAAGGAATTAAATTTAGAATGTTATATGTAGTTTTTAGAAGATATCCCAAAAGAAACAAAAACAACTATGGATAAGTCAATCATTAATTTTATGATCTTCGTAAGAGTCTATTTCTTTTTTTATTTTAAACCAATCTATAATAGAGTGTATGGTGTAAACAATTGAAATGTAATTATTCTATTAGATAAGTGACTAATGAGATGTGCAAAGAGGTATACGTCACTACAATCATATTACATGAACTTTATATATTTTTCATGATGCTATTTTCATTTCTATCTTATATATTTTGAGTTTATCAAGATATTAAGACTTACAAAACATCAAAAAAATATTCATATAAACAATAACCTTCCGAAAATCTCGGAATACTCAAACTCACCTCTTTCCTGAATCATTATGTCACGCCCCAAGCCGACACCCTGGACATGGCCGACACTTGAGAACCATTGCTGATCCCAAGCAAACCCTTGTCCTGGTTCAATATTTAGCGGAAGACTTACTCGACAATAAAAGAACTTTAAAAGTAAACTTTACTCAACTGTCTAAAAAGGTAACCTCAGAATATATTAGAAATAAAATATTCACCAGCCAAAGAGGTAACTCAATTCTAGCACATTAAAATCTGAAAATGAAAAGACTCATGAACTACTATCTACATATCTATAAAGCCTCTAATACTATGAGGGATGTCGGGACAAGACCCTAATCCTCCTAACAAAACTTAAATAAAAGAAAACAAATAAGGGATCCTCCGAAAGAAAGGAGGCTCACCAAATAACTCTGGAACTGCAACTGGTATCAACGAATCGCCTGTTGAATACCCTGATCTCCTGTATCTGTCTTATGAAATGATGCACATCAAATGACATCACTACATTGAATGTATGAACATGTAAGAGGAATATTTAACATAACATAACAGCTTGAACTAGGAAAGAAGGAAACATACTCACCTCAACTCTACTCAACTCAACCCTAACTCAAAGTAGTATAAAAACAACAATAAAGATGCAATTTGTCTAAAATATTTAAAACAATAGATAACAACTCAATGTATTTAAAAGTACAATAATAACTTAATTTGTATGTAAAGATACAAAATTACTCTGTTTGAGAGATTCTCTAACCGACAACCATCACTATGAGCTATATGTTGATACAACATCTCGCCCATGCTGCCAGAACTGTCTTATACCTTGCCGGGGTATAGAACTCCTCGACTAAGTGGATCCACTAAGCTATGCATAAAAAGCAATGAGGAATCATCTAAAAAGTATGACCCTTTCTACCCACGTTGCTACATGGTTTATGAGGATTTTGAATTATCTGAACTCAACCCCATATCGGTGCTCAATACTACTCCGAAAATATAACTTCGCTCATATGTTAAAAAACATTTCCTCATCCTCAACTTTGAGATTAGTACTTTAAATATTTTGTCTTAGAAGAGATAGTACTCTAAACTCCTCATGAACTCCTTTGGAAATTGGTGTTTCCCCTCATTTTGAATGAAAAAATATTTCCTCTTAGGAATACTTAGTTCCCATATATTCATTTTGGAAAATGAAACTCAATTCTACTCATCCTCAAACTCAAGTACTCAATTCTTAAAGTAAGTTTTAAAAGATTGTAAAAGACTTCTCAAAATGACTCGAAAGAACTCTTAGAGCTTTTGTCCTAACTCTACCTTGAGTTTCAATTATGGATTCAAGGGTGATGATTAAGTAATAAATGATCTCTCGATGTTTAGATGTAGTTTAGTGTAGTTAGAATCAATAGGGAGTAAAGGTACACTTTAAAAGGACTTAGATGTAGCAAACGACGGAAAAAAGGGGCAGGCGACCCTGGTGTGCTGGCGCGGGGCGCCAGCCCCTAAGCTTTAGAGAATGGATTTTGGCACACTGTAGGCGCGCCTCCCCAAACCCTCTGGTTCATCTGAGGCACGTCGGGACTGCCCCTCTCCAGGTCAACCGAACGAATATTTCTTTTCTTTTTCTGACCCTAACTCACCTAGAATCGTTTAATTTCCTCAAATTTTCCTTAGATTGAATTACCTAATATGATTATACAAAAATCTACTAAAAACAATCCTCAAACTCATACGTTTATCTTAAGAACTCATCAAACCCATCCTAATTCAAGAACGGAAGAAACACTTCAAAAAAACTTATCAGGAACCCATCAAGAACTAAACAACCCAATTCTTACAGATGAAATTTGAATATGTAAATCATGATTGGCGTGTGGGTGAATGAATCCAACACTATGAAAACTTACATACCTCGATTTGGCGACACAAATCCTTGATTCGCAAGATATCCTGTTCGTTGTTCCTTTTCTCCTCTATTTTCATATTCTTGATCTCCTCTCAAAACCTTAAGCATAATTTAGGATTTTCAAAACTGATCCAAATCTATTTTGACCCCTAAAATAATACTAAAACGTTTTAAGCTAATGGGGTAAGGAAAAGAAAAAAATACCCCTCACTAATTCGGGTAACTTTTGATTAATAACATTTCAAAGACACTACTGCAAATTCTAAGTGTCAACGATCGTAAATCAGTATAAAACCCAACTAAATGAGTTGGGGTCGAATCCCACAGTGAGCGGTACATGTTTAGGATTCAATTAAGAAGTATATGTGGTCTAATCTGCCATAGTAATAAACATTATCGGAAAAGACATATCAAATAAAAGGGGTAACACAAATGTCAAATGGGGGGATTTAGTTGTAATTATCAACTACAAATAGTCACAAATGATTTGAAATAACAATAGGGAGATAGGTTCTCGGGATGTGATCGATTATTGGCAAATATAGATATATGGGTAATTGAAACTACTAGTAAACAACTGAAAATCAGTGAGTAGGCTAGACTATAAAGGAGATAGATTTCTCTCAAACAGCTACCCCAAATCATGTGATTTCTTTCAAACATCAACAAGTATGACAACGAAGAACAGCCCACACCTTAATTCATCCACTCTTTCAAGCTAGATGGATAGAATTGGGTTTAGGATTCACTCTCTCGAGCTAAACCCAGCTCAACCCAATACCCACAATTTACCAATCAATAATCTTAGTTCTAAACCTCTCTCTCGCGCAAGCCAAGAACACAAAAGTAAAACTGCATTGGCAACTACAATTCATAAATTAAACCTCAATTAATGATTGAACTAACTTTTAGACAACATTTAAACTAGTAATTAACAATACCAATAAACTAATTTAACCAATAATCACATGATCACACCCCAAGAATTGGGGTTTTAGTCCAACATCATAAAAAGATAAAAACCGTTACCAAATCGATTAGCCATCAACTGGGTAAGAGGAATTCAAGCTTTACAATGCTCCAATGCGAAGAAAATTCGAAACTCACTTGCAAGATCTCCAAATTTAGTTTCAAAACCTTCAAGTTTATTTAGAAACTTTAGAGAAAACTGTTCTAGACTTAAATGGATTGAAAATTCTATATTAAATTAATGTTCACAATGTAATTTATTGTCGCCGAAAATAAGCCATGAAGGTCTCTTCAGCGAAGTAAGTTAGGCTCACCAAAGCACTCTGCCAACCACCTTTTGATCTTTTCCATTGCCTTTTTGCCTTGACATTCAGCATCCTCAAGGTCTGTAACTTTGGGCGATCTATTTTGGCTTCACGAAACTACTCGGCGATTCACCGATTGCTCCTTTTCCTCGCCGACTTGGTTCTTTCCTTCAAGGCTTGGCACAATGGAACTTTAGGTGGTCAGATAGCAACTCGGCGATTCACCAAATTTCCTTTGCGATCACGAGGCTTGCCTTTCTTCATTTCTTCATTTTGTTTTGTTCCTTTTTTCCTGTTAGTGTCCTTGCTTTGTTCCTCAATCCATGTACCTGAAAATCAAGGATTTATCATCAGTTTATGGCACAAATTAAGCATTTGAGGACACTAGATCTATTTAAATAAAGCCTTAAATGAGTCCAAATCTAGGACTCATCAACTTTCCTTAACTTGACATGCTGACTTCAAATGGGCATATCTCCCTCATACGAGCTTGATATTTAGAAAACTTGAATGTTAAGGTCATTTGAAGTTGACCCAAAACTCACAACTTAAGCATAACTTGCAAAATTTCAAATTAGTTCCTTTCTAAATTAGTTCTTTCTAAATTTAAATCTTTCAAATACAAGGTGTTACAATATCTCCCCCTTGGAAACATTCATACTCGAATGAGATTAATCTAACTAAACTAAGGGTGGTAGGATCTAACACCCAGCTCAAACACCCCACATGCAATTTAATACAACATTTCAACTTAAAAAGTACCAAGAAAATAATTAGAACCTTCCTTGGAATTTCTCCGGACTCAAAGAGATGTGGGTGTCTCTTCTTCATATCCTCCTCAACCTCCCAAGTAGCATCTTCAACTAGTTCCTCTATAAAACCTTGACTGATGCAACCTCATTGGTTCTCAACTTGCAAACCTAACGATCCAGAATTTGAACTAAAATCTCCTCATAAGATAATTTGTCCTTAATACCAATATCTTCATCGGTATAATAAGGGAAGAATCGCCTATACAATTCTTTCAACATTAATATGTGAAACACCGGATGCATTGTTGCTAACTCTAACGATAGCTCCAACTCATAGGCTACATTGCCAATTCTCTAAGATATCCTGTAAGGACCAATACACCAGGGACTAAACTGGAATGACCAGAGAGCACCCCCTAGCCGTTACATGCGTAGTCGACCTTTTGGAGGTCTTATACAAGCCTTAGGATTCATTCATCACATAGATCATAAAAATCACTAAGAATTTAAAACTTTTATTCAATAAAAGCATAAGACATCAAGAGTCATCAACATTTGAAGACATCAATACGCAAGCGGAACTACTAAGTCTCTTTAGCCAATCTTAGACAAGAACTTAAAACGTACTAAGGGACACAACCCTTTACAAATGAAATGAAACTTATGTGTCTATTACAATGACTAAGAAGCTTCTAAACATAGTCCTCGAATCTTGAGGACATACCAAAGACTTGGAAGAGTGAACCAATCCAAGCAACTCCAAAGCACAATCTCCTCCTAGTTACCAAAACCTACACTTGTAATAAAATAGAAGAAAAGGGTTAGTACATCACACGTACTAAGTAAGAGGATATGCAAAATATGCTAAAAAGGACAATTGTTTGGAAGTTATGCTTTCATACCATTTTGATAAAAAATTCATGAACATTAACATAATAGGCACCTTACAAGTCACAACCAACAATACAAAGTCATATGCTTCACAATACATCATAAGCATACATAATCCATTTACCTTTACCTACTTGCCTTGGGCCTCCACCTTAAGTAACCCTTAAGCAATACCTTTGTGCATTGTATGGGCAATGTCCCATACCATCACTCACATTAAGGCACAACCTTAAGGTCACACAAAGTGCACTTACCATGCATACCTCATCCTTCACCAATTAATCACATAAGACATATAAGCACATAAGCTAACAAGTCACTTCATAAAACTAGAACACTCATCAAATGTCATCCCAAGACTCACATAAGTAAGACATGGTGAGGCAGCCCACACTACCTCTCCATACCACATCCAAGTGATCCTTAAGGCTACACAAGACAAGCTCCATTCATATCTCAATATACATTGTTCATTCAACTTAATGCATTTAGGCAACTTCATTCATTAATGACATAAGATCATCACATACATTCAATTCCACATAAGCACTTACATTCAATTCATTATGACTCACTTTCACATAGCATGCTCAAAGACCAACACATTCATTAATTATCCCAATAAGACTCATTCATTCATTATCATTACTAAGACATACCAAGATCTCCCTTAAATGACTACCTATGCAATGTGTAGATGATGTCCCATTCCACCACCTATCCTAAGTAGTACATCCTTAAGAGAACCTAGTTCATTCATTCATTAATGTGGGGGAAGAGCCTTAACCGACATAAACCATCGAGCTTGATATGGAATCCCGGTAGTAACCATTACCGGATGAGGGATCCCCACTTGCGTAAGGTAGGGTCATTTTTTTAGCCTTTACGTGGTAGAGACCACTAGCTAGTCCTATGTGGGCACATAGTTAAGGGATAGAAGGATTGCTACTAAGTACTCTCATCTCAACTCATTAAGGAACACCCATCTTAAGGCTTGCTACTAAATACTCACATCTCAACTAACGAAAGAGTATCCATCCATCTTCATATCCTCTCGATGCTAGACATTACTCCCCCACAGAGTTGGACATTCATTTCATTCATTCATTTAGGGATAAGGATTGCTACTAAGTACTCTCATCTCAACTCACGAAGGAGTACCCATCCTAGCCCAACATTCATTCATTTAGGGATAAGGATTGCTACTAAGTACTCTCATATCAACTCACGAAGGAGTACTCATCCTAGCCTAGCATTCATTCATTTAGGGATAAGGATTGCTACTAAGTACTCTCATCTCAACTCACAAAGGAGTACTCATCCTAACCCACACTCATTCATTAATGAAGCTCTTGGATTCAAAGATGAGAAAACCATTCATTTAATGGAGTACTTTATGAGACTATCCTTACAATAGACCCAACTTTCATTCATTAGCATTAACTCACATTCTTTTGATTCATTCTCACATTCTTCCATTCATTCTTCACTAGGTGTGAGAGTAGGTAAACATAGTCTATCCTAACCTCACCTTCATTATAAGTCATTCAAAGAAGACAACAACCAAGCATAACATATAAAGTCTCTACACAAGGTCACCGTTCATACTCTTAGACCATACACAAATTCACATCATATTACCTTCACATAATCAACATTACTAAAAACAACAATCATCCAACTGTTCCTACAATGCCATGATCACAACATGCTTATAAAGTAAACACCTCCCCACTTTCAAAGGGATCAAACCTCACAATTCTAACACCTACAACATATATATATATATATATATATAATACTAGAATAAATAATCTATTCACAACTTCATCATCATCATAAACCTTATGTCACAATTGCTCATTCAAGGCCAACATCCAATATAACACAATTGGCCATCAATTCCTCATAATTAAATATAGAACAATATATAAATCAATAGCCCATAGCAATCTACACATTAATATCACATTATTAGCTCATAATCAATAGAACCACTTTAGACCCAAAAATTAGGTTTCAAGATATGCAAGGGTTCATGGAGTTTTTCATCTTAAAACCATCAATATTAACATAAATCATCATTTGAAATACTTTCATGCAAGAACCCAAGCTTAGAATTGAAATTGGGGTTTTAGTATTTATGAAAAACTTGGAAATCACTTTGATTTGGCTCTTTGATTGAAAGGAGAATCAAAGATAAAAATCCCCATACCTTTGTGATTAATTTCCTTAGGAATTTGAAGGAGAAATCAGTAGGAACCCATCCCCTAGCTTGAAGCTTCATCAATGTCTTCCATTGAGTTCTAGATAGAATTTATTTTAGATGGAAGGTTTAATTGGAATAATGAGGTCTAATTCTAGGTTACAGAGTTTTAACTAACTTAAAATACCCAAAAAAAGGCAAAATAGTCGTCTAGGGTCTAATTAGAATGTGGAGTGAATTTACCAATTCACCCCTCACTTGGCCAAAACTTGGTAGTGAAACCGGACACCAAATGACGGCCACCATTGATGGACCATCCTGGTAGGTCGTTGTTTGGGACAGAGGTTCAACATTTGGGGACTAAGCTCCCACAACTAATTGTGGAGCTACGTTCCCTTTTGACGGACGTCAAGGGCCTGACGAGGCGTCACCCTGGGCGTCAAACAAGACATCCAAACACACAGCCTAGGCAACCTTTTATGCCAACATTTGGGTCTCTCCAAGGACCCTTAAGGTGTTCCTTGGACGTTGGTACCCTAAACATGCCTATTAGGATAGCAGGGTCACCAACACTGATTTTAGACTTCATACGACGCATACAAACATGCAAGACACACTAGAACACACTAGCACGCAAACGACTAGTTTTCAAACGTCTTGAACGTCTCTTTGACATTTTACTTCAAACTCAACTAAACTGACCTATAAAATCATTTTCAAACATTTATACAAGTTTATCAACTACTAACACGCATGTAGAGCTCTAATTATCCTATTTCATTTTGAGGGGTACATAAACTTCCCCTTCTTCCCAAATCTCATAACACCCTTCATGGGTGAAACCTTCAAGTACACCAAATCATCCACCTCAAACTCCAAGTCTCTTCTCCTAACATCAATATAGGATTTCTAACATCTTTGCATTGTTTTTAACCTTTCTTGAATGATGTTCTGTTTCTCCATAGCTTGATGAACCAAGTATTGTCCTATCAACCCAGCTTCACGAAACTCAAACCATACAATACGAGATCTACATCTTCACCCATAAATAGCCTCATAAGGAGCTATCTGGATTCTATAGTGATAAATTTTGTTCTAAGCAAACTCAATGAGAGGTAAGTCATAATCCCAATTACCATTGAAATCGATACCACACACCCTCAACATATCCTCTAAAGTCTGAATCGTATTGTCTGCTTGTCCATCAATTTGAGGATGAAAAATAGTACTCAAATTCACCTTCGAACCCAAACCTTTCTGGAAAGACTTCCAGAATTGTGCGGTGAATTGCGTACTTCTATCTGAAATAATAGATACCGGAACTCCATGAAAGCTAACTACCTCTGGAATGTATAACTTGGCATAATCTTCTGCCGGAAATGTAGTCTTTACCGGTAAGAAAAAGGTTGATTTAGTAATCCGATCTACACTCACCCAAATCAAATCATGCTACCTGCGAGACTGCGATAGACCAATAATGAAATCCATATTGATCATCTCCCACTTCCATTTCGGAATCTCTATATTTTGGTCCATACTACTAGGCCTTTGGTGCTCTACCTTGACTTGTTGGCCATTCAGGCACTTAGAAAAAAACTCTGAAATAAATTTATTTATTCTACTCTACTAATATACTTCTCTCAAGGCACGATACACCATGAGAGGTAAAGTATCCAGAACAATGAGCTTCCTCCATGATCCTCTCTTGGAGTTCATCCACCCTTGGCACACACAATCTACCTTGATACATTAATACACCATCTCCCCTTTGTTAAAAACCCATCACTTTTTGCTTATGAACATTTGCCTTCAATTCAAGCAAAATAGGGTCTTGGTCCTGTTTCTCTTTCACTTAAGACACTAGTGATGATTCAGCCCCATTCATCAGCACTACTCGTCCTTCATTGGAATCCACTAACCGGACTCCCAATCGTGCAAATTTGTGCATATCTTTGGAAAACTTTTTCTTGTCTTTGTCAACATATCAAGTACTACCCATAGATAACCTTCTCAAAGCATCCGCAACAACATTAACCTTACCTGGGTGATAGAGAATACTCATGTCATTATCCTTGAGTGACTTCAGCCACCTCCTCTAAGCTCTTTATGACTGAATACATACTGAAGACTCTTGTGATCGGTGAACACATCTACATGAACATTATAAAGATAGTGATGCCATATTTATAAAGCAAATACTGCAGCAGCCAACTCTAGATCATGGGGTAGGTAATCTCTGTCGTGAATCTTAAGGTGTATGGAGGCATAAGCTATAATCTTGCCATTCTGCATCAATACACAACCCAGTATAACTCTGAAGGTTTCACAATATACAACAAAACCTTGCGTACCTTCTGGTAAGGTCAACACTAGGCAATAGTCAACCTAATTTTCAATTCTTGAAAGCTCTTCTCACAAGCTTCAGATCATTGAAACTTTGTTTTCTTCTGAGTCAACATAGTTAACGGGGATGGAATAGATGAGAACCCCTCAATGATTCTCCTATAATAACTAGCCAATCCCAAGAAACTCCTCATAATAGTTAGAGATGTAAGTCTAGGCCACTTCTTTACTGCTTTAATCTTTTGAGTGTAAACTCGAATCCCATCACAAGAAACGTGTCCTAAGAATGTCATAGAATCATTCAAAAATTCACACTTAGAGAATTTAGCATACAAATCTCTATCCTTAAGAGTTTGAAGAATTACTCTAAGATGATTAACATGATGTTCCTCATTTCTCGAATAGATTAGAATATCAACAATGAATACGATAAAATACTTATCAACATAAAACTTTAACACTCTGTTCATAAGATCCTTAAAAGTTGCAGGAGAATTAGTCAAACCAAACGACATAACTAGAAACTCGTAATGACAATAGCGGGTCCTGAATGTTGCCTTGGGAATGTCACTTTCTCTTACTCTCAACTGATGAAAGCTAGATCTGAGGTGTATCTTAAAAAGAAGGTGGCACACTGAAGTTGATCGAAAAGATAATCAATTCTCGGAAGGGGATACTTATTCTTGATAGTAACCTTTTTCAATTGGTGGTAATCAATATACATCCTAAGTGAACTATCTTTCTTCCTCACAATAAGACCGGAGTGTCCTAAGGTGAGAAACTTGGTCAAGTGAAACCTTTATCAAGAAGGTCTTTAAACTGCTCTTTTAACTCAGCGAGAGCCATTCTATATAGTGGAATAGAGATCGGATGAGTATCAGGAAGAATATATACCGAAGTATATTTCTCTCTAAGGAAGGACTTTGGGAAAATCATCTGGAATGAACTTTAGAAATACACTCACAACTAGAACTGAATGATTAGGTGATGTCTCAACACGAGTCATTAACTCGAACTAAGGGATAGCTGCACCTCTTGGAAACTAATTTTCTGGGCTTAAGTTATGAAATATAATGACCCTTAGGCACTGTTGAACTACTCCTCCACTTTATTACTGGCTCATTAGGAAATTGGAACATAACTACTCAAGTTCTATAATGAATTAGGCATAACAAGCATGAAGCAAGTCCATACCTAGAACAACATCAAAGTCTACCATATCTAACTCCACTAAGTCAGCAATGGTGTCCTTGTAATTGACAGAAATGGTACAATCACGATAAACTCTCTTAGCTAGAATAGACTCTCCAACAGTTGTGGAAACACTGAAGGGCTCAAGAAGTTGCTCGGGAAAAATGTAAAAATTCATAGAAATGTATGGAGTCACAAAATATAGACTGCATCTGGATCTAGCAATGCATATGCATCAAAAGTAAAGACTTTGATCATACCAGTAACATCATCAGGTGAATTCTCTTGCTATTGGCTACTGGTGATAGCATACTGACGGTTTACTCCTCTGCCTGTTCTTGAAGTATCTCCTCTAGGTGAAGCTCTGTCTGGCAGAGCTGCTAAAGAAGATTGGGCTTTATTGCCCCATTACCACCTCCTGCCTATTCTGACCACACTTTGAAACAACCATTGGAGTCATCTGACACGCTCATGGGTAGTTCTTACCACACTTAGCAGATGTATGAGTCTCACTACTTACTTGTGCCACACTAGATTGAAACTTTGTAGGCCTAGCTTTGAAGTTCTGAGAATTTTGATCCTTGAACTCACCTCTGTTCCTTGGTGCAGGTGCACTAGCAGACGATGGAGCAGGTCTATTTGGCCTTTGTTGAAAATATGACATCCTTTCCTTGCATTACTCTTCTGCTACCTTGACTCGTTTTCTTTTGTCTTATCTTTATTCTTGTAGAAGTCTTGTATATCCCTCAATTACCTTCCTCAAACTGTTGCACGTGGATCATCAGCATTGCTATGTCCATGTCCCCTATCAACATTGTTGCCTTACCCTCATTTTTGACAGACGAGATAATCTAGACAAAAATAAGCTCATCCTGCTTCTCATATCAGCAACCATCTCTGGAGCATATTGGGAAAATTGAGCGAACTTAAGGCTATTCTCATGCACACTCATGGATTCCTGACTAAGAGTGAGGAATTATTTTACATTTTCCTCTTTCAGTTCACGGGAAAGAAACGCCCCACGAAGGCCTCTTTGAACACAACCCAACACACAATTGGTGCACCCTCAACTCTAGTCTTCTTCCATTGGTCGTACCATACTCTAGCAATACCCTTCAGTTGGTATGAAGCTAGTTCCACTCTCTCAACATCAACAACATGCATGACCTCAAAAACATTTTGAAAATCTTTCAAAAAGTTTTATGTATCCTCAGTGACACTTGACTAGGTTAAGTTTGGAGGATTCATCTTGAAGAACTCACGGATCCTGCATGTATCAGCTACATCATGTTGATTCCTTCTTTGTTGCCCAGCTTGGTTGGCCACCACTAGACTCAACATCTGGATAACATCCCGGAACTCAGCATTAGTGACCTTTTCTTTGGTTTGCACTTCTGGTGCATTGGGAACTGCTTGATCCTGAGGATCAACATTCCTTCTATCAGGACGACCACGAACAACTCCTCGTGGAGGCATGATCTTAAAGATACGCACAAGAAAAAATTAGAAAGAAACTCTATAGAGTGAAACTGTATCACACGAAAAGAGTACTAAAAAAGTGAGATAGTTCCTAAATGTCATAGCCTCATAAATATAGATGTGGTTTGCTTCACACCAATAATTAGGACTCTACATAAAAAGGCTTCATACACACCCTAGGACCCTTGAACTCTATGCTCTGATACCAAGTTTGTCATGCGCCGAGCTTACACCCTGGAGGTGGCTGAAAATCGAGAAACATTATTGGCCCCAAGCGAACCATTGGCCTTGCTCAATACTCAGCGGAAGACTTAATCAAAAATAAAAGAAGTTTAAAATTAAACTTTACTCAACAGTCTAAAAAGTTAACCTCAGAATATATTAGAAATAAAAAGTTCACTAGCCAATAAGGCAACTCAAGTCTAGAACATTAACATCTAAAAATAAAATGACACATGAACCACTATCTATCTATCTATGAAGCCTCTAATACTATGATGGATGTCGAGAAAAGACCCCCGATCATTCCAACAAAACCAAAATAAATAAAAACAAATGAGGAATCCTTTAACAACCTAGAAAAGTTTGGGCTAAGACCCAAACCCTTCTTCGTTGAGAGTAAGATTTTTCAGAGAAATTTAATTTTTTCTTAGGTGTTAAGGTCACTAGATAAAGCACCTTGAGTTTCAAAAAGAATTAAATAGAATTCATTCATGTCATTACTTAGTTCTTTTCAGTTTAGGGTTGATTTCAAATGACCATAACTTTAAGTACATGATGAGTCAGGAGACTCACAAGATATAAAATGAAATATCTCTGAGTCCTCTTTCCAGCGCCACAAAGTTTGCTAATTTTCGAGGTCGTATAAGGGAGATATGCTCTTTTGAAGTCACGTGACCAATTTAAGAAAAGTTACCCGAAAATAAAAGAGGTATTTGAGTCTTTTCCTTACCCCCACTTATTTTAAATGCGAATTACACCCAATTAAGGGTCTAACTGATTAAAATTAATTTCATTCATCCCCAAAAGCTTTTATTGTTTTTGAGAGCAGATTCAAGAGGAGAAAAAGTTCAAAGTTTCAAGTGTTTGTTCAAGAAATTCAAGATTTCGCTAAGAACCTAGTTCTTTGAGGCATCTAAACTTCCATAGTGTTGGGTTTTGTCATCCACACGCTAATCATGAGTTTGTTTAACGAATTGATCCACAAATATTGAGCAATTTAATTTCTTGATGAGTTCTTGATAAGTGTTCTTGAAGTTTTCTTATCGATTAAGTTTTGATGTAAGATTCTTCTTGGGTCAACTTCAAACAATAATATCTCTTAGAATATAAAGAGTTACGTGGACCATAACCTACTCTCTAATGCAAAAAATTTCGCATCAATCCAATTTCTGAGTAAATAGGTATGACCATTTCAGTAACCTGATACAGTGTTGTTACGAATTAGTCAATGGGCAAACATTAAAAAGAATCATTTTTGTCTTTTTTACCTCCAAGAAAACCCTAAACAAATTTCTTGACTAATAAAAGGCTTAAAACAATCAGATTTTCATCTTTTAACATATCATTCTCTTCTCTCTCAAACTGTAGGGCAAAACCGTATGGAAAAATCGAAGTAAAAGACTCCATTCAAGATTCTTTCAATCTTTTTCAAGATTCTTCTTCAAGGTAAGTCTTTCTCCAAGAATTCCATTATTTTCAACTCAAATTCCGCCATACAATTATGAATCACTTGAGATTATCATAATTATTGGTCATAGAGATTTCAAGAAACGTTTTCTTGATTGTTTACCTTCAAGCTAGGTTTCAAGGATTCTAATCAAGTTCTTCTTAGAGATTCGTGAAGAACCTTGTTCTTTGAGGTATGTAAGGTTTTATAGTGTTGGGTTTGTTCGCCCACAAACCAATCATGAGTTTCTTTTACGAATTTTATCCATGAGATTGAGTATGTTGATAATCTTGTAGAGTTCTTGAGGGTTTGTGCTTCATTCTTTGATAATGAAGTTCTTGTTGAGCTCTTAAGGTGAGAGTTGTGAATGAGTGACTATTTTGGTAGGTCTTGATTGCGATTTCGACTAAGTGTGTTTAATCTATGAATCTAAAAGAATTTTGAGAAGAATGTATTTATGAGTCTACACTATCATTGAGATCCTTCACATCATGAATTATAAGTCTTAAATTCACTATTCAAATTCAAGAAGGAGTTAAGATAGAGTTTAAGAAATTTTTTGAGTTCAATTGTGAATCCTTTGAGATCCACTATCGATTTGAGCTATGTTTTTAGGAAGTAAGTATGAGAATGAGAAGAGTCGTATACCTGAGTTTGATATTATTATTTAGACCATTGAGTCGAGTCATTCATTCCATAAATTCCGCATGAACTCCCTCAATTGAGTATCTCTCAGAGGAGTAGTATCTTCATCTTCTAAGTCTTGAGTTTTGAGTTCCTAATAATTTTTGGATTATATACCTAATCATAGGACTACTAAATGTTACCCATAAAGGTCCTTGAGTTAAGTAGTTCATGCCCATAATTCCGCATGAACCTTATGAGTCGAGCAATCTTGAGATGAGAGGTATCATTGAGTCCTTGAGTTGAGTAATTCATGCCCATAATTCCAGATGAACCCTCCCAATCGAGCATTCTTGAGATGAGGAGTATCATTGACTCCTTGAGTTCCTGAGTTGTTGAGTTCCAAGCATGAGTTCTGTGCATAGTTATTGAAAACCTTAAATTGAGTCATTCACCCTAATGATTTGTCATGAACCCTTTTTTAAGATGTTTTTTTACAAATTGTTTTAAAACTTGTTTTATAGACTTGAGCACTGAGTTTAGGACTAATACGAATGAGTTCATTTTCATTAAAATAATATATGGGAACTAAGTATTCCCAAGAGTAAATGTTTTTGCATTTAAGATGATAGGAAACTGAGATTTCCAAAAGATTTTTGAACAGTTTGAGTACCATCTCTTTTAAGAGAAAGATTTTTCAGCCCTCATAAACCATGTAGCCAACATGGGTAAAAAGGGTCATACTTTTTTTATGATTCCATAATGCTTTTTAGCATAGACTGTGGATCCACTTAGTAGTACAATCTATACCCGGACAAAGTATAGGAGAGCTCTGGCAGCATGGGCTAGACGTTGTATCATCACATAGCTCATAGTGATGGTTGTCGGTTAGGGAATCTCCCACATAGTTATATTTTATTTTTATATACAAACTGAGTTACTATTGTATTCTTTAATACAATTGAGTTATTATCTACTGTTTTAAAAGTTTTCCATATATTGCATCTTTTATTGTTGCTTTATCTTGAGTATCTTGAGTTGAGTATCATATGTTTGAGTTGAATATCTTATTCTTGAGTTGAGTTTAGTTGAGTGAGTTGAGAAGTGGTAAGTATGTTTCCATTTTGTCAAGTTCAAGTTTATGTTTATGCTTTAGAATTCCCCTTACATGCTCATACACTCCATGTGCTAAGCCATTTGGCCCGTATCATTTCATGATGTAGATACAAGTATTAAGGATCATCAACAGGCGTTTTGCTGAGGTCATGTGATATTCCAGTCAGCTTTGGTGAGCTTTCTTATATTCTTGAGCACTTTACCTTTACCTTATAATTAGTAGTTTTTAGATTCTGTGGGTCTTGTCCTTATATCTTTCTGCAATAGCACAGGCTTCATAGATAGACAGAGTTGAAGAATTTTCTGTATTAACTTTCTCTTGAGTATTGTTTAGACTTTCTTAAAGTTCACTATTGGAGTTCAACGAATTTAATTCAGTTTTAAGATTATGTATGCTTGAGTTAGTCTTTCGCTTGTAGCTATCCAAGATAAGGGTTCGCTTGAGGACCAACAAAGGTTCTCGAGTTTCGGCCACATCCAGGGTGTATGCTCCGATCGTGACAAACTTAGTATCTATGCACAAATTTTAAGTGTCCTAGGGTGTCTATGAAGCCGTGTTGGTAGGATCTTATTTATGGTTATGAGGGTGCCATTTCTATAAATGAGGGACTACACGACATATAAGAAAAAAATTTCTTCTTTTATACTCTAAATCGAGCAATAGAGCTACATCATAGATAGTTATTCTAACCTGTGTGTTCTCCTATCCATTCGACTACCCCTCATACTAGAAGTGGTTGAAAATCAAATTCAGTTCTTTATCCATAAGTTTCTCTTAGCAAAGTCTTGAGGAACTCATGAGACTCTAGAGGGGATTGAGAGAAGCCTAGGAGTGAGTTAAGTGTTGAGTTAGAGAAAATGCACCCATATTCATGTGAATCATGCAATTAAGCTAAAAATGAGTTGTACTATCTTCTCTAAGCCCTATTTCAGTTGAGATCCTAATGAGGAAGTATGTTTATAGGTTGGGTAGTATTCTCATTCAAAAAGGTAGCAAGAGTTACGAAATTATTAGCAGTAGTAGTGAAAGTGCCCCGAGTTAGAGGAATGTATGCAGATGTTTAGTAATCAAAGGAAAAGAGATAGTGATGGGGCAGATTGTGTTATTGCAATAAAGCACTCAGTCAGTTAAAAGTGACGAATTCCTTTATGAGTGGAACAAAGAATAATAATGATGCAAAGAGTTCTTGATAGAAAAAAGAGGAATAGTTACTAGTCATGATGAGATATAGTATAGTTTAACCAAAATAGAGTTTATGTCGATGTGCCATCATGCTAGAGAAGACTAAATTCATTTGCTGAAAAAGAGAACTTAGTATTCATGAAGTGATAGATCTAAGCTAGGTTTATAATTTGTTTGAGAGGGTCATGATGTTCATAAGGTTTTAGAACTGATTAAGTAATGATGAATAATAAGTTGGAAAATAATACTTAAAATGTGAAAAGGGGATGTAGACCAGCTTAGAGATTATGGAGTAGGTCCATATCTTTCAAGTGTCAGCTTTAAACCTAAGGGGGAGATGATATGATTTGAAATCAAGTCAAGTGTTGAGAATAAGATAGTAATGAGCTCAAAAGAGTTTGGGAGATATCTGTTAAATAGGCCATTTTAGTAGTGGGGTGATGTTAGAAGGAGAATGTGAATGATCTTTCCGTGATAATGATGGTGTGATAATTCCATCTGTTGTTATAAATGAAGAGGATGAGGTTTTACTATGAGAAATAATTAAATGAGATCCCTTAGTTGGTTTCGAGTAGTAATGTAGGAAATTCTAGTTGGTATGGCAGGGATGATGAGAGAATGAGAACTTCATAGGGAGTTGGTTAGTAAGAGTCCATGGGGTTGTTAAAATACTAAGCTTGAATGTGGTGTTGTTAAACATGAGGTGGTTCTTGATATGAGCCCAATGTTTATTAAATGAGGTGGTAAAAAGTAATGTTGTTGGGATGAGACTTCTTATAGAGAGGTATAGAACCTGAACCTTAGGATTTTGGTTAAGCGTAAATATAGTAAGAGTGTGTCGCAAAACTCAGATCTTGGTAAGAGAAGTCATGTACCCTTGTGGGAGCTATGGGTTGCAGCTTATGAGACATGGTATTCCTAGGCTTACTTCATGCGTAGATTTCCTTTGTTTGAGATAAGGTAACTTCAGAAAGAGTTTGACTATGTTCACAATAGCATCGTTCTTGACTTAGGTTCTATAGAAGATCCCAACTCTTTAGACGAATCAATCCAGCCGGTGTTAGTAGGTAAGATCTTGAGTCAGAGGAGATAGTAAGAGTAGCTCTGTTCCATAGCTAGTCCAGTCGTCATTCGAGGACGAATGATCCTAAGAGGGAGATAATGTAACACCCCAAATTTTTTTGAGCTAAGACTCAAACCCTTCTTCGTTGAGAGTAAGATTTTTTGGAGGAATTTAAAATTTTCTTAGGTGTTAAGTTCACTAGATGAAGAACTTTCAAATCATTCATTATTTCTTTTAAGTTTTGGGTCAACTTCAAATGACCATAACTTTCAGTACATGATGAGTTAGGAAACCCACAAGTTATCAAATAAAAGATCTCTGAGCCTTCTTTCCAACACCATCGAGTTTGCTAATTTTCGAGCTCGTATCAGGGAGACATACCCTTTTGAAAGAAGGCTGTCAATTTAAGGAAAGTTAACACAAAATAAGAAGGGTATTTTAGTCTTTTCCTTAACCCCACTTATTCTAAACACAAATTACACCCAATTAAGGGTATACACTGATTAGAATCAATTTAATTCATCCTCAAAAGCTTTTAAGGTTTTATAGAGGAGATTCAACAGTAGAAAAAGTCCAAAATTTAAAGCGTTCGTTCAAGAAATGCAAGATTTCGCCAAGAACCTAGTTCTTTGTGGTATGTAAGCTTCTATAGTGTTGGGTTTGTTCACCCACACACCATTCATGAGTTTCTTTTACGAATCTATCCATAAATATTGAACAATTCAATTTCTCGATGAGTTCTTGATAAGTGTTCTTAAAGTTTCCTTTTCGATTAAGTTTGGCTATAAGATTTTACTTGGGATAAATCCAAACGACCATATCTCTTAGAATATAAAGAGTTATGTCTCTCATAACCTTTCAAATATAAGGTATTTAAATCTACTTTCCAACACCACCAATTTTGCGTCAATCCAATTTCTAAGTAAAAAGTTATGACCATTTAAGTAACCTGATACAGTGTTGTTACGAATTAGCCGACAGGAAACATTAAAAATGGTCTTTTTGTCTTTTTACTTCCAAAAAACCCCTAAACGATTTTCTTGACTAATAAAAGGCTCAAAATAATCAGATTTTCCTCTTTTAATCCATCATTCTCTTCTCTCTAAAACCTTAGGGCAAAACCCTAAGGAAAAATCAAAGTAGAAGACTCCATTTAAGATTCTTTCAATCTTTTTCAAGATTCTTCTTCAAGTTAAGTCTTTCTCCAAGAATTCCATTGTTTTCAACTCAAATTCCTCCATACAATTATGAATCACGAAGAAAAATCATAATTTTTGGTCATAAGATTTTAAGAAACTAATTTCAGATTCTCGAGAAATGTTTTCTTGATTGTTTACCTTTAATTTAGGGTTTCAAGGATTTTAATCAAGTTCTTCTAGAGATTCTTTAATATTCTTCAAGAACCTTGTCCTTTGAGGTATGTAAGGTTACATAGTGTTTGGGTTTGTTCACCATAAGCCAATCATGAGGTTTTTCTACGAATTTCATCCATGAGATTGAGTATGTTGATAATCTTGTTGAGTTCTTGAGGTTTTGTGCTTCGTTCTTTGTTAATGAAGTTCTTGTTGAGTTCTTGAGGTGAGAGTTGCGAATGAGTAATTATTTTGGTAGGTCTTGATTGGGATTACGACCTAAGTGTGTTAAGTATATGAATATAAAAAAATTTGGAGTAGAATGTATTGATGAGTCATGATAATAAAGATCCTTCACATCATGAATCACAACTCTTAAATTCTTAATTCAAATTCAAGAAAAGAGTTAAGAGTAGAGTTCAAGAAAGTCTTTGAGTTCAATTCTGAATCCTTTGAGATCAACTATCGTTTTGAGCTATGTTTTGAGGAAGTAAGTATGAGAATGAGAAGAGTTGTTTACATGAGTGTTGTATACATGAGTTCTATATTGTTATTTAGACTCTTGAGTCAAGTTGTTAATGCCCATAAATTCCGCATGAATTCCATCAGTTGAGTATCTCTGAGAGGAGTAGTATCTTCAAGATATAAGTCTTGAGTATTGAGTTCCTAATCATTTTGGCATTATATTCTTAATAATGGGACTACTAAATGTTACCCATGAAGGTCCTTGAGTTTAGTAGTTCATGCCCATAATTCCGTATATACCCTATGAGTCGAGCAGTCTTGGGATGAGAATTATCATTGAGTCATTGAGTTGAGTAGTTCATTCCCGAAATTCAGCATGAACCCTCCGAGTCGAGCATTCTTGAGATGAGTAGTATCATTTACTCATTGAGCTCTTGAGTTCTTGAGTTCCAAGTATTGAGTTCTATGCATGGTTATTGAAAACCTTGAATTGAGTCATTCACGTCCATGGTTCATCATGAACCCTATTTTAAGAAGTCTTTTTACAAATTGTTTTAGAACTTGTTTTAAAGACTTGAGCACTGAGTTGAGGAAGAGTAGAGTTGTGTTCAATTTCTTTGAAACAATATATAGTAACTAAGTATTTCTTAGAGTAAATATTTTTACATGTAGGATGAGAGGAAACTGAGATTTCCAAACGAGTTTTGAAGAGTTTGAGTACCATCTCTTTTAAGAAAAAGATTTTTGACTAATAATTTCAAAACACAGAAAGAGTTATGTTTTTAAACATATGAACTAGTTATATTTTGGGAGTAGTATTGAGCACTGATATGGGGGAGAGTTCAGACAACTCATTGCCCCCTTAAACCATGTAGCCAACGTGGGTAGATAGGGGAATACTTTTTAGATGCTTTCATAATGATTTTTAGCATAGACTAATGGATCCACTTAGTAGTAGGTTCTATACCCCGGATAAGAATAGGATAGTTCTGGCACATGGGCTAGACATTGTATCATCACATATGTCATATTGATGGTCGTCGGTTAGATAATCTCCCACAGAGTTGTATTATATTTTTATATACAAATTGAGTTATTATTGTATTCTTCAATACAATTGAGTTATTATCTTCTATTTTAAAAGTTTTCCATATATTGCATCTTTTATTGTTGCTTTATCCATGAGTATCTTGAGTTGAGTGCCTTTGAGTTCAGTATCATATCTTTGAGTTGAGTATCTTATTCTTGAATTTAATTTAGTTTAGTGAGTTGAGAAGAGGTAAATATGTTTCCTTTTTATCACGTTCAAGCTTACATTTATGCTTTAGAATTCCCCTTAAATGCTCGTACATTCCATGTACTGAGCCATTTGGCCTGCATCGTTTCATGATGCATATGCAGGTATTCAGGATCATCAATAGACGTTTCTTTGAGGTCATGTGATATTTCAATTTGCTTTGGTTAGCCTTCTTATGTTTCGAAGTACTTTACCTTTACCATACACTTAGTAGTTTTGAGATGTCGTGGGTCTTGTCCCAATATCATTCTGTAGTAGAAAAGGCTTCATATATAGACAGAGATGAACAATTTTTCTGTATTTACTTTCTTTTGAGAATTGTTCAGACTTTGTTAGAGTTCACTATTGTAGTTCAATGAATTTAATTCAGTTTTAAGCTTATATATACTTGAGTTAGTCTTCCGCTTGTAGCTATCCAGGATGAGGGTTTGCTTAAATAGCAGCAATCGTTCTTGAGTGCTGACCACGTCCAGGATGTATGCTCGGGACGTGAAAATCTTGGTATCAGAACATATAGTTCAAGTGTCCTAGGGTGTCTAAAAAGTTGTGTCGATAGGATCTTATTTATGGTTGTGAGGGCCCCACTTCTATAAATGAGGTACTATAAGCATTTAAGAAAAATTTCCCTATATACTATAAATTGTGCAATAGAGCTACATCTTAGAGAATTATTCTAACTCATGTGTTCTCATATACATTTGACTACCCCTCATCCTAGAAGTGGTTGAAAAGCAAAGTCAGTTCTTTATCGATAAGTTGCTCTTAGCAAAGCCTTGAGGAAGTCACGAGACTCCAGAGGGGCTTGAGAGAAGCCTGGGATTGAGTTAACTTTTGACTTCGAGAAAATGCACTCATATTTATGTGAATCATGCATTTGAGCTAAAAATGAGTTGTACTCTCTTCTCTAAGCCTTGTTTCAGCTTAGATCCTTATGAGGAAGTATGTTTAGAGGTTAGGTAGTATTCTCATCTAAAAAGGTAGCATGATTTATGAAATTTTGAGCAGTAGTTGTAAAAGTACCCAGAGTTAGAGGAAAGTATGCACAAGTTCAATAATAAAAGGAAAGGAAATAGTGATGGGGCATATTATGTTATTGCAATAACGCACTAATTCAGTTATAAGTGATGAGTTTATTTATGAGTGGAATAAGGAATAATAATGTTCCAGAGACTTCTCGATAGAAGGAAAAGGAATAGTTACTAGTCATGATGAGATAGAGTATATTTTAACCAAAATAGAGTTGATGTCAATGTGCCATCGTGTTAGAGGAGACTAAATTCAGCTGTTGAATAAGAGAACATAGTATTCATGAAGTGATAAATCTAAGCTAGGCTTCTAATGTTTTTGAGTGGGTCATGATGTTGAGAAGTCATAGAATTGATTAAGTAATGACGTATAATTAGTGGAAAAATAGTACTTGAGTTGAGAAAAGGGGATGTAGACCAGTTTAGAGATGATGGAATAGGTCCGTAGATTTCAAGTGTCCCCTTTAGACCTAAAGAGCAAATGATATGATTTGAAATCAAGTCAAGTGTCAATATTAAGATAGTAATGAGCTCAAAAGACTATTAAATATATCTTTTAAAGAGGTCCTTTTAGTAGCGATGTCATAAGGAGAAGGTTAATGATCTTACCGTGAAAATTATGGTATGATAATTCCATCTGTATTTATAAACGAGGAGGATGAGGTTTTACTATGAGAAATAGTTAAATGAGATCCCTTAGTTGGTTTCGAGTAGTAATGCGGGAAATTCTAGTTGGTATGACAAGGGATGATGACATAATGAGTACTTCTTAGGGAGTTGGTTAGTAAGAGTCCATGGAGTTGTTAAAATACTAAGCTTGAAAGTGGCGTTGTTAAACATGAGGTAGTTCTTAATATGAGCCCAATGTTGATTAAATGAAGTCGTAAAAAGTAATATTCTTGGGATGAGACTCCTTATAGAGGGGTATAGAACCCGAACCT
This sequence comes from Solanum verrucosum, assembly GCF_900185275.1. Classification (NCBI taxonomy): domain Eukaryota; kingdom Viridiplantae; phylum Streptophyta; class Magnoliopsida; order Solanales; family Solanaceae; genus Solanum; species Solanum verrucosum. Next base: position 258,622 of record NW_026020091.1, on the reverse strand, counting down.
TAGGATTTGGGGTAAGCTTGAATATATTAAGAGTGTTTCGCTAGACTTAGAACTTGGTAGAAGAAGTCATCTACCATTGTTGGAGCTATGAGTTGCAGCCAATGCGGCATCGTATTCCTAGTCTTACTTCATGCCAAGATTTCCTTTGTTTCAGATAAGGTAACTTCATAAAGACTGTGACTATGTTCATAATAGCATCTTTCTTTACTTGGGTGCTAGAGAGATCCCAACTCTTGGTACGAATCAGTCTAGTCTGTGTAAGTAGGCAAGTTCGCGAGTCAGAGGAGATAGTAAGAGTAGCCCCGTTCCATAACCAGTCCAGCCGTCATTCGACATTGAATGATTCCAAGAGGGAGATAATGTAACACCTCGAAAATTTTTGAGCTAAGACTCAAACCCTTCTTCGTTGAGAGTAAGATTTTTTCGGAGTAATTTAAAATTTTCTTAGGTTCTAAGGTATCCAGATGAAGCTCCTTGAGTTTCAAAAAGAATTAAAGAGAATTCATTCAATTCATTCCTTAGTTCTTTTAAGTTTTGTGTCAACTTCAAACAACACTAACGTTCAGTACAGGATGAGTTAGGAGACCCACAAGATATCAAATGAAAGATCTCTCAGTCCTCTTTCTAACGCCACTGAGTTTGCTAATTTTTGCTAGTTTTCGAGTTTATATGAGGGAGATATGCCCTTTTGAAGTCAGATAGTCCATTTAAGGAAAGTTATCTGAAAATAGGAGGGGTAGTTTAGTGTTTTCCTTATCCCCACTTATTCTTAACGCGAATTCCACCCAATTAAGGGTCTAAACTGATTAAAATCAGTTTCATTAATCCCCAAAAGAATTAGGGTTTTAGAGAGAAGATTCAAGAGGAAAAAAATTTCAAAGTTTCAAGCGTTCGTTCAAGAAATTCAAGATTTCACGAAGAACCTAGTTCTTTGAGGTATGTAAGCTTCCATATTATTAGGGTTTTTAACCCACACGCAATTCATGAGTTTCTTTTACGAATCTATCTATAAGCATGAGCAATTTAATTTCTTTATGAGTTCTTGACAAGTGTTGTTGAAGTTTCCATATCGATTATGTTTTGATGTAAGATTCTACTTGGGTCAATTTCAAACGACCATATCTCTTATAATATAAAGAGTTACATGACCCATAATCTATCAAATTAAAGGTATTTAAATCTACTTTCCAATGCCACAAATTTCACGTCTATCTAATTTCTAATTAAGAATTTATGACCATTTCATTAACCTGATACAATGTTGTTACGAATTAGCTGACAAGAAAACAATAAAAGGTCGTTTTGTCTTTTTTACCTCCAAGAAAAACCTAAAAAAATTTCTTGACTAACAAAAGACTCAAAACAATCAATTTTTCATATTTTAATCCATCATTCTCTTCTCTCCCAAACCCTAGGGCAAAGCCGTAAGGAAAAATCAAAGTAGAAGACTCCATTCAAGATTCTTTCAATCTTTTTCAAGATTCTTATTCAAAGTAAGTCTTTCTCGAAGAATTCCATTCTTTTCAACTCAAATTACTCCATACAATTATGAATTACTGATGAAAATCATAATTCTAGGTCAGATAGATTTCAAGAAACTAATTTAAGAATCTCAAGAAACGTTTTCTTGATTGTTTAACTTCAAGCTAGGGTTTCAAGGTTTCTAACCAACTTCTTTTTCAAGATTCTTCAAGATTCTCCAGGAACCTTATTCTTCCAGGTATAGAAGGCTATCATAGTGTTGGACTAGTTCGTCCTCATGCCATACATCTACTTTCAAATTAGTAAAAGAGAAATCTAAGACTCTAACCCTAGATTTGAGTATTCTTTAGATGAGTTTATTTTAAGTTCATGATTTCTGGATTCTTTTTTAAATTCTATTCCTAATTATTGAATTTCTATATGTTATGCATTAAAATTCGTGATTTGATTCGTTCATTTCTATATTTCAGCATGAACCATATATATTGAATATTTTTTAGAGGAGAAATATCGTTGAGTTATGAGTTTCGAGTTCTTGAGTCCTTGAGTTCTGAGTAATGAGTTTCCTTATTGCTATTAAGATCCCTGAGTTGAGTCGTTCATGTTCATAATTCCACATGAACCCTATGATTTGAGTTATAAATTTTGGAATGCTTTTTGAAGCCAACACTTGAGTTCTTAAACTGGGTTTTTAGAAAGTGAAGATGAGTTTTGAGAAAAGAGTTTCCAAAACATGACTAGGATAACAATTGAGTGTTCCATCAATGTATGAGTAGTATGGTATGTGGATATACCATCAATGTTTATGCAAGATGAATTCCTTAGTCATCAATGATCATATTAAAATATGATTTTTATGTGTTTTGAGAAAGAGCTTTTAAGTATAAATAGAGTAAGAATATAAGGGGACTATGTATTTCCCGAGGTATCAATTTTTACATTAATAAAAGAGAAGCTGAGATTTCTAAATGAGTTATGAGTTCAAAAGATATTTCAAGAGTAGTCACCTTTTTTAAGAGGGTAGTTTGAACAATTACTCCAAACCAGATGAAGAGTTGTATTTTTAAACATATGAGAATGAGTATATATTATTGGGAGTACTATTGAGCACTGATATGGGCACGAGTTCAGACAACTCAAAGTCCTCATAAACCATGTATGCCAAAATGGGTAAATGGTCATATTTTTTAGACGATTCCTTAGTGCTTTTTAACCATAGCTTAGTGAATTCATTTAGTTGAGGTGTTCTATATCCGGCAATGTATAGGGCAGATCTGGTAGTGTGGACGAGATGTTGTATCATGACGTAGCTCATAGTAATGGTTGTCGATTAGATAATCTCCCATATCGAGTTAATAGTGTATTTTTAATACATCACTTACTATGTTGAGTTTCAGAGGTGAGTAAGTGGTTTTTGTAAATTTTTAAACAATTTCATTCCTTTAATCCTTTATATAGAGTTGAGTTTTATGTTTTATCTATTGCAGTCCTTTCATTTAGTTATTTGGTATTCAGTTATATTACATACTCGTACATTCAATGTACTAATTTTATTCGACTTGCATTTTTTAATGATACAGATACAGGTTCTTAGGTTTCTCAACAAGAGTGTAGTGATATCACTTCATCTGTTCGTTAGCTTTTAAGTGAGACATTCTTGCTTCTAGAGAACTCTAGTTTTATGAGTTACTAGTATCAGTCTTTGAGAAGTCGTGGGTCTTATTTCGACACTCATATTTACACAGTAGAGGCTTTATAGACATAAAATTTTGGAGAGTCTTTCAGTTTCAGACGTTTTATTTAAAACTTATGTTTCATACTCAATGAAGTTTTGAGAGTCAAAAATTGTTTTTAAATATTTTTTTCAATTTAATGCTTATGTATGCTTGCGTTAGTATTTCACTTGTAGTAATCCAGGATGAGGGTTTTCTTGGCGACCATCAATAGTTCTCGAGTGCCAGCCACGTCTAGGGTGTACGCTCAGGACGTGAAAATCTTGGTATCAAAGAACAGAGTTCAAGTGTCCTAGGGTGTCTATGAAGTCGTGTCAATAGGATCTTATTTACGTTTGTGAGGGCACAACTTCTATAAGTGAAGGACTATAGACATTTAAAAAAGGTTTCCTTTTTTTCATACTCTAAATCATGGAGTAGAACTGTCTCATAAGTAACTTATTCAAATTCGTGTATTTCTAAAGTATAATCGACTACCCCTCTTACTCAAAGTTGTTGAAAAGCAAAGCTCGAATCATTATTGATGAGTTACTCTCAGCAAAATTCTTGAGGAAGTAATGAGTGTGCAGACGAGCTAGAGAGAAGCCTGTGAGTGAGTTCAAGTGTTCAGATCTGAAAAAATGCATTCTTATTCATATAAATCGTGTGTTCGAGCTAAAGCGAGTTGTACCCCCCCCCCCCCCCACTCTTTTTTCTAAAACCTTATTCAGATGAGACCTTTAAGAGGATAGTATGTTTTAGAATGCTTGGGTAGAATTTTCACCTGAAAAGATAGTATGAGTTACGAGATTATGAGAAGTAGTAGTAAAAGTGCAAGAGTAAGAAGAATTTAGGTAGAGCTTCAGCAATCGAAGAAAGAGAGATAGTGATAAGGTAAATTATGTTATTATAGTCATACACCCAGTAAGTAATTAATGAGGAGTTTTCCCTTATGGGTAGAGTGAGAAGTGATGAGTTTGTGTCGATTTCTTGATAGGAGGTAGAGTAAGAGCTGCTGGTTAGGATAAGTTGGAGTATAAATTTAAATAGGAAGGAGTTTATGATGATGTGTCATTGTGTTAGTAATAACCAATTGTAGGTGTTGAATAGAAGAGCACATTTTTCATGATGTGGTAGATATAGCAAGACTTATGATTTTTGGGAGATCACATGATATTTAGAGGGCTATAAAATAAGTTAGCCAATGATGTTTATTAAGTAGGTAAGTGGTACTTAGATTTTGAAAATGATTGTAACAATAATCTCTAAATAGGTAGACTGAGAGATAAAGATTAAGCTACTTGTGACGAAATTTCGGGGTGAGTGTTTCTTAACTTTATATACTAGTAATGAGTTAGCATAGTATGCTAGCAATTGTATTGATATCTGAGTTTTGTAATAGACACTAGGCTTGAATTTGAGATGAGAGTCGTGGTAAAAAGGAATGGCAACATAAGAGTGATGATGTTAGTTTTGAGAGCTGATCTAGTAGACTCGACATAGAGTGAGAGAGGAATAAAGAGTTTAGTTACAATGAATGTGAGTAGTACAATTAAGAGATCCAAGCTTTTAGATAAGGTCAGTGAAGTGTGGCTAAGTGGTAAGAGTAACAAGAGCATTAAGAAGGTGTAATGAGATTGTATATAATCAGATGAGGTTCCAATTAACTTAATAATATTTCATGTGTGCCTAGATAGTATATTTGAGCTATTAATGTTGAATAGGCTGAGGTAAGCATTATTTTTTTCTCCTTTATAGTTAAATGCAACAACCTTATAAGCCAATGAGAAGAGGTTAATAAAAGCATCTTACAAAGAGGTCTTAGAAAGAGTCTTAGTACTTGCTTTTAGAGGGTTCAATAGCCATGAGATAACCCTTTCCCGAGTATTGGAGTAAAGGAAATGTAGACTAGTTTAGTGATGATGGAATAGATCCAGATCTCTCAAGTGTTAGCTTTAGAACTAAGGGGGAGATGATAAGATGAGAAACCAACTGAAGTGATGTCTTTAGAAACAATTAAAGTGATGTATCAATCCATCAATAATCTTATGTAATCCTAAAGCTCAGTGTCACAACCCTGGGGTACACCCTAAATGTAACATGGTGTACTAGACCCAGAATGGCCTAACGCAAGGCACTTAGCATATCATAATATAAAGTAAATAGAAATGATTCAGAAATTTTAAAACATTTTCCATACAATCGAAGTCTTTATAAAAGCAAGTGGAAGTCTATAACACTTTGTCTCAAACCATCTAAAACAACTTGAATAACTCTTTGGGACGCAGCCCATACAAAAGTCTAAAACATAAAAGAACGACATAAAATAAAGGTGATCACATCCTCGATGCTATTAGGACTCACCAAGTCTTCAAATCCTTTCTCTACTATAAACCTAGCCACGAGAATGGAATTCAAGATTGCCAAACCCTACATTTAATAAGAATTTAGGCAAAAGTATACATTAGTACAATAATGTACTAAATATGATGGCTAGCATAATCATCAACATAAGCATATAAGAGGCATTAGTCAACATAAGACATATACCATAATCATAAGATCGAGATAATAACATGAGTCATAAACGTAAGTGACATCATCATAAGACATAGGCTATAAGAATAAGAGATACCAATATAATCATAAGCATAATCTCCAACATAGAAATAATGTAAGCATTAGTCATCACAAGGCATGAACCTTGAACAAAGGAGACACTTCATATTCATAGCATAGTCAATACTTAGTTCTTCATAACATAAGAGAAACACTCCATAAGTAGCTTCAAGTCATACTTGTGTAATGCATGGATAAGACCCCATAATCTCACCCACACTAAGTACCACCTTAGTCCATCATACATACTTACAATATTTGATATCATCCTTAGTTTATCTCTCATAGACAAGGGAATCTATCACCTTTAGTCAATCATATCATGGAAGGCAACTATAGCAACAATCCATCAAAACATACATCATAAGCATAAGTCATAAGCATCTTCATTATGTAGGTCATCATACATAAGAGGAACATATCATAATTACTCTCAAAGCGTACTTGTGGAATGCATGAATAAGACCACATAAATCCTACCCATGCTAAGTAAAGCTTCTTGAGTAACCATAATTCATAATTCATATTCTTGTTTTGGGAATTAGCCTTAACCAACATAGAGCATGTAAGCTTAACATGGAATCCAGTGTCTACCCCACACCGAAAAGGGGTTGTCCTACTTGCCTAAGGTAGAACCATACTCTTAGCTTAGGTGGATCTATTAGCGAAGTAACCTACGGGGGCACGTGTTCATGGGATAATGAGATTGCTACTAGAAACCCGGACTCAACTATGGTAGAATGTCTCTATCTCATGAGGTACTTCCTTTGGTAACACGGGCTCAACTAGTGTAGAAGGAACCCATTTGGAAAGACAGACTCAACTAGTGTAAAAGCTTTCACTGGGAAGACGAACGCAACTAGAATAAAAGCTTCCATCTCATATTCAATATCCACTCGGTGCTAAGCATAATTCCCATTGAGTTCATATTATGTTTTGACTTAAGTTCACATTTATGGAAGAACGTCTTGACACTCAATCGAACATAACTCATACTATAGCTCATTATATCATGCGTGAGAATAACATTTCACCATCCATGTCTATATTTAGATTCAATAGGTGAGAAAGCTTATCAACCTTAGAATCACTATATTGTGAGAAAACCTTTCACATCATATCATATTCATGCATAAGTGTGTATATGAGAATAGCCTTTCAACAACATAACAACTAGATCATGAGCATATTTACTTTACTCTCAAAGTGTTCTTAAAGCATGTACATAACCATCATAAAACATGCATAATGTCACATCTAGCCCTTTCAAGGTCAAAGCTCATATAATATCAACACATCTAGAATGACTACATTAGACATGGATACAATCATAATTCAAGTAGTTCAATTACTAAAAGCATAATCTCATACTTCAATTCCTTGAGGTTCAAAACATACTTTCCATCAATACACTTAGGGTTCAAGCACTAGACATGGAAAATCATCCTAACTCATGTGATTCTATAACTTCATACATTCAACATTCATGAGGTAGATTAGGTAGGTAAGGTCCTTCCATAACAACTCTACCTAATAGTCTACCATTATCATATAGACTTCACTCTCAAAACCTTGTCATTCTTAATTCATCCTATTAGCTTTACTCTCAAAGCCCTAGTGATCAACATTCACAACTACAAGCCCTACTCTCAAAGCTTTTACTCCTTTCAATCATAATGTATATCTGCATCACAAGATATTATAGTCACAAGCTTCATTCTTAAGCAATTCTAACCATATTTCTTCATAAAGGCTCAATCTCAATCATTACTAGACATAATCCATTATATATACCTTAATCTAATTCAATTCACGTTTACATGTATCACGCCCCAAGGCTACACTCAGAACGCAGAAATGGGACCTGGGATCACAAGTGACCCTAAGCTAACCCTGATGGCATGACATAAGCATACTAAGAATAAAAAACCTGATACGGAAACTTAAAATCATAAGTAAATCTGAAATGATGGAGAATACCCATATACTGTCTAAATATATGAAAGCCGAGAGTTTGAATACAAAAGAGAAATCAAACTCAAATACTAAGTTGAAACTAACTATGTCTGAAACAAGCCTCTAAACTGACTAGAAATGTTGGGACATGCCCCAACTAGATCTAGCAAAACTAATACTAAAGGCTTAAAGCGATAAAGATAAACATGTCGCTAGTCCTCGAACAATGAGGACTCACCACTGATGTTGCTGAACTGAAGATCAAGAATCGATCTATGCGTGATCTGACTACTGAGGACCTGAACCTACATCAGGAGAAGATGTAGTGCAATGTATGCATCAGTACTTGAAAGGTATTGAGCATGTAAGATAGAGTAAAGCTGAAATAAACATATAATTGAACAAGCAATAAAGCAAGAGTATAATATGAACATAATCTAGATACTGGAGTATATGACTGAACTGTAGAAGCAACTAATAACCGATAATAAAACCACATGAGCTAAATGTGTAGTCCAATGTATACGCCCTATCGAGAGGACCCAATATACCGGATGAAAGGTATAGAGGCATGCTGGCGTGGTCACTAAAATGATGCCCACATATAGGACTTACAACCTATGTGGCTTGTAGTTCTGGGACTATTCGGGTACGCTGAACCATAGTCCAACTCAGTATTATGCTACTCCCAATAGATTAAGTGATTAACATATTATGACTGAATTACTAAAATATATTGGATAGCTCAAAACTGACATGCAAACTGAGAATGCACATTAATAAACTGATAATGACATATTCAAAAACTGAGGTATGTATATGTGAAATAATTGAAATATCTGACCTAGCATGTGGAATTCAAGAACTAAAGAAGTACATACCTAGAGTTCTGAAATTCATGCAATAAACGACGTAATAACATGATAATCTGATTCGGAACATGGAAATAACTAATTCATGATAATCTGCTAAAGTTCTAGAAACCCTAGGTCTAGTTATAAACAGGGAATCAAGAATCTGACTAAATTCTAAGGACCTAATGGGCGAAACTGATGTAATTTTCACAAGAAGTATCACAATAATCAGCGGAAAACAAGAAAGATAGAAGAAGAGACACAATATAAGAAACAATTGGCTACTAAAGGATGTATTAAATCCAATAACCTCCAATCTAGATCCTAACAAACATCTAATCCGGATAAATAGATAGACACAAATAGAGGAAACAAAAAGCAACCAAAGGGTATATTAAACCCAATGACCTCGATCCGTTAATCCAACAATAAGCACATAACTCTTACAATGACCTCAAGGGAATCGATATCCCAAGCAACCAACGTTTCTAACAAAAGGCAACAAAAGCTTAACCAAGATCTCAACACTCAAACATGAGTTTTCAATTTTTAACATTCAAATTAATCCAAGTCTAAAATGAACCCAAGCTAGCTATTTATAGGTTTAAGATAACAGGGCCCAAAAGTGACCCAAAATGCCAAAGGGCGAGCTGGGTTGGGTCGCCTAATGGACTGGGCGATGCGCCGACCTGGTTGGTGAGTCTTCCTTCATGGTTGTTCAGCTTAGCCACGTTCTAGATCAAAGGACGAGTTGTGGTCATCGCCTAGTGACTTGTGCGATCCGCCGATTGGCTCTGGCTCGCCAAAATGTCCAGCTGCAACTTTCAAGGTGTGGAATCCCTTGTTTGCTATCAATACCATCTCATGTACCTCCATCTTAATGAATAGCCCTTGCATACTTTGAAGGTCTTGAGCCTAGATTCTCGTAAATGGCCTTGATGTAATCCATATTACATCATTCTCTCCTTTTTGAAAAGAATTTGTGCTCAAATTCGACGATTTATCAGCAACAGTTGGGAAAAGTGACAGGTCGCACACATTGAAAGTGTTGTGCACTTGATATTCCGGAGGAAGGGCAACCTTATAGGCGTTGTCATTGAGCCTCTCAAGCACTGGGAATGGTCCATCACCCCTCGGCATAGGCTTTGTTTTGTGATGAGTGGTAAATCTCTCTTTCCGAAATGGACCCACACCAGATCACCCGGTTAAAAAACGATCCTCTTATGGCCCTTGTTAGCCTTTTTGGCTACTTTTTGGTTCTTCTTCTCTAAGTACAGTCGCACCTTTTCATGAAGCTTCATCATAGCTTCAGCTCGCTTACTCCCATCTAAGCTTAACAAAACATCTTGAGAAAGAAGAGTGAGATCTAAAGGATTAGGGAGTTAAAACCATAAACAACTTTAAATGGAGACAGGCCAATAGTTCTATGAATAACACGATTATAAGAAAATTCAACTAAAGGCAAATGTTCCTCCCACTAGGCCTACTTCACATGCACTACGGCACGAAGCATAGAACCCAAAGTTTTATTCACAACTTCAGTTTGGCCATTAGTTTGTGGGTGACAAGAAGTTGAGAACAACAACTTAGTACCAAGTTTACCCCCCAATTCCATCCAAAAGAGACTAAGGAATTTAGGATCCCTATCACTTACAATGTTTTGTGAAATTCCATGCAATTTAACAACATGCTCAACAAACAAGGATGCTACATTGGGAGCATCATCACATTTAAGACATGTAATGAAATGAGTCATCTTTGAAAATCGATCAACAACAACAAAGATTCTATCTCTACCTCTTTTGGTCCTTGGCAATCACAAAATGAAGTCCATTGAAATATCAAGCCGAGGTCTTTGAGAGGTGGGGGGTGGAGTGTATAAACCATGGGGAAGGAGGCGCGACTTAGCACGTCGACATTCAACACATTGACCACAAATTTGAAAAATATTTTTATGCATTTTTGGCTAGTAGAATTATTCCTCAAGAATTCCCATAGTTTTGTTAATACCGAAATGACCCATTAAACCCCCATTGTGTGCCTCCCTCACATATAGTTCTCTCCAAGAGCTCATAGGCACACAAAGTCTCTTGCCTATGAACAATAAACCATCAAACTTGGAATAGGGCGTAGAAGACCTATCCCTCATTTATCTTTCCCTCTCCCATTCCTCTCAATCTTTGAAGATTTGAACAAACACGGGATCATTGGGATACAATGCCTTCAATCATTAAAAGCCAATCAATTTAGAAGACAAAGTATTTATCAACACATGTTTTCTAGACAAGGCATCGGCCACCACATTTTCCTTTCCCTCTTTTTTATTGGATTACATAAGGGAATGTTTCAAGGAATCCAATCCATTTGGTGTGCCTCTTGTTCAACTTTCCTTGTGCCCGAATATGATTTAGGGACTCATAGTCAGTCCTTATGACAAATTCTTTGGTCCACAAGTAGTGTTGCCAATTACTCAAAGCCCTAATCAAGGCATATAAATCAAGATCATAAGTGGAATAATTCAGAGTAGCTCCTTTTCTCTTTTCACTAAAGTAAGCAATGGGCTTTTGTTCTTGCGTTAAGACGGCTCTAATGCCTACTTTACTAGCATCACATTCCACTTCAAACATTTTATCAAAATCAGGTAATTGCAACAAAGGAGCGAAACTAAGCATGGATTAGAAAGCGTCAAAAGCTTTGGCTTGTTCCTCCCCCCACTTAAAAGGCTTATCCTTTCGGATTACCTTTGTCAAGGGGGCTGCTATGGTACTAAAACCTTTGACAAATCGTCAATAAAAATTATCTAACCCATGAAAGCTTCTAACATTGGTTATGGATTTTGGAATTGGCCAATTCTTAATAACCTTAATTTTAGACTCATCAACTTCAACCCCTCTTGAACTCACAACAAAACCTAAGAAGACAACTTCATTAACATAAAAAGAACACTTATTAAGATTAGCATAAAGTTGTTCCTTCCTAAGCACATCAAACACGCATCTCAAATGCTCAACATGATCATGCATGGTCTTGCTATAAATCAAAATATCATCAAAATAGAGAACCACAAATTTCCCTATAAAGGGCTTTATTACATGACTCATGAGACGCATAAAGGTACTAGGAGCATTAGTGAAACTAAAGTGAATCACCAACCATTTATATAGACCAAACTTGGTCTTGAATGCAGTTTTCCATTCATCACCGGGGTTCATCTGGATTTGATGATAACCACTCCTAAGATTAATCTTTGAAAACACACAAGAGCCATTCAATTCATCAAGCATATCATCTAACCTAGGGATAGGATGACGATACTTTACCTTAATTTTGTTGATGGCTTGGTAATCAACACACATGCACCATGCTTCATCTTTCTTTGGAACCAATAGAACCAGCACGACACATGGACGCATGCTCTTCTTCACATAACCTTTGTTGAGGAGTTCCTCAACTTGTCTTTGTAGCTCCTTGGTGTCCTTCAGATTGCTTCTATAAGCCGGCTTGTTTGGCAATTGCGATCCCGACACAAAATCAATTTGGTGTTCAATTCCCCGAAGAGGGGGAAATCCACTTGGAAGCTCCTTTGGGAAGACATCCTCATAATCCTACAAAAGAATGGAAATAGAATTGGGAAGGGAAGAATGAGATTGGTTAGTTTGTAGTACATGATCCCTATGTGTGATAAGGATCAAAGAACTTTGGGACTCAATTTCCTCCCTTATCTCTTTGTAATTAGCCAACAACACTTGGGCCTTTCCTTTCAACTTCCTCATCTCCTTCTCTTCTTGGCTCTCGGCCTCCACATGTTCCTCTTCCCACTTCTTCTTTTCCCTCGACTCATTCATTCTTTGATATATATCATTGACTTGAGAGGGGGACATAGGATGATGAACATATTTATGATCATTCAACACAAATGAATACTTGTTAGTTCTCCCATTGTGTTTGGTTGAACGATCATGTTTCCAAGGTCTCCAAAGTAGCACGTAACAAGCTTGCATTGGGACCACATCACATAGAACCATATATTTATACTTCCCAATCTTAAATTTGATCATCACTTGTCGGTGCACTCTCAATTTTCCACACTCACTCAATCATTGAAGTTTGTAAGGTGTAGCATGCTTAGTGGTAGGAAGTTTTAAGAATTCCATTAATGCGGTGCTAGCAACATTTGCACAACTCCCGCTATAAATGATTAAGGAACACACATTATCCTTGATGAAGCACTTGGAGTGAAATAAATTCTCTGTTTGACTCGAATAATCCAAAGCCTTACTAAACATTGCTCGTCTCACCACATATAGAGGAGCGACACTCACTTCTTTTTTGACACAAAGGTCTGGTTCCTCATCTTCTCCATCTTCAAACTCATCCTCTTCTTGAGTATCTTCTTTACAACCTTCTTCTTGCTCCCTTTCTTCGCTAAGTATATTTCCCCTCCTTGAAGTAGAGCAATCAGTCGATTGGGACACTCACATATTATATGACCCCATCCCCTACATTTGTAACACAGAATACCTTTAAGGAACTTGGTTGGGTTAGTGATACCTTTGTCTCTAGGTGGGTACTTTGCAGTGTTTCCTTCAAAGGGATTGTTCTCATAAGACTTCTTAACATCTGAACCCTTGTTCCAACCCGATGATGTTTTAGCTCCTCCTTTGTTCTTACTCCAAGAATTTGAAGTTGAAGTCTTGTACTTAGCCACCTTCTCCTCCTTGATTAAAAGCATCATTCAAAGTAGAAAACTTGTCAAGGGTCATCTTAGAAGAAATCTCATTGTTCAACCCTACCTTGGAGCGAATCACGTCATGCTCTTCAATTTCTCTATATTCCAACTTCATGACTATGTTTTGGAACTCGTCATGATAGGCTTCAAAACTTTTTCTTCCTTGCCCAAGTTATACAATTTGGCAAGTTATCCTTGGCAATATATTTTCGGCACATACTTAGCTCTCATCAACCTTTTCAACTGGGGCCATGGTGGAGGATGACCTTCTTTAACAACTAAGTGTTACCTTTTCATGTACTCCCATCATGTGATAGCATAACCCACCTCAAAATGCGTGATAGCATAACAACTACTTTTGACCTCCGCCAATTCATTCACATTGAAAATACGGTCACATTACGACTCCCATTCTAAGTAAACATCGGGATTGCATTCCCCTTTGAAGTCATTTTGATAGAGTTGATGCCAACATCTCAGCCTCCATGGTCACCTTGGTCATTGTAGTGATAACCCCTTCGATGCCCTCCTTGATAGCGGTTACCATGTTCTTCCCTAGCTTCTTGACAAATTTCATGATTGGCATTGATCTCTCATTGGTCTCCACCTGGAGGGTGGTTCCCATGTCGTCTCCTATCAAATGGCATTGTACCCATTCTACATCTTGGTCCACCTTGCAATAATTGACCTCTTGGTCGATTCCTTGGTGACTCATTCCATGGTGCTTCTTCACCTTCACCCTCATAACCTCTTTGATCCTCATTATTCCTCACCTCATTCACGGGATTTGGTTGTGGTTGTGGTCTTTCGTAGGGAATATTTTGGTTAGGTGGGGTTTGGTAAGGATGGATTTGATTTGGTGGAGCTTCTTGACTAAGCAGAAATTGGAATGGTCAATGGGTACTTTGGCTATTTAAACCCAATTGCATGAATGTTGGGTGCAAGGCTTGGTGGAGGGTTCCGGGTGTGAGAGTAGGAGAATGAGTGTGATCTTTCCCACTTGTAGTAGCACAAAAAGTAGCTTGTGGTGTGGAGTCATTGGAATTGACTCTACCTTCCACAGTGGTCAGCCTCCCATTCATCCTTGATAGACTACCCCTCACATCGTTCAATACTTCCAACAAGGTGGCCAAAGTAATTTCTCTGAAGGGTGCTTGAGTGTCTCCCCATGTCTCCATTGTACCTGACATTAAGACATATCACAAACCAGCAAACAACATTAATAAAATTAACTCACAATTGCTCGTGCTTACACACCTTTGATTGCCTCTCAATTGGCGCGGCTAATATTGAAAATTAATTATACTCCGTCAATAACAATGTGCCAATTTCAACTCTAGGTCGGAATGGATTCTTGTTTGAAGAAGAACGGATGACTCGATAAACAAACGGACTTGAATCAAGAATTAACTATGAAGTGAAACAAGAAAAGCACGAAAAGAAAAGGCACAAACAAAGAAGTGAATTCAAGAACCAATAGTCAACAAGTAGAGTATTTACGAGTTGAAAATTGGTTTAGGATTCTTGAGAACGTTTGAGAAACAAAAGAAAGAAACGAAGAATTTAGAACCTGAGATAAGAAGTAACTTGAGTTTCCGATCGCCGAATGACTTGTTTTCTTCGCCAAAAATGAAGTTTAGCTTGCCAACTTAAAGAAGGACTCGCCAAACTCAAAAATCTACCAAGGCAACTCGGCGAGGTAAGAGGAAGTTTGGCGACTCACCGATGGAACTGGGTGACTAAGGCTTGGTCTCGCCGAAAGTTCCAGTAGCTCTCTCAAATGGGCAGTCAATTCGGTGAGCAACCTGCCCAAAGGGCGAGATGCCGACTGGTTAGACGATGCCCACCTTTGCTGACCCAATAGACCTCTACAGCTCACTCAATGTTCTGAATTGGAACTCATGTGGTCGCACATATACTTGTCCTTTAGTAATTACCTCTTTAAGTAAATTCCCTCTTTAATAACACTTTTCCTATTTCTCTTTCTGAATCAAACACTTGCTTCTTCAAATATTCCCTTTCTTGAAGATATGAATGTTCTTCAAGACTTTCAAGAACAAGATGAACCCAACATTAAACCCTTAAATTTTTTGTCTCAGAATTTTACGAAAATTTAGGTGAAGGATCTCCTTGATGTGGGGAACAACACCCAATACTTTTTAAACTTTAATTCCAAACAAAAACCTGCAGCTTTCAAAACCCACTTTGTCTTCTTCAAAATTCTTCAAGTCTTCAATGGTGGATTCTTCAATAAGGCTCCAAACTCCTTCCAATCTTAGCCTATGACCCAAATATAGTTGGAGAACAATATTCCAACCTTAGAAACTCAAACAAGACTCAGATCTAAGAAACCCATTTTAACAAATTCTCAAAAACGAAATTGAGAGCTTTTTTTTTGTAACAAAACCCCAAGACTAGAATCATAGGAACTAATCTAGACTCAACACTGATACAAAATGATGTAATTCTCACAAGAAGAATCACAATAATTAGTGGGAAACAAGAAAGATAGAAGAAGAGACAAGATAAGAAACAATTGGCAATTAAATGATGTATTTAATCCAATAACCTCCAATCCAAATCCTAACAAGCACCTAATCCGGATAAATAGATAGACACAAATAGAGGAAACAAAAAGCAACCAAAGGGTATATTAAATCCAATGACCTCGATCCGTTAATCCTACAATAAGCACCTAACTCTTATGATGACCTCAAGGAAATCGATATCCCAAGCAACCAACGTTTCTAACAAAAGGCAACAAAATCTTAAACAAGCTCTCAACACTCAAACATGAGTTTTTAGTTTTTAACATTCAAAATAATCTATGTCTAAAATGAACCAAAGATAGCTATTTTATATGTTGAAGATAAAAGGGCCTAAAACTGACCCGAAATGTCAAAGTTCGAGCTAGGTCGGGTCGCCTAGTGGACTGGGTGATGGACCAACCTGGTTGGCGATCCTTCCTGCATGGTTGTTCAGCTTAGCCATGTTCTGGATCAAAGGGTGAGTTGGGGTCATCGCCTAGTTACTTGGGTGATCCGCCGATTGGCTCTGGCTTGCCAAAATGTCGTGCTGCAACTTGCAAGGTGTGGAATCCCTTGTTTGCTGTCAATACCATCTCATGCACCTCCATCTTCATGAATAGCTTTAAAGGTCTTGAGCATGGCTTCTCGTAAATGGCCTTGATCCGTATTACATCATAAAGGAACCCACTAGTGAAATCCCATATACCTCGTGATGAATTTCATGAAGAAATCTTTTGATTTAGGCTAGAACTTATGGAATCTTGCTGCGTTCTTGAACTAGGATTCTAGAATTTTTTATCCTCCTACGTTTTAATTTCTCTAAGTTTTGGTGAATGATCTGACTTGGGTAAGTTCTAATTATGTTTCTAGGATAAAATTGACCAAAACCACATAGTTTAGGGTTAAAACGACATAGTTTAGGGGTTAAACGAAATAGGAAAAGACCAAAAGACCCTCGACTTACTTGCTGTCGGAGTGACCAATGAACAGGACTAACGGACCGTCGATTGACTGACGGTCCGTGAAGGTTGAACGTCGTTCGTGACTGAAGGCTAAAATTTAGGGCATCGATCCATGGTCTATAACCTGGCCTATGGACAGTAGGTCCGGCCGTTGGTCAAACATAGCCAAATTTTGGGCTGAGTTATGGGGAAGGGTTGCAGATACAAACCACAGACTACCAGCACGGACTGTGGGTCACCCTACCGTCCGTGGGTGGCGATCGTGAATTGTACCTACAACCTCTGGAAATCTGCAATTTGGTTTGTTTTCGTATATGGGGTGTTACATTATTTTCCCCTTGGAAACATTCGTCCTCGAATGAAGACTAACTAGCTGAAATGGAGGGAGAAGGCTGCATTCCCAACCACTAAAATACTAAAACTTATTTCTAACTGAACTAAGTTTTAAGCATAAGCAAATACGCTGAAAATGCAAGTACAAACTGAAGGAACATGATACTAAGATTCAAACTACGCATGAATGACTGAAAAACAGAAGAGGAACTATTAAGTCAAGCTGGAATGGAATCGGAAGGAAAGAGGTGAGGATACTTGGCATTCATGGCTGCTTCTGCTTCCCATGTAGCTCCCTCTGCGGACTAACTCCTCCACAAAACTTTCACTGAAGCAACTTCCTTGTTTCTTAACCTTCGAACCTAAAGATCAAGGATTTCAACTGGTACCTCTTGATAAGTGAGACTATCCTTCACAGCCACACTTTCTAAAGGTACAATAGATGTTGTATCACCCACACACTTCTTCAACAATGATATATGAAAAACTGGATGCACTGCTGCTAGTTCTGTTGGCAACTCCAAAACATAAACCACTTTACCAATCCTTTTCAAGATCTTGTAGGTGCCTACAAATCTATGACTGAGCTTCCCTTTCTTGCCGAATCTCATCACCCCTTTCATAGGTGACACTTTCAGGAAAACCCAATCATCAACTTGGAAATCTAGTACCCTTCTCTTTACATCTGCATAAGATTTCTGGCGCCTCTGGGTTATCTTAAGTCTATCTGTAACGATTTTTATTTTCTCTATAGCATCATGGACTAAATCTGGCCCTATCAAGGCTGCTTCACCTACTTCAAAACAACCAACAGGAGATCTATACCTACGCCCATAAAAAGCCTCATAGGGGCCACCTAAATGATGGAATGGTAACTATTATTGTAGAAGAACTCAATGAGAGGAAGGTGAACATCCCATCTATCCTTGAAGTCGATCACACAAGCTCTCAACATGTCCTCTAAGGTTAGAATGGTACGCTCTACCTGGCCATCAGTCTGTGGATGAAATGATGTGCTAGGGTTAACTTTAGTACCAAGACATTTATGTAATATCTTCGAAATGAGAGGTAAACTGAGGACTTCTATCTAAGATGATAGACAAAGGAACCCCATGCAACCTCACAATCTCATTAATGTAAAGCTTGGCGTAGTCCACCGCCGAATCTGTAGTCTTGACCACCAAAAAGAGTGAAGACTTAGTAACTCTATCAGCTATCACCCAAATGGAGTCATGCTATCTGTGAGTACGAGGTAAACCTTTGATGAAGTCTATATTGATAATTTCCCACTTCCAAATAGGAATGTCAATCTCTCGAGTCATGCCTCCTGGTTTCTGATGTTCTACTTTGACTTGTTGGCAATTAGGGCAGTTAGCCACAAAATCTGCTATATCTCTTTTCATCCCATTCAACCAATAGACTTCCCACAGATTGCAGTACATCTTAGTGGCGCCTGGATAAATTGAATATCTAGAGTTATGGGCTTCTGCAACAATCTTCTGTCTCAACTCACCCACCTTAGGAACACATAATCGACCCTGATAGCGAAGTACACCATCTCCCCATTGAGAGAAAAGCTCCACCCTCTGCTGGTGTATTGCACCTTTTAGCTCAAGATATATTAGATCACTATCTTACTTTTCCTTAACTTCCACTACCAACGAAGATTCTTCCCCATTCTGAATCGTTACACCACTATCAGATATGCTCATAAGACGAACTCCTAAGCGATCGAGTCTGTGAACATCCTTTGCTAGATCTTTTCTCTCTTCCTCAATATGTGCTACACTACCCACAGATAGTCTGCTAAGATAATTTGTTACTGCATTGGTCGTACAAGGATGGTAGTGCTCATAGTCTTTAAGGAATTCTAGCCATCTTCTGTGGCGAAGATTCAACTCTTTCTGGGTGAACACATATTGAAGGCTCTTATGGTTTATGAACACATCTATGTGAACACCATACAAGTAGTGTCTCCAAATCTTTAGCGCAAACACCACTGCTGCTAGCTCGAGGTCATGAGTCGGGTAGTTCTTCTCATGCACCTTAAGTTGTCTCAAAGCATAACCTATAACCTTACCTCACTGCATCAACACATAACCTAGGCAGATTCTGGATGCATCATAATATATAACATAACTATCTGACCCCTCTGGTAGAGTCAAAACAGGAGTTGTAGTCAACCTAGTCTTCAGTTCTGCGAAGCTTTTCTCAAAATCATCTAACCACTGATACTTGACATTTTTCTGAGGTAATTTAGTCAATGGATGAAAATCCTTCCACAAATCTTCTGCAATAACCCACTAGACCATAGAAACTTCTGATATCTGTAGGAGAAGTAGGTCTAGGCCATTCTTTTACTGCTTCTATTTTCTGAGAATCCACTCGGATCCCTTTACTAGAAACAATATGCCCAAGGAAAGCAACTGACTGCAACCAAAACTCACATTTGCTAAACTTAGCTAATAACTGCCATTCCTTGAGAGTTTGTAGAACAACCCTTAAATGACTCACATGGTCTTCCTCATTCCTAGAATAAATGAGGATATCATCACTAAAGACGATAACAAACAAGTCCAAATACTGCTTGAACACTCTGTTCATCAAGTCCATGAAAGTTGCAGGATCATTGGTTAGTGAAAATGACAAAACTACGAATTCATAATAACCATACTAAGTTCTAAAGGCAGTCATCGGAATGTCACTATCTCTGACCTTGAGCTGATGATAACCATATCTGAGGTCTATCTTTGATAAATGACTAGCACCCTGAAGTTGGTCAAACAAGTCATTAATCTTGGGGATGGGATACTTATTCTTGATTATCAGTTTGTTCAACTGCTTATAGTCAATGCACATTCTGAGAAAATCATCTTTCTTATTCGCGAAGAACATTAGTGCACCCCATGGCGGAATACTAGGCTTGATGAAGCCCTTATCTAGAAGGTCTTTCAACTTCTCTTTTAATTCCTTAAGCTCATCTGGAGTCATTATGTAAGGTGGAAAAGAAATAGGTTGGGTATCTGGAAGGAGATCAATTCAAAGGTTGATTTCCCTTACGGGAGGAACTCCAGGAAGATCTTCTCGAAACACCTCTAGAAACTCATTCACTATATGAATTGACTCTAGATTTGGGGTTTCAGAGCTTGAATCCTTAACCCGAACTTGATGATAGAGATAACCCTTAGAGAAAATTTCTAGCCTTAAAGGTAAGAAATGAATCGACCTATAGGCGCTAAGCTAATACCCTACCATTCTAAGATTAGTTCGTCTCGGAACTGAGAACGAACAATCCTAGTTCTATAATCGACTGAGGCATAACAAGAATGTAACAAATCCATGCCTAGAATGACATCGAAGTCTACCATTTCTAACTATACAAGATCTGTTGAAGTGACTTTCTGGGAGACGGTGACAGGGCAATTTTTGTATACCCGTCTAGCTATAACTGGATCACGGGACTGGACTAGAGACTGAGAAGGGTTCTGAGAGATTTTCAGGACTGACACCTAAGATTACTACTATATTTTGAGTTACAAAAGGCAAAGTAGCCCTGTTGTCTTTCCACTTAGTGTACCATAAGTCACATCCTTAAGCTGGTAGGATGCCAACTCTACCCTATCATTACCAGTCACTTGAATCACTTCAAAGATTTTCTTAACCTCATCAATGAAGTTGTGTGGGTCCTCACGAACTTGTGACCCTAAAACCTCAAGCAGATTCATCCGTACAAAATCTCAAACCCTAGTTGCCACTATCCACCATTTCTATTAGTAGGGACTCGAACCTGCTGATTGTTCTAGTTGATCATAATTTGAGCCAAAACCTGAATCACATTCTGAAACTCGACATTCGAAACATCATGGTCTGGGACTAGAGGAACTGCATTCGCATTCCTGTTGTAAGCTCTACGAGGAGCCATTATCTTAAGCACATAACGATGGATTAGGGTGGAGATCATACCAACGCACGATAAGAATAACAAAAAAGTGAAGATTTTTCCTAAAACACTATGTAGCCTCCCTCTCATTAGATGTGGTGCGCACTTTCACACACATAAAAAAGACTATACCTAGTGCGGCCTTTCAGACATCCTAGGACTCTTGAACCTAATGCTCTGATACGAAGTTTGTCATGCCCCGAAGTTACCCCCAGGATGCGGACACGGGACATAGGATCACAAGTGACCCCAAGTTAACCCTGCTGGCATGACATGAGCATACTAAGAATAATAAACTGATGTGGAAGCTTAAATCATAAGTAAATCTCAAATGATGGGGAATACCCATATACTGTTTGAATATATGAAAGCTGAGAGATTGAATACAAAAGAGAAATCAAACTCAAATACTAAGTTGAAACTAACTATGTCTCAAATAAGCCTGTAAACTGACTAAAAATGTTGGGACATACCCCAACTAGCTCTAGAAAAACTAAAACTAAAAACTAACAGCGATAAAGATAAACATGTCGCTAGTCCCCGAAGAATGAGGACTCATTACTGATGTTGCTGAACTGATGATCGGGAATCGATCTATGCGTGATCTGACTGCTAAAGACCTGAACCTACGTCACGAGAAGATGTAGCGCAATATATGCGTATCTACTTTAAAGGTACTGAGCATGTAGGATAGAGTAAAGTAGAAATAAACATATAATTGAACAAGCAATAAAGCAAGAGTATAATCTGAACATAATATAGATACTGAATACATAGCTAACTAAAGGCAATGGCCAATTTATAACATGTTGAGACTGAATACTAACTATGCTGAAATGTGGTCAATGCAATGGAGTCTGACTGAACTGTAGGAGATACTAATAACCGATAATAAGACCACATGAGCAAATTGCAGAGTCCTACATATACCCCACATCGACAGGACGAAATATACTCGGCCAATGGTATAGAGGCATGCTGGCGTGATCACTAAAATGATGCCCACATAGGGGACAAAAGGCTAAGGCTAAAAGGGTCTTCTCATTTTGTCCACCCTCTTGCTTCTTCATCTTTTGACACTTGCGAGGGGGAATGTGTTGTCCTTTTTCGTGGACTGCACTTCCAATTCCATGAATTTCTTGGACAAGACATTCAGCTGAGCTAACAATGCGGGCCATTCTTGTTTTTTTTGTTTCGTTGTTGATCTTATTCATGCCATTAAGGAGTTGTGTTACTGCTTCGTAGGGTTGTTGGATCAAACCACCCTCACAGAATTGGTCAGCAATACTTCTATTTTCATGACCAAGACTCTTATAGAAGTATTCTAGTAGCAATTTATCTGACATTCCATGAGATGGGCATTGTTGCAGTATTTCTTTAAATTTCAACCACATCTCCTAGAGAGTCTCACCTCCCAATTGTTTAAATATTAGGAGGTTATCCCTAGGATTCAACAGTCTTAAAAGGGGATGGTCCATTTGGTAACCATTGTCACCATTCACACTCATTCTTCATGTTTCCACACACAAACAGCAAAATAAAACTGAAAAATAAAGTAAGTAGAACTATAACTAAGAAGAACGAAATTCAACTTAACAAAAAATTTCAACTAACACCACTCCCCGCAGCGGAGCCATTTTGATTTCACGTATCAGGATACTACTTCCAGTTCAAGTGCCAACGATCGCGAGTAGTAATACAACCCAGCTAGTGAATTGGGGTTGAGTCCCAAGGGAGCAGTTAGTAATTGAGAATCAATAGAAAAGCAAAAAGGTGTTCAAGTTAACCATAGCTATAAACATTTTCGAGTAAAAACATGATAAATTAAAGGTTGACACAAGTTTCAATTATTGAAAGGGGGTTTGCAGTCAATTAGCAACTAAAAACAACAAATAACACAAAAATATGGATATGGAGACGGGATTCTTGGGATGTGATAGGATTATGGGCTAAGGTAGACAATCGGGTAATTGCAATTAATAGTAAACTGTTGTAAATCAGTGAATAAGCTAGACTTTAGTGGGGGTAAACTTTCTCTCGCACAATTTACCCTGAATCGAATTGGATTCTCTCGAACACCAATACGCCGCAATGAAGCACAACCTTCTCTTAAGTCCATTCACTCTCTCGAGCTGAATGTGTGGAAAAGGATTTAGGTTTCACTCTCTCGAGCTGAACCAATATCAACCCAATACCCACTGACCATTGATTCAATAATTTTGGTTTTACGACCTCTCTCTTGAGCAAGCCAAAAACATGAAGTTAAGATTGTATTTGAAACTACAACCCATTAAATTCAACCACAATTACTGAACGAAATCACTTTTAAACATCAAATAAACAATCAATTAGAAATACCCAGCAGTTGATTCAACCCATAATCGCATGATCACACCCCAATAATTTGGGTATTAGCTAGACATAGTAAAAAGATAGGAATCGGTACTGAAATGTGTTTCCATCAATTGGGTACGATTGATATGGTCTTTACAAATGTCTAAGATGAAGAATCTTCAATACCTACTTCCAATTTCTTCAAAATGGGAATATTCAAAAGCTCCAAAGCTAAATAAAATTATCCCCAAAAACCCAGTTCTAAAACTAAAAAACTCTAAAATAAATGGTTTCTAAATGTAAAAACTGATAGTAGACTAATAATTCAAACAAGTATTTATAGTTGTCAAAAAGTGTGCTGCGAAGGATCACTCGGCGCAGTAAGTTGGGATCGCCAATCCACTCGGCGATCCGCCCTTTGGTCATTTGTATCGCCATTCTACTTTTGCCTTCAACATCCTTGAGGTCTTGTACCTTTGGGCTATAAAGCACTGCATCGCGGAACTGTTTGGTGACACACCGACTGCTCGTTTATCTCGCTGACTTGATCTTCTCCTTCAGGACTTGGCACACTGGAATATTTGGCGAGACCAAGGCCATTCGGCAACTCGCCTAATGGGTTAGGCGATCCTCAGGCCTTTATTTCTTCGTTGTTTTAGCTGCCTTTTTCCTTCTTGCTTAATAGTGTCCATGCTTTGTCTCTAAGTCCGAATACCTGAAATTCAAGGATTTACATCAGTTATTGAGACAAAATATGCATTTGAGGACACTAAATTTATCAAAATAGAACCCTAAATGAGTCCAAATCACGGATCATTTGTTCATCAGCAATCTTTATGATTTCCTTTCTTATCAGTCTTTGCAAATTTAGTTGATTCAAAAGAAAAATTCTCCTCCAAAAAAAATATTGCAAATAACTATCGATGCAGAAAATCGAATCACGGTATGCTTGCACCTACTCTTCTTGATATTCGGTCAGTTAGTAAGACTCATATAATTGGTAACAAAACAAGGCAATCAACTTCAATAATTGGTCAAACCACATAATTATGGTTGCAATTATTATTTAAAAAAATAAGAAGAGTTCCTTTGGCTCATCTGAACTTGCAGCCACCCTTTTTCTCTTTGCTCCCTTTTTTATGCTTTTATTTTTTAATTAAAAAATTAGATAAAACAAACTTAAAAAAAAAGTTTCTAGGCTTCTTATTTCTTCTTTTATTTTTCCCAATTACAAAATTTTTGAAACTAATTGTCTTTACAAAAAGACCGACGACCATAATTCATAACATGACTTACGTCTCTTTCTCATGATAAAACAATCATGAAGCATATATATATATATATAATAGATAACCAATAAGGCTTATGCTAGAAAACATATAATAATGCTAGAAAACATAAATTTGCTGAAATTTAATTCAAGAACTACCTCTTTAAGCATGAGCAGATACCTTCAAACTGTCACGACCCAAGGGTACCCCCTAGATGTAACATGGCGTATAGAAACCCGAAGGACTCCATACAATCCACTTGGCATAGAGAAAAGACATAAAGTAACACCTGAAATTCTCTCGAATTTTCAAAACGACACTTTAACTATGCGGGCGTCCTTTACTCCCCTAAACAATTTTGAACTTATATTATTGCATCATTTTTCGATCAATTCAAGATTTTAAAAAGCAATTTTTATCACACACCAATCATTATGTGACACGTGTTAATTTAATTTGAAATATAATTTTTTCTTTCATTTTAAGTTTTTCTTTATTTCTCTCTCTTACTTTTTGACTTATTTTAATTTTCTTACTTTAATTTTAATTTCATTTTAAATTATACTTCATATTCCACCCTACTTTCAAGCTACCCCTCCTCCATTTCCTTTCTTTCTTCTTCTTCACCTCCACCCCTACGTCGAGTTGAGCCCCTCCATTTTTATTTTTTTTTCTTCTTCTTCTTCCTTGGTCAAATTCCTTTCTTTCAAAAATCATAGTATTTTCTAGACTTTGTTGAGTTATTGATAACAAAACTAATTATTTCTCTAAGAAAAATCAAAATTTTGAAGGTATCATAAATTAATTTATGTCATTTTCATATAACTTCAAAACTAGAAATGATAATTTTGAAAGAATCAATGAATTCTCTGAAAACTGAAAAAGTTTAATTGAAATTCGGATTAAAAAAAATAAAAATAAAACCTTGTAATCATCTTCAAATCTAATGGGTTTATCAAATTGTTCGAAATGTAATAAAATATTTAGATATAATTTTAAGATTGAAGAGAGTTAAACTAATAGTAGTAAAAAAGGGAGGTGGAGTTGTGGTAAAGAGTGAAATTGACAGTGAGAAGTTTCAATGGAGATGAAAATGAATTTTTGAAGAAGAAGGAAGAAAGAAAAAGAAAAAAATAATGAGGAGAAAAAGTTAAAATAATAAAAAAACAAGAAAATATATTTTATAGCAATATACGTGTAAAAATAAAATTATATTCGTTTTTTAGTTTGTTCACGCTCTTTAAAAGTGTGCATACACTCTCCATGCCATGTGGACAAAAAATGATGTAATAATATCAGTTCAGGATTGTTTAGGGGGGTAATAGGACGCTTGCATAGTTTAGGTGTCTTTTTAAAAATTCGGGACAACTTCAGATGTGACTTTATGTCTTTTCTCCTTAGCATATTATAACATAAGAAATAGAAAAATAAGAGTAAAAATGCATTCCAAGTCCAAGTCTAAAATTTTCATAAAAGCAAAATCGGAAGTCTAGATTCTAAATCTCAACATAGCCATCTATTACAATATTCTAAATGAGAAACGGGATACGACCCATACAACATAATCCAAAAAGGAAACAAAAGAAAAGAAACTACAAGTGAAACATCCGTCCTCGAATCATGAAGACTGACCACAAGCTAGGAAAAATGAGCAAATCCAAGCTTTAGTCATAGTGAAGACCACCTCGAGAACCAGACCCTACACTTGAGAAAAATGTAGCAAAAGTAGCCATTTGTACAAAAATGCACTAAGTATAATAGCCATGCATAAAACATTGAAAATATGCTAAAAGGACATTTTAGTCAAATGCTTGCAATTTACTAAGTTTAAACATCATCTTTAAGATAGTGGAAAAGCATGAGCCCTCAAAATAATTAACATAGTCATAATCACCATACAAGGAACACTTCATAAACAACATTAAAGCTTACTTGTGCAATGCATGAATAAGACCCCATAAATCTCACCCATGCTAAGTAACTCTATTTAGGCCTTTATTCGTATTCTTGTTCATACTTCTATTGCGTGCAAGCTAGCATTATCTTGGAACTTTTGAACACCTATGGGATACTTTCTTTAAGCATGCCTTAGTTCATGATAACTTTGAAAACATCGGGATTCCTCTGTAAGCAAGCCTAAGTTCATTATTAAACTTCTTATTCTTGTGGGGAATAAGCCATAACCGACATGAGACCATATGAGGTTTAACATGGAATCTGGCGACTCCTACACCGAAAAGTGTTGGTCTACTTTCCTAAGATAGAACCAGTAACTCTTAGCTTAGGTGGATTAAAAATAATAAAAATAAAACCTTGTAATCATCTTCAAATCTAATGGGTTTATCAAATTGTTCGAAATGTAATAAAATATTTATATACAATTTTAAGATTGAAGAGAGTTAAACTAATAGTAGTAAAAAAGGGAGGTGGAGTTGTGGTAAAGAGTGACATTGACAGTGAGAAGTTTCAATGGAGATGAAAATGAATTTTTGAAGAAGAAGGAAGAAAGAAAAAGAAAAAAATAATGAGGAGAAAAAGTTAAAATAATAAAAAAAAAACAAGAAAATATATTTTATAGCAATATACGTGTAAAAATAAAATTATATTCATTTTTTAGTTTGTTCACGATCTTTAAGAGAGTGCATACACTCTCCATGCCATGTGGACAAAAAATGATGTAATAATATCAGTTCAGGATTGTTTAGGGGGGTAATAGGACGCTTGCATAGTTTAGGTGTCTTTTTAAAAATTCGGGACAACTTCAGATGTGACTTTATGTCTTTTCTCCTTAGCACATCATAACATAAGAAATAGAACAATAAGAGTAAAAACGCATTCCAAGTCCAAGTCTAAAATTTTCATAAAAGCAAAATCGGAAGTCTAGATTCTAAATCTCAACATAGCCATCTATTACAATATTCTAAATGAGAAAAGGGATACGACCCATACAACATAATCCAAAAAGGAAACACAAGAAAAGAAACTGCAAGTGAAACATCCGTCCTTGAATCTTGAGGACTGACCACAAGCTAGGAGAAATGAGCAAATCCAAGCTTTAGTCACAATGAGGACCACCTCAAGAACTGGACCCTACACTTGAGAAAAATGTAGCAAAAGTAGGCATTAGTACAAAAATGCACTAAGTATAATAGCCATGCATAAAACATTGAAAATATGCTAAAAGGACATTTTAGTCAAATGTTTGCAATCTACTAAGTTTAAACATCATCTTTAAGATAGTGGAAAAGCATGAGCCCTCAAAATAATTAACATAGTCATAATCATCATACAAGGAACACTTCATAAACAACATTAAAGCTTACTTGTGCAATGCATGAATAAGACCCCATAAATCTCACCCATGCTAAGTAACTCTCTTTAGGCCTTTATTCGTATTCTTGTTCATACTTTTATTGCGTGCAAGCTAGCATTATCTTGGAACTTTTGAACACCTATGGGATACTTTCTTTAAGCATGCCTTAGTTCATGATAACTTTGAAAACATCGGGATTCCTCTTTAAGCAAGCCTAAGTTCATTATTAAACTTCTTATTCTTGTGGGGAATAAGCCATAACCGACATGAGACCATATGAGGTTTAACATGGAATCTGGCGACTCCCACACCGAAAAGTGTTGGTTTACTTGCCTAAGGTAGAACCAGTAACTCTTAGCTTAGGTGGATCCAGTATCTAATATCCTACACGGGCACGTAGTTTATGGGATAAGGAGATTGTTACTAGAAACTCAAATTTTCTATGGGAGAGCTTCCATCTCAAGAGGTTGCTTCTGGAAACCCGGCCTTACTATGGGAGAGTTTCCATCTCACACAATATCCACTCGGTGCTATTCATTAAATTCCCACGGAGTAGTTAAATCTCTATTAACATCATTAGTCTTGAAAGGGATCCCTTATCCTACTGATTCAATTTAGATCATTAGAATAGCTCTTATTAGTTACACATGAAAAGGTGCACATGGCCTACCGATCCAAGGTACATCATTATGTGAGTAAACCTTTCATATCAAGTTCATTATGAGTTCATCAGAATAACCTTGCAATCCCAACAACTACATCATAATCAAAAACACTTCACTCTTAAAGAGTACTTAAATCATATACATAAATCTCATAATCATACATAATTCTCATACTTTACCCTTCAAGGATCATAGATCATTTTAAATCAACACATCTAGAATTCACTATATTAGGCGTGGATATAATCATAATTCAAGTAGTTCAATTACTACACACATAATTCTATAGTATTCTCCTTGCATTAATCAATTCCCACACTTTGAGACCATTATTGGAAAAATAGGGGAATTCATGGATTCTTGGTGAATTCAACTTAAAACCATGTATAATCATTAATTTTTCCATAATAAAACATAATTCAATCATTGTAAACGAATATGAAAGGAATCCATAAGTTTGAATTCAAACCCTAACTTTTGGAGACTTTCTAGTTTTGAAATTGGCTTTGGAGGGACACAATGGATGAAGGACTACCATAACTCAGCTATGAATCCCCACGAAATTGAGTAGAAAAACCTTGCTCCTTGAAACCCTAGGCCCCAACTTCCTTCTTTTCCTTTCTTGAGTTCTAGAGAGAGAATTTTTGGAGAGGATATGTTTTTTTAGAAATTTAGAAATAATGATTTGGATGAGTTAGTTTAGGGGTCTTAAATCCTTTTATAGGTGGTTAAAAATAGGCTAAAATGACATCATTTAATATTAATTAAAACCGGAAACCCCTAAAGTACCCCTAGACTTATGCCTTGAAACTATGTCAAGGACACCACCCCTGAGCACTCACCCACGGGGCGTGGACTGACCCACGGCACGTACTGATGGGTCGTGGGTTGGTGAATTGAACTTTTTAGCCACTTATGGAACACCCCCTACGGGGCGTGGACCCCCCACAGGGTGTGGGTCAAGCCGTAGGTCCTCTGTGTTGGAAGCTTTCAGGGGTCCTCCTCAAGGATCCCTAGTTGGTCCTTGAGGGTTGGTACCTTGACGTTCTAACACGAAAACATTTATTTTAAGTATGGGGATTTATTCACGACTCTAACCCTCACGTCAAGCACTAGTTTAGCCTACTAGTTTTGGGGGTGTTACACAAACAAATCCACAAGTTTGACAGACCTTCAAGCGAATCCACACGATAGACAACAACACAGTCTTCTACAATGATCTCAAGTCCACATCTGAACTCTCTCAATACATGGGTGGGCAAGTATTGTATAGAAAACTGATTACTTTTGTAGGATAGAAGAACCACTATTTATACATATCTTTTTTCAATCCAAAAGGGAGAAGAAAACCCACACTTTTCTTGAAAACCATAAAACACACGTTACTACAATGATCTCAAGTTCACATCACTCTCTCAATACTTAGTTGGGTAAGTATCGTATAGAAAAGTGATTAATTTTTTAGGTTAGAAGAACCCCTATTTATAGAGATTTTTTTACAGTCCAAAAGGAAGAAGAAAACTCACGCTTTTCTTGAAAAAAGAACACACGTTATTTCATTCCTATTTTTCTACAAATAGGACTCTAACTTCTAGTTAAATATGGGCACTACATGGACCACAAAATTAATTATTGAGGCTTCTTATTAAGAAACTAATTCTAAATAATTAATTTGAATTATTCTTACCATAATAAATTATAAATGATTCCAATAAAAATTTGCAATTGCACTCCTCTATTTATATTTCAAAATTCCCCATTAAACACTTATGTAATTCTCCATGTGAAGATTACATATACTAATCAATAAATTAAATTACTGAAGAATTTTGTTGAATGATTAATTTCCTTTAGAGCACTACTTAACTTATTTCATGTGTCAAATTCAAAAATCTACTTGCAAGGTTTGATACGATGAAAACTTATAAGCTTCTCAAAAAAGGTATATGATAAATTTCTATATTAAAACATGGATCCATCAACTAACTTATTATTTTACAAATATATATTATTATCATCCAATCTACCAAACATATTGTCCCATCTCAGAATCTCACATTTTAACAAATCAAATGATAATTAATTTATACCAATCATAGTTGTTATATTATGATGAATAATATAAGTATATTTAACAGTTTAAAAAAATATATGCTTTTGTCTGTCAGTCTAAAGCAACTTTGTCAACTCTCTCTCATTCAATACTTACAAAATGCACTAGCAAACAAGTAGAACTATACCGTTCCCACAATCAAAATAAACTATATATGTCACAATTCGAGCCTATACCCTGGACGTGGATAGCACTCGAGAACCATTGTTGGTCCCCAAGCGAACCCTCATCCTGGCTTACTACAAGCGGAAGACTAACTCAAGCATACAAAGCTTAAAAACTAAATAAAAATTCATGAAACTCAAATACAAAGCTTTAACTCAAATGAAAAACTCTGAATAAAAATAAATTATTCAACTCGCCATAAAATAGGAAACTTAAGTCTTTAAAACGTTTAACAAAATAAATGAACAGACTTCTGAAACTATATTGTCTATCTATGAAGCCTCTAAATGACAAAGATGGAAGTCGGGACAAGACCCACGACATCCTAACAACTAATATAACTGAAAGTAAGAGTGGAACCCTCCAGAATCAAGGAGGCTCACCATAGCTAACTCGAACTCCATGTGGTATCAACGAAGCTCCTGTTGATGACCATGAATACATGTATTTGCATCATCAAACGATGTAGGACAAATGACTCAGTACGTGGAATGTACGAGCATGTAAGGGAAATTCTAAGGCATAAACATAGGCTTGAACTTGATAAAAAGGAAACATACTTACCCCTTCTGAACTCACTCAACTAAAATCAACTCAAGAATAAAATACTCAACTCATAATACTCAAGGATAAAGCAACAGTAAAAGATGTATTATATATGGAAAGCTTTTAAAACAGTAGATAGCAAACCAATGTATTGAAAAATACAATAATAACTCAATTAGTATATATAAAAATAAAATATAACTCTATGGGAGTTTCTTTAACCGACAACCATCACTGTGAGCTATGTTATGAAACAGCGTCTCGCCCACTCTGCCAGAACTGTCCTATACTTTGCCAAGGTATTAGACCTCTCAACTAAGTGGATCCACTAGTATATGCTAAAAAGCATTAAGGAATCATCTAAAAAGTATGAACCTTTGTACCCACGTCGGCTAAATGGTTTATGGAGACTTGAGTTATCTAAACTTGTCCCCATATCGTTGCTCAATACTACTCCAAAATGTACTCAGCTCATATCTTTTAAAAACATAATTCTTTCTGTGGTTTGAAATTATTACTCAAAAATAGATGTTACTCAACTGCTAAAAACTCTTCTGGAAATCTCAATTTCCTCCTCTTTTAAATGTGAAAACATTTACTCTTGGGAATACTTAGTTCCCATATATCATTTTAAAGAAAATGACTCAACTCAACTCTACTCTTTCTCAACTCAAGTGATCAAGTCTTAAAACAAGTTTAGAAAAATTTGTAAAAGACATCTCAAAATAGGGTTCGTGCCGAATAATGGACGTGAACGACTCAATTCAAGGTTTTCAATAACCATACAAAGAACTGGATACTGAGAACTCAACAATTCAGAATTCAAGAACTTCAATGATACTACTCATTTCAAGAATGCTCAACTCATAAGGTTCACGTGAAATTATGGGCATGAACAACTCAACTCAAGCACTCAATGATACTCCTCATCTCAACATTTCTCGACTCATATGGTTCATGTGGAAATATGGGCATGAACTACTCAACTTAAGGACTTCATTGGTAACATGAAATGGTTCCATGATTAGGAAAATAATCTTAGAAAGGTTAGGAACTCAATACTCAAGACTTAGAACTTGAATATACTACTCCTATCAAAGGTACTTAATTTATGAAGTTTAGGCAGAATATATGGGCATCAACGACTCGACTCGAGGGTCTACATAACAATATGGAACTCATGTATCTGACTCTTTTCATTTTTATACTTACTTCCTCAAAACTTAGCTCAAATCGATAGTTGATCTCAAAAAATTCACAATTGAACTCAAATGCTTTCTTGAACTCTACTCTCAACTCTCTCTTGAATGTGAATTATTAATTCAAGAGTTATGTTTCATTATATGAAGAATATCATGATGATTAAGTAGAATTGGGAATACATTCTCCTCACTCTCATACTCACTTGCTCGAGTCTTGAAACAAGTTACTAGAAATAGTAGAAGACTCCTCAAAAAGACTCAAAGAGACTTTCTCAAAAAATATTCGAAAGAACTCTCAAGACGTGACTCTCAACTCTACCTTGAATTTGATTTATGGATTCAAGGTTGTGATTTGTGATAGGAAAGATCTCGTGATGTTTAGGACTGTTTTTAGATAGTTAAACATGAGAAATCACTGTCTGGAAGCAAATCCGCGATGCGGTGATGCATTTTAATATTTGATCGTGAAAGAAATTTTTAGTAGAGGGGTCCGTGACCTCTCCACGATGCGGAGAAAGATTCTGGGCATAGGGAGGGCAGGTCCACGACGCGGAGTGAAGTGCCAGATTCGCCCGACTTTTTCCAACTTCGTTTTCTAACCCCAATTCGCCTAAATTAGATTATTTTTCTCAATATCTCTTTAGATTAAAATACCCACTATATGTACGCAAGAATCTAATCAAAACATAACTCTAAAATCAACACTATTTCCTCAAGAATTCATCAATCTCATCTAAACTCAAGAATGAAAGCCAAACTCAAGAACACAATTCAAGAACACCAAACTTTCAACATTCCAGAAAGAATTTCATTGAAATTGATTGGCGTGTAGGTGAACAAACCCAATACTATGGAAGCTTACATACCTGAAAGAACCATCTTCTTGAAGAGGTTGAAGGAAAATCTTGGAAGAAGAACACTAGCCCTAGCGTTTCTTGAATTCCTTGAGCGTAGAATTTTGGAGTGGATGAGAGGGTTTGATTTATGAAAACTAATTTTCTACACGTTTAGGGTAATTTAGATGACCTCCTAAGGGTTTTTAAGACCAAAATACCCCTTAAGAAATAAATAAAATGAGCTAGGAGTCGGAATAAGTTTTTAGCAAGCAGTGAGGTCCGTATTGGCTCAGAAAGTGAGCGTCAGTAAATCAGTCATAACTTTTTACTCAGAGCTCAAAATTTATCAAAATCTGTGGCATTGGAAAGAGGACTCGAAGGGCTTTAATTTTTTTTCTTATGGATCTCCTAACTCATCATGTACTTAAAGTTATGGTCGTTTGAAGTTGACCAGAAACTTAAGAAAAACATAGGAATTACTTGAATGAACTCTCTTTAGTTCTTCTTGGAACTCAAGGTGCTATATATAGTGACCTTAACACTTAATTTTTTTTTAAATTCCTTGGTAAAATCTCACTCACTACAAAGAATGGTTCGAGTCTTACTTTGAAAACTTTCTGGGGTGTTACAATATATAATTTTGTGCTACAATCGTACCGATGATATATTCAATTTCCATCCTATATTGTGAACAAAAAAATTTATACTTACAAAACCGATAATTTAACCCTCTGTGTACAAGCCAAAACTCTTTACACTAAATCATCTACTATATAAGTAAACAAACACCATATACAAATATATGATTCATTAAAACTAAATAAATATTTATTCTATAACATATATTATTTCTTAACATCTGGTTAATAGTATATATCTCAACAATAACATCACTGCAATTCATAAAATCCAAAAATTTATTTTCCGTATATTCTTGATTGGGTGGTAAGAATTAGCTTATCTAATTAAAAATAAGATAGGTGCCCACATGATCCCAAAATTTGAGTCTTGAACATTTAAGACACTCAAATACCTTCAAGAAATACTTTAAAACATTTTTAAAGACAATAACAAAACATTAATATTATAGCATGGTTCACACTAGAGTAAACTTCATCACATCTAGGCTAAATAAATGTACATTCAGATAAAGGATAGACTTACCAACATATGAAACTTAGGGCTTGTAAAGAGTAGAAAAGTAAGAAAATACTGATTTGGGATGAATTTTGGGGAAAATAATATTATTCACATTAAAGCAAAAAATAGAGTAAAGATGATTATCTGAAATAGAAAGATTTAACCATATCTGAAGTTTAAAGAAAACATTTTTTTGCAAATTTGGACCGAATAAAATTCTATCAAAAATATATAAAATAAGTAACTACTAAATTACTTAGTAAACAAATATATAAATTAAATCAACAATTTTATTTTATCATTAAATAAAATTCACCAGTATTTATGATAAATGAATAATATCTTCAGTGTATTTTATTTAAAATATAAAAAATAAATACAAATGAATGTAAATAATTATCTTTCCAAAGTAAAGAACGAGATATTAGTAACAATAGTGATAATAATATTTTAATCATAAAATAATACTAAAATAATGTGGATATTGTCTAATAGCACTAAATCTTATAAAAAGGATAAAATAGTGTCTTTGGTCAAATGATTAAAAAATAGGAAAAGTAGAGACAAAATTGGATGTCAACACCTATGTTATTACGTAGTAGCGAGAGTCACCTAGTATGAAGAAATATGTTTGGCCAAATGAAAGAGAATCACTTTTCCTATATGAGATATCACCATTTGTTTAGGCAAGAAACATGAACAATTGATAGTTGATGTATATTTTGATAAATAATTGGTAATAGTTCAAATAAAAAACTTACACACTTGATAATTTAGATATGGGTTTTTGATAATATCTTTATTTTAATATTGAACCATGGGAATATATTCATGCATTGTTTTGGATGCAGAATAGAAAAAAAAGTAATGCGCATTAACTAATTGATGTTATTATTTCATATGTAATTATATTTATTTTATATGATCATGAATTTATCTTATAGTGAAAACGTTTCTTTCAAGATATTATAATTTATGTTGTCTCTCATCATGCATATTTCTTTTTAGGAAAAAACTTCAAAAATGTCCTTAATTTATTAGAAATTATTCAAAAATGTCTTCCATCGATCTATTGGGTCAAATATGCCCTTTCTTCCACCTATTGGGTCAAAAATGTCCTTAACGTATTAGAGATGGTTCAAAAATGACCGCCTTCCATCTATTCGATCAAAAATGTCCTACATTTATTAGAATGGTTCAAATTTGCTCTTTCTTCTACCTATTAGATAAAAAATTCCATTGACATATTAGAAATGACTCAAAAATATTTCCTAATTCTAATTATACATGACAATGATTTTTTTATTGTACTTTGATGATTATTTAATTTTCTTTTGATTCGATTTTTTATTTTTTGGAAAATTCATTCTTTTTTGTCTAAATTTCTGTCTTACATTAATATAAGTATTTGCTTTATATAAAATATATGAACTAACATGTGATTTAACTCGAATATATGTTGTATAAAAACATTTCTTAGTCATGGTGAAAGAAGAATTTCATTATGTATGTCCATAGTAAGATGATTTTTCTTGAATTTTTTTCTGAATGTAAATACAATATTACTTAACATAATTGATACAAAAATTTTAGTATTATAATTTATGTTGTCTCTCACCATGCATATTTCTTTTTATCACTATATTCTCAATTTTTTTCCTTTTTTTCCATTGATCATTGTAATTGTGTGCTTATAAATTTTCTGTGAACATGAGTATAAAATATATAGATGAACTTCTTACTTATTCTGAGCTTCAATTTTATTTTGATAAAAAAAAAATTGAGTTATTCATCACATAGTTTTATATTATTTAAAAAAAATTATATTGATAAATATAGGATACACGTGCACATGTCCAAAAAATAGTATCCTAATAATTCAAAGAGGCCTCCAAGTGCCTTCTTTGTATTCCTATAGGGCTTCTTGTGAAGGTTGTTTCAACTGTAAGCTTTGCTTTATTTAAATAGTAATTTTGAGAAGTTGATTTCTTTCGTTCTTAATGTTATAAGTAAAGTCTGGGAAAGCTGGAGAAAAATGGAAATATTTTAGTGCAGCTATAAGTAATTCTTCATTGTCAGTGATCCAAATAGAGAACTTGGATCGCTAACATGGTTGGTGAATTAAGTTACTTAGAGGTCGAAATATTAGCATTTATTTTGCACACAAGGATGGATTTGTTAACTTTTTCTTTAATGTGAAAAAAATCTACATATTTAATGTTACGAGGTAACTTATAAGGTTCGTTCTACCTGTTGAAAGTAAAAAACACCATATGAAGGTAAATCTACAAAAAGAAGGCCGAGTATGGAAAGTAAAAAATATCATTTAACAACACTACTGTAGCTGACGGTTTCCCACTCGGCTCACAGTTCTCCCATCCTTAAGGTGATAGAGAATTGGTTCACTGAACATTCTAGTTACTCCCTCCATCTCATTTTATGTGTTACTCTTTTTTTTTTAGTCCATCCCAAAAAGAATATCACCTTACTATAATTAGAAAAAAAAATTAATGTAAGATACATTTTTTTACCTTTTATGAAATGATTTTGAACCACACAAATATTTTTTTAGACCACAAGTTTCAAAAGTATCTTTTTTTTCTTACAAACCATGTCAAGTCAAATGGTGTCATATATAAAATGGCAAGTTAGGATAATTAATATAGATGTTGGGGCAAAAGTGCTCATTACCCTATTGAACTTAAAGTTATTTATATAATGTACACCTAAAATAATATATGTTTTAAATACCCCCAGAACTTGTTTATTCATCCCTCGCGTAAACATGAATTGTCCACCTCTACCAATTTTGTCTACACGCACATGACATGTTGGAAAATAGCTAATGTGGATGTCCAACTGGATAAATAATAGTAAATCTTCTCACTATGTGGACGGAGTGTAAAACTTCTCAAAATCTCTCACTAATCTTCTCTCTAAGAAGTGCAATCGATGGATTAAAGGGTTGATTTTAAACCTTTTGTCTCACTAAGAAGTGTAATCAGCGTAGGTTATCGTGAAACTCTTTCTCTATTTGGGTGAGTTGCAGTTTTTAGGAGTGAAGCACTTGCTCGATTTCTTGAAGTGTTTGGTGGATTTTCTTTCGGTCTTGTATGAAATTCTTTCCAACTAAGTGATTATTCACTTTTATAATGCGTTATTGTTTGCTTTTATTTACTTTTTCATTTATATTTTGTCATATTCTTCGTTTAGGGTTTCGCCATATTTTTCGACTAGGGTTTCGCCATAATTTTCGGTTGAGCTTCTGATTAGGGATTTTATAGTTTTCAACTAGAGTTTTTACTTACTAAATGTATTATTGTGATTTTGTTCAGCTTATACATGCATGAGAAATAGGGTTTCTGCTAAATAGTTCAAAAAGTTAGGCCTTTTTAGTAAACTCAATATTCTAGGGTATTGATTTCAATATTCTAATTTGGTATTGCTAACTGTTGGGTTTTTTTTTTTTTTTTTTGTAATTTCCTTATGTATATTTGTATTCTTATGAATAAAATTAATATTTTAGGGGTTCTTAAGGTTGTAATTCATCTATTTTGTTTTGATATTATTAATATTTAGAATTTTAAGTAAATTTCCTTGTATATTTGTATGCTTATGAGTAAATCAATTATTCCAATTTTGCCTCTATTTTGGTATTTTTATGTGATTGATTTTTTGTGTGGTTATAGGTTGACACTATGGCTACTAACTACCTCAATTTAAAGTCAAATTTTTGGGTATCTTGGTGAGTGAGGTAGGTCCAATATATGTTGGGTGTAGGACTGAACATGTATCGAATGTGGATGACGATCATTTTTCAATTCCTAAACTTGTAGATTATGCTATGTCTTTGGGGATTAGTAAGTTAGGAAAAATGTATGCAGTTCCATCTCTAGGGGGTGATCTGGTTGAATTGAAAAATGGAATGGACATTTGTGATATTGCGTTGTTTCTGCATGATGGCGACACAATAGATGTTTATGTGTGTCATGCCTCAATTCTAGAGGATGTGGGTCCCCTGAAGGCCAAATTAACCAATCTTAAGTCAAGTTGGTGCATTATAATTCTTCTTCTACCTTTCCATCTAGTCAAATAGTTTAGAATGAAGGGGTTTCAGGTGTCCAACAAGAATCTGATGATGGTTATTTTTCAATAGATTGTATTGTTTATGAAGAAGAAGAAGTTTAACCTTCTATCAAATAAGAAACTCAACCTTTTGATCAACAAGAAACTGAAACTTCTGTACAAAAAGATGTTGAACCAAGTTCTCAAGAAAATGCAGAGCAAGATATTGCCAATGATTCTATTTGTACTGACCAACTATTGACTATGGAAGTGATGTGCATGAGGAGTAGAGGATTGTGAAGGAAGATGTGAGAAAGTTTAGAGAAAATAGGATGAAAAATAAGTAGAAAAACACAGAAGGTTTTTTAGGTGAAGTTCTACTTGATTAAAGGTATGAAGATATTTAAAAAGGCAAAAACAAAAATTCAAGGGTAAGCTAAGAGAGGATGAGCTATACTATAACAGTTTGGATTGTGAAAGTTATTGAAGTTATGATGACTTAGTGATGTTTCTTACGATGAAGTTGAAGGAGAGAATTTAAGGGGGAGAAAGAAGAGTAATAGAGTGATACATGATTCTACTTGTGATGTTGTAATATGGCAGTGTGGTTTGGTATTTTGAAAGTGTAAAGGAATTTAGAGAGGCACTTACAAAAAATACCGAAGGGGGTTGAGTTAGAAAAGTATGTGAATGAGAGTACCAGAGTAAGATTCAAGTCTAAAAATGGTTGCCATGGCTATTGTATGCAAGGAAAGAAGGGAGGAGTGAGAACTTCACTATCAAGATCTACAACCCAAGGCACAAATGTTCCAGGACCAACACTAATTTCCTATGTAATTTAAAGTTTTTATTTAACTATTTGAAAGATAGGATTATTTCTCAACCTATTATAAAAGGGTGGGAAATACATAATTGGGTGAGGAAAGAGTTGAAAATTTATGTTGGCTAGGCAGTTTGGTAAAAAACAAGAAAAATAGTTTTACACAGTTATGGGGACCATGTTGTAGAATTTAATAGAATCTTTGTAACACCTCAGATTTTAAAGGAATGGAAAATGCAGATTTTGGATTACAGGAATGGGCTATTGTTCCCACATACGGTTAGTAGAAGTATCTACTGACCATAGAGGGCATCTATAGGTTAAAGGGGATATGAAATAAAATATTTAGGACCAATGATGTCCATGTATGGTTCGTATGTAGACCTACCCATCGTACATGGCCACATCGATGGATGGTCCAAAACAATGTCTTTGAACCCTGCTTATGGTTGAGCAGGACGGTTCATAGTGGGACCTATAGACCGAAGGTCTTAACCATAGGTGAGGCTCGACAGTTTTATTTTTATGGTTTTTGGGTTTTTTCCTCATTATTTTAACCGTATGTGAGGCTCGACCGTCATATTAACTTCTTCCCTAGGCCCTATATACATGTTTTAGCCCCCCAAACTACCCAATTGAACTCATTCTCCTAATTTCCTAACGTTGACTAAGTTTTTCCTCTAAATCTTGTGAAGTCTAAGGAGGAAAAAGAAGAGCTAGAGTTCCATTCAAGTCTCCAAATTCTCCATTTGTTCTTGGGCTTTTGTATCAAGGTATGTGTAAATTAACCCATGGATACCTTTCCTCCATGGGTCCCTAATGATTTCAAGTTTTCAATTCAATTCTCCAGTCATCAAATTAGGGTTTCAATTTAAGGAATGTGAGTTTTTTCCAATTATGAGTTATTATGATCAAGTAAGTCTTCTGATGCATTATTTGATGTTAATCTATGACATTTTGTTAAAATTTCACTTGTCCATGCTTCAATTATGCTTTTCAACCTTACACTATGACATAATGTAGATGTGTATGCTTTTATGAAGTTGTTTTAAATGAG
Source organism: Solanum verrucosum (assembly GCF_900185275.1). NCBI lineage: Eukaryota > Viridiplantae > Streptophyta > Magnoliopsida > Solanales > Solanaceae > Solanum > Solanum verrucosum. The sequence goes on along the minus strand of NW_026020091.1, from coordinate 217,980 downwards.
TTAAGGTTACTTTGAGAGTAAAGTATTGATGTTGATGATCGTGAAAGGTTATTCTTAAAAGAAGGATTCATAGGGTTGAAATGTTTTCTCAACTAAACTTCGAATCAAGATTTAATAGGTATTGCAAATGAACTCTATCTTGGATTGGGAGCTTAGTTGTACGTTTCCATGGATAATGAATAGAATATGACTAATGACTATTCCTTGGGATTTATTCTTAGCAGATTGTAGACAAGTGGCGATAACCCATGTACCATAACTATGTGCCACCATAGGTTTGTCTTAGATAGACATTAGCTAGTGGATCCACTTTAGCTCAAGTTTATGGTTATTACCTTGGAAAGTAAAGACAACTATTTTTGGTGTGGGATAGACACCGGATTCCATGTTATAGCTCACATGGTGTATGTCGCTTAATGGAAAACCTCCCACAATAATGAACTAAGGTTACTTCTATAATATCCCAAATGTGTTTTAACGATGTTGAGCTTGCATTGACCATGATTACGTCTTATGTCTGCAAACATGTTTTTTTTATGATTTATCATGGTCATTGCATGTCATGTAAAGTCCTTTTTAGCATGATTTCATAACTCTTATGCATTGTTATCATGCTTAGTATATTCTATGTACTAATGCATACTTTTGCCCACATTGTCTCACTAATGTAAGGTCTGACGCTTCCATTCCGCACATTCATGGTTAGTTGATCCTATTGATCTTTCAATATTGGTTAGTCCTCATGTTCCGAGAAATGAGACTTTTTATTGCTTTATCTCATTTTCATTTCAGACTTGTATGTGATGTATGAGTTACGCTCCAATCACTTTCCTTATGATGTACTAGATGGCTTTAAGATTTTTGTTAGACTTCCGCTTTTGTCTAAAACTTTATGATATAATTTACATTCTTTTATCTTGTATGATATATGCTAACTGGCTTGTATATGGTCTCTCGGGGTTCCATATGCCATGTTATGACTAGGACGTAATTTGGGTCCTGAAAATCTTGGTATTAATAGCACAAGGTTTGGAAATGTCCTAATAAGTCTCTAAGGCACGTTGAGTAGAGTGTTGTACATAACGGTGAAGTGCACCACATTTACGAATAGGCGGCTACAAGACGATTAGGAAACTCCACTTATTCATTACTCTAAAGTTTTGTGATATAGTGTAACTCTATATGTCTTTCTCCTAATCCTTATCCGATGCTTTTCAGGATATGGCCCCTCAAACAGAACACATTAGGTGGAATGTGAATGAGAATGTGGAACGAGAAGCTCCTCAAGATCCTCCTCAAGCTCCTCAAGTTATTGCCGAACCGTTGGCCAAACAAGTGACTAATGTTGAGTTTAGTTTAGGGATGCTTTTTAAGTGTTGGGCCAAGCCAATAGGGAGGTAGGGGTCCCCTTGAACCCAAATGTGGGTACGAAGGCAACTAGAGTGAGGGACTTCACTACAAGGAATCCTTCGGAGTTTCATGGATCTAACAAAAAGGAAGATCCTCAAGAGTTAATTGAGGAGGTGCATAAGGTGTTGATGATCATGGGAGTGACACCGATGGAAAAGGTAGAATTCTTTACTTATCAACTTAAGGGTGTTGTTCAAGTTTAGTTTAACCAATAGAAAGAAGATATGGCACTGTATGCGAGTCCTCTTGATTGGGAAAAGTTTAATGTCACCTTCCTTGATAGGTTCATTCCCATTGAGATGAGGGAGACAAAGGTACTTGAATTCATCCGCCTTTATTAAGGAAATATGAGTGTGAAAGAGTATGCCTTCAAATTCACACAATTGTCTAAATGTGCTCCAACTATGTTTCACAATTCTAAGGCAAAAATGATTAAGTTTGTTTCGGGAGTGTCCGAGATGGTAGTAAAAAAATATCGTACCACCATGATCATCAATGATATGGACATTTCTCGTCTAATGGTGCATGCTCAACAAATAGAAGAAGATAAACTTAAGGAGAAATCTAGGGAGGCTAAGAAGGCAAAGACCGATAATGGTGACTTTTCACATTCGAGGTCCAATGGACATGGTCATTCTAAGTTCTAACAATGTATTTATGATCAATATTCCTCTAATGCTCCGGCTCCTAAATTTACCAAAGATATGGTGTCTAACCCTAAGCCTCAAGGAGCAAATAGTGGTGGATCTTCATTGTCTACTTGTGCTAGATGTTGAAGAAAGAATGAGGGTATATGTCCAGCCAGATCTAATACATGTTTTGGTTGTGGCAAGACAGATCATAAGATGAGGAATTGTCCCTCAATTGCTCAGAATGGAGGAGATAATCATCGACAAGCTCAACCTAACCCTTCATCAAATCCTAGTGGGAGTCAGAAGCAAAACAAATTTTATCCACTCAAACTCGTCATGAGAAAGAGGTTTCTTCGGATGTAGTTACTGGTAGGTTGAAAGTCTTTCATCTTGATGGTAATGCCTTAGTTGATTCCGGTGTTACCTTGTCTTTTGTGACGCCATATGTGGCTACAAGGTTTGGTATCTCTCTGGATGTATTGTTTGATTTTTTTCCGTCTCTACTTCTATTGGTGAATCTATTGTGGCTAAGAGAGTATATAAAAATTGTCCCGTCTCCTTATCCCATAGAGTTACTCATGTTGATCTTGTAGAGCATGATATGATAGTTTTTGTTGTTATTCTTAGTATGGAGTTGTTGCATTCTTGTTATGCTTCTATTGATTGTAGAACCTGAGTGGTCAAGTTTCAATTTCGACATAAGTCAATCCTAGCGTGGAAAGGGGAAAATTCTATGTCAAAAGGATAGTTTGTTTCTTGTCTTAAAGCTAGAAATATGATTTCTAAGGTTTGCATATACCATCTAGTTAGGGTAAGGGTAGGAATTCAAAAAACCCTTCTCTTGAGTCGGTCCATGTTGGTAATGAGTTTCTGGAAGTGTTTCCTGATGATCTACCCAGTGTTCCTCCCAAAAGGGAAATGAACTTCGGTATTGACCTTCTATCAAACATGCAACCTATCTCTATTCCTCCAAACTGAATGCATCCGGTAGAACTTAATAGTTAAAAGAAAAATTGAAATATTTGTTGGATAAAGGTTTAATCTGACGGAGTATCTCACAATGGGGTGCTCCAGTTTTTTTGTTCGAAAGAATAATGGTTCACTTTGCATTTGCATCGACTACCATCGGTTGACTTGGTCCCGATTCCCGATTCATAAATATATTATGAATTAATTTTTTCATAATACATCTTTTCTAGGGGTATTAATCTTATAATTTCTTTTATGTTTTCTAATATATACTTTATGTATTGTATGTCGTCAGTTTGTTGAAATGCTTCTATGTTTTCTTTAATTAAATTACTTAATAAAGTAATATCTATTATAGTTTGTTGCCAATATTCTAAGTATTCTTGATTTATCATTAATCTGAATATTGAATTTCTAAATCACTCAAGTTAAATTCTGGAATTTCATCTTCATACCATAGTTGATTTATTAATTCTTCTTCTTCTTCTTCAAATATCAGCTGCCATATCATTTGTTTTAGTTCCGTAATTTCTATGTTTCTTAATGCATACAAGATTAGTATTTTGTGATTTAATATCATTTCATCATGTAAAAGGATATTCATGATTTTTTAACTATAATTCCCTTATACCATATGCATAACAAATGATCTATATTAGATTACTATAAACTAGATTGTTTTAACATGTTTTCCTATCACTGTTAATATCGTACTTTCAAAGGTAATTACTTCCTAACAGCGCCTTCAACTTTGTTTACTCCCCTCACGGCTTCCTCGCCTATGGTTTCAACCTTAGGACGGCATAGTCTAGAAGTTTTTCCTTTTTTCCTCATGTTAACAAACTAAAAAACATGCTCAAATAATTCTAGTATATAATAACTAATATAAACTTATTTAATTATGCTATGATATTCAGGAATTAATAGATTTTAGCTATGCATAATCATAAATATATGTACCTGTGTGATATCTGGATTATTTTGATCCATAACTTAGCTTTGAAACTGATATATTTTTATTGAGAATATTTTTGTAGTACAAAGAGGCTTGCTTTCCGTGTAGAAAGTCTTGCCTATTTATGCCATAATGGCTATCTATTTATACAAAAATAAGTAACGTTACTATAGTTACTTTTCTATACTATGATTACTTTACATCTAACTATAGTTACTACTACTTTACATAAAGTTCCACTAACTTCTAGTAATGTACACACGTTACATATTTATTTCCACTAACTTTTCTTTCCACTAGCTTTTCCTATTAGGACAAACAACTTTTCCTCCTTTGCTGATTTCTATCCTTTCTTTAGCTTTTTCTTTATCTTGTCGGCTTTTGTTGTTCCTACTCCAGCTGTACGTCTGGGATTACATTATCTTCTCCTTGGCATTTAGAACATTGATGATACGGATATTTGTGTCCGATAGTTTTACAATATCTTGTCATTATTTCCGATGAGATAAAGTTCTTTCTTATAGCTCTTGTAGTTGGCTGTTGCTCAGGTTTTAGTAGACTTAGTGCCCATTGCCTGAGTTCTTCCATATCTGCTGCTCTAATTTCTCGACAATTTGAATATATCATTGTTTGCTCTCTTGAATAATAACTCCATATTGAATTTTCGTTTAAATAATTAGATGTTAACTCATTTAAGATAGTAGCTATTCCAATAATTCGTTTTCTTGCATAGAATGCTGGTATCTCCATTTTTTTTATTTCGTCTTGTTCTTCTATCTTTTCTGGTATGATCATTTCTCTAGTTAATCCAATTTTTATAACTTGTATAATTGGCTTAATTTCATCATAAAGTATCTCAGCTGGTGCTGAATAGAATCTTATATAGAAAAGGGTTCCCTTAGTTATTCTTTTGTAGTGCATGAATGCTTTGTGTAGCTCCGGTATCGTAGCTATTTCATCTCCTGTCATAGATGGCCTATTTGATAAGCTTCAAGGAGTAAGTTACTTTTCAAAGATTGGCCTTTGGTTAGGTTATCACCAATTGAGGGTGAAGGAAGATGACATTCTGAAGACGGCTTTTCAAACTTGATATGGTCAGTATGAGTTTTTGGTGATATCATTTGAGTTTACTAATGCTTTGGATGAATTTATGGATTTAATTGATAGGGTGTTTAAACAATACCTTGATTTGTTCATAATCGTGTTTATTGATGATATCTTGACCTACTCAAGGAGTGAAGATGAGCATACCGATTATTTAAGGATTGTGTTGTAAATCCTTAAGGGCGATCAACTCTCCACAAAGATTTGTAAATGCAACTTTTAGTTAAGATATGTGGCTCTTCTTTGTCACATTATTTCAGGAAAGGGTATTGAGGTAGATCCTAAGAAGACGAATGTTGTTAATAGTTGGCCTAGATCTCTATCCCCTTAAGATATTTGAAGTTTCTTGGGTTTAGTCGGTTACTATAGAAAGTTTGTGGAATGTTTTTCTTCAATTACCTCTTTATTAATGGCACTGACCCAAAAGAAAGCCAAACTCTTATGGTTGGAAGCTTGTGAGAAGAGTATTTAGGAATTGAAAGATTGACTTACCTCCGCTTCAATGTTGACTTTACTTGAATAAATTGATGAGTTCATTGTTTATTGTGATGCTTGAAGATTTGGGTTAGGATGTGTCTTTATGTAAAATAGGAAAGTCATTGTCTTTGCTTTAAGGAAACTTAAAATTCACGAAAAGAACTATCCTACCCCTGACTTAGAACTAGTGGCGGTTGTGTTTGCTTTCAAGATTTGGAGGATCTTCACTGACCACAAGAGTTTGCAATATGTGTTCAAATAGAAGGATCTAAATCTTCACAAAAGAAGATGGCTTGAGTTACTAAAAGATTACTCCCGACAAATCGAATGTAGTACTGGATGCTCTTAGTCGACTATTAATGCGTAGTGTTGCACATGTTGAGGAAGATAAGAAGGAGTTGGTTCGTGATGTTCTTGGATTTGCCCGATTGGGATTTTGGGTTGGTTAATTCCACAAAAGGTGGTGTTATGGTTCACAATTCTTCATAATCGTTCTTTATGTCGAAAACAAAAGAAAATAAAGGTCTTGACACAATCTTGATTGAGTTGAAGGAAGTAGTGCTTAAAAAGTTAGTCAAGGCTTTTTCCCAAGGGGGAGATCGAGTGCTTAGATATCAGGGTCATTTGTGTGGTCCCAATGTAGATGAATTGAGAGAGCAGATCTCATCAGAAGCCCATTTTTCTCGATATTCTATTCACATGGGAGCCTCCAACATGTACCGTGACTTGCGGAAGGTCTATTGGTGGAACATGATGAAGAAATATATTGTGAACTTGTTGCTAAGTATCCTAATTCTCAACAAGTGAAAGTTGAATATCAAATGCTTTGAGGTTGGCCCAAGATATCAGTATTCCTACTTGGAAAGGGGAAGATTTGAATATGGACTTCAATGCTAGTTTACCCTGCACCCGGTGACAACATGAATTGATTTGGGTTATAGTAGACCGTATGATGAAATCGGCTCATTTCATCCCCTTCATGGTCTCTTATTCGGAGGAAGACTATGCTAGGTTGTATTTAAGGGAGATGGTTAGGTTGCATGGACTGCCCCTATCCATTATCTTTGATCGTGGTACCCAATTTACTTCTCAATTTGGAAATCTTTCTAAAAGGGACTTGGTACTTGTGTTAAGCTTAGTACGACCTTTCATCCTACAAACCAATGGTCAAGCGAAGTGTATGTCACGACCTAGGGGTACCCCTAGATGTATCAAGGGGTATAAGACCCCGAGAGGCCTCATACAGGCCACTTAGCATATCATAACATAAAGTAATAGAAATGAGCAGGAATTAAAACTTTTCAATACAATCAAAGTCTTTTATAAAAACAAGGGGAAGTCTAATACCATATTCTCAAACCATCTAAAAACATGAATGATATCTTGGGACGCATCCCATACAATAGTCCAAGACATAAAAGAAAGATATAAGAGAAAGGGGTGATCACATCCTCGAACACAATGAGGAATCACCAAATCTTCACTTCCTTGATCAACAAGAGAGCTAGCCACTACTGTGAGAATCTATGTCGCCGGACCCTACATTTGATAAGAATGTAGGCAAAATTATGCATTAGTACAATCAAGTACTAAATATGATAGCTAGCATAAACAACATAAACATCATGGTTAGTAAACACAATCCATAGCATAATCAATGCATATAAAACAATATCATAATAAGAAAGGAATACTTCTCAAGAAACCTTACTCATCCTTATCCAAGACTTGGGTCATCCACCTCTAGTCAACTTACCTAATGGAAGGCATATCTAGCAACAAACCAAGCTAATCATTTATCATAACGTAAATCACATTATTCATACTTACTTTTAAATACATGGGAATTCGCCTCTTTTCCTAGCTTATAAAGGCAAATGGGTATTCGTCTCTTGCCTTGCGTACTTTTAGATTGTTGGTACTTTCCTCCACAATCTCATCATATGATGTGGGTACTCGCCTCCACATCATTCATCATATAATACGGGTACTCGCCTCCACATTATTTCATAAGGATCATGGGTACACGCCTCCATGTCCATTCATCATAATAATAATGTGGGGACTCACCTATTGTTCAATTCAAAGGAGTAGGGGAATCACCTCATCTCCCTTCATATAGAGGTCAAGGGTAATCGCCTCTAGCCTCATCAATTACATAAGCTTTTAGTCTAGATTATTTTAGGTGAGCAATCTTTTCAAACCTAGAATCATTCATGTGAGTAAGCCTTTTGCATTCATACATTCATAATTAGGCAATTCATATGGAATGTATCCCTTCCTCAACAATAATATCAATTACCAATAGTTCACATCATAAGATTTACTCTCAAAGCCTTAGATATCATGATAACCATCTAAGCTTCATTCTTAAGCAATTCTAATCATAATTCATCAATTTTATAAGAACAAGCCTAAACCCACAAAGTTTCCCTTCTGAGCTTCAATCCAACTATAGCAATTCTAGGTTAGATTCATGGAATTGGCATGGGTACATGTAATTTCACTCTAATAACATGTAATTCTACTAATTATATCATAAACAAGCACAATCGACTCAATTGGATCAACAATCAACATAACCCACAAATTGGAACAAACCATAGCTAAATTGGGGAATTCTTCATCAAATTGGGGAAATTCTAGGGGACTCCATGGATGGAAGATGTACATGGATGAAAAACAAGCATACCTTGGTTACAATGCCATCAAAAGCTTGAAGATTGGGATACATGTTCTTGACCTAACTCCAATTGTTTCTTCTTCTTCCAACTTCTAGAGAGAGAATATTTGAGAGGATTTCTTTTGGGATTTGAGTAAATGACTTGAATGAGGGGTTTTAGGGGTTAAAAGTGCTTATATAGGTGTCCTAGACTGAGGCAAAACGACTCCAATTTGATTTAATTAAACTAGAAAAGACCCAATTGCCCTTAAAAATAATTTCCAGACCATGACCGACGGACCAGATCGACGGACCGTGGATGGACCTACAATCTGTCCTGGTTAGCCATGGTTCGTGGTCAGAAACATGGATTCTGGGTCTTGACTTATGGACCACCAACGACAAACAGTGGCCTGACGAACGGTCTGTTGGTCATGTCGTGGGTCAGGACCTCTGGTTCAGCTGGGGCAAGCCAACCAGGGACCACACCTACGGTCCGTGGTCCACTCCACAAGTTGTGGGTGGTCGGCGTGGTTTGGCTGCTGTATCACCTGGAAAGCTGCAGTTTGCCCTTTCTTGAATACGGGGTGTTACATAATCTCCCCCTTGGGATCATTCGTCCTCGAATGAGATTCTAAGCACGTTTCTAAGCGAAAAGTCTCAAGACTAGCAGCCCATCATGCATGCAACTAATCTAAATGCACACAACTAAGGAGGAAACATCAACTCCAAGCCAAACATTCTGAATGCACCATAAGGAAGTATTAACTACATCTAATAACCCAATATGCATGAAATTTTCTTATTTCTTACTTCAATGAGGTTCTATCATCTCAAAACTTAAAAGCATGCTCAACACAATCTCATGGAGCTCATATGCAATTCAATTTCAAAAAGCATATCTAAACATGTTCATAAACTCATCTCATGAAGTCTATAGGCAACTCATACTCAATGCACTACAACATGAGGAAAATCATTCACATAAGTCATTTCTTTCAAGATTCAAGCTATTTCATGAACATGCATATAAAGAAATAAAGGAAACACATAAAACACACATGACTTCTAAACATAGAACAAACCAAGAGGAAATTAATTACCTCAAGCTAGTGTAGAAGGAAAATGATGAGGATATCGGGACTTCATATCGGCCTCGGCCTCCCATGTAGCACCTTCAACTAAGTGGTTTCTCCACAAAACCTTCAGAGAAGCAACTTTCTTATTTCTCAATTTCATAATTTGCCGGTCCAAAATCTCAACCGAAACTTCTTCATATGAAAGGCTTTCATCAAATCCCAAACCTTTAAGGGAAATTATGGATGTCGGATCTCCAACACACTTCTTAAGCATAGAGACATGGAAAATGGGATGCACGGTTGCTAACTAATTTGGAAAATCTAAGTTATAAGCAACCCTACTAACACGTCTCAAGATTTCGTATGGGCCTATAAACCGGGGACTAAGTTTCCCTTTCTTCCAAATCTCATCACACCCTTCATGGGTGAGTTTTCAAATAGACCCAATAACTAACCTCAAATTCAAGGTCTCTCCTTCTAACGTTGGCGTAGGACTTTTGTCGGCTTTGGGCTGGTCTTAACCTCTCTTAATGAACTGGACTTTTTGAATAGCCTCATGAACCAATTCAGTTCCAATCAAGGCAATTTCAGCCACTTCAAACCACACTATAAGAGATTTACACCTCCTACCATAAAGAGATTCAAATGGGGCCATACCAATACTCAAATAGTAGCTATTATTATAACCGAAGTCTATCAATTGCAAGTGATCATCCCAACTTTCCCTGAAATCGATGCCACAGGCTCTCAACATATCCCCTAAAGTTTGGATCGTTCGCTCCACTTACCAATCGATTTGTGTGTGAAAAGTTGTGCTAAGCTTCACCTTTGTGCCAATACCCTTTTGGGATGGTTTCCAAAACTGAGAAGTAAACTGAGTACATCTATTGGAGATAATGGACAATGGCACACCATGCAATCTGACCATTTCCCTCAAATATAACTTAACATAGTCTTCCGCCACATAACAAACCTTGACGAGAATGAAATGAGCCAATTTCATCATTCGGTCTACTATAACCCAAATTGAATCATATTGGTGCCGAGTATGTGGCAACCCTACTATAATGTCCATATTTACTTCTTCCCACTTCCAAGTAGGAATACTGATATCTTGCGATAATTTTATCGGTTTTCGATGCTCAACCTTTACTTTTTGGCAATACAGACACTTAGCCACAAACACCGCAATATCCTTCTTCATCCCATTCCACCAATAGACCTCCTGTAAGTCACGGTACCACTTGGTGCCTCCCAGGTGAATAAAATATCGAGAACTATGAGCTTCCGTCAAAATCTGTCTCCTTAAATCATCAACATTTGGAACACATAAATGACCTTGGTGTCTAAGTACCCCATCTCCCCCTTGGGAGAAAGCCTCAACGGACTTCTTGAGTACCGCCTCTTTCAATTCTACCGAAATCGGATCTAGACAATTCTTAGCTTTCACATCAATCACAAAAGACAATTCGGAACCATTATGAACCATGACCCCACCCTTGGTAGAGTCTACCAATACAACACCCAAATGGGCCAATCTATGTACATCTCATACGAATTCCTTCTTATCATCATCAATGTGAGCAACACTACCCATAGACAACCTACTAAGAGCATCCACTACTACATTCGCTTTGCCCGGGTGATAAAGAACAATCATGTCATAATCTTTCAATAACTCAAGCCACCTTCTTTCGCGAAGATTCAAGTCTTCTTGATTAAACATATATTGCAAGCTCTTGTGATCGGTAAACACATCAACATGCACTCCGTACAAATAATGTCTCCAAATCTTTAGAGGAAATACGACTGCCGTTAACTCAAGGTCGTGAATAGGATAATCACTACAACAAATATGATATACAACTAGGAAATTGTTAGCTACAACATCATATTCATCACTAATTGTTCGTTTTTAGCGTCAAAATTTACCTTTCGTGCTTAAATATATGAGCCACATATTTTTAGTGACGAAACATAAAAATCCATACAAAAGCTTTGTCCACTAAAATTTTCCACCAAAAATTTAATTGGCGCCATCTGTTAAGTAGTGTCAGTCACGAATTTGAAGTTATTGGTGACACATTATTTTGTCACTAATAATGTATCTAATTCATGGAAAAAAAAAAATTGTCTTAAAATTTATTAATTTTTGGACACAAAAAAATTTCATCTAAAAAAATATGTTGTTACAATATCAACAAATAAGAGTTCGTAGTTAAATATTATAAATTTTAGCTATAAAAAACTTAGATTTAATTATGACATTTATTTTCGTCACTAATAGTATAAGTAATTGGTGACAGAGATTTTATTGCCTCTAATCAATTTGTGATTTAGTGACAACAAAAAAATTATCACAATATATGTAATGTGTTAAATAGCGACGACTTAAGATTTGTAGTGAATAATTCAACTATTTGCTACGAAAAAATTCATAGCTTAATCCAATTTTTTTTTGCTACAATTGTTCATAATTACAGATGACAACTTACAAAAAGAATAATACAAGTGCTTCATAAGAAATAGACAGAGTCCTTTCGTCAATTGGCGAGGGAAAATATTAAAACCAACAAATTCGATCAATTTTGTAAAACTAAAAAAGTTCAATTCTTCAATTTTATTAAATTACACAATTATAAAATGCATCATTTGAAAAATACAATTCAGGTTATAAGTACCATGAGTGGGTACAGTTCTACCACTAGATCGCTAATATTTGTTGGTTTAACACTTTTGTTTTTTATTTGATACACTTTTATCGATAAAGATGATAAAAAAAATAATTTCTCATGTCTTGGTGCTAATTTTTGTGCATGTCTATTGATTTATGATTGGTAAACTACATAGACTAAGTCGATCTATTTGCTTATGTCTAAAAGTATGTACATAGTTAATAGTAATTCCACTATGTACGTAGAACAACTATACAGAGATAACATCGACTTACAAACTTAGACTTTGCAAAGGTGTGAAATATTTCATGAATTTCTATTAACTTTTTCCATTAGTGTGAAAATCGAAATGAACTAAAAAATGAAAGGTTAAATGAAAGAAATGAACCAAGTAGGATTTCAAATATATTATGATAAAGTACTATAGTTATGGGTATCCATTTTTTTCAAAACAATTGATTTACTGATCGAATTGAACCGATTATTCAAAAAAAATTATTAAAATCGAATGTTTAATTTTATATAAATTTATAATTGTACTAAATAATTTTTATAATTTATAAAAATAAATAAATAAAATGGAAAAATCATACTGAATATATTTGAAGATATTTTAAAAAATATATACTTTAATTAAAATATAATCTATTTGAATGAATTGTGGGTTATAAATTTCATGCATTTGTGTATGCATATAAATAATCATATAATATATTATATCTACAAAAGTTAAATTTGAAAGAAGTGAATAAAGTTAAAAATAAAATAAAAATGAGAGACAAGAGAGAGTTGATCGGAATGGTAAGCACTCCTCACTTTCAACCTTAAGGTTGTGAGTTCGAGTCCCCAAGAAAGCATAGCTTTCCTGGGAATATCTTCTTCTTTCACACTCAATTGGTGATAACCCGATCGGAGATCAACCTTAGAGAAATAACTTGCACCTTGAAGTTGATCAAACAAATCATCAATCCTCGGAAGAGGATACTTGTTCTTAATGGTCACCTTGTTCAATTAACGATAATCGATACACATTCGGAGGGAACCATCCTTTTTCTTAACAAACAAAACTGGAGCACCTCATGGAGAGATACTCGGTCGGATGAAAGCTTTATCCAATAGATCCTTCAATTGATCTTTCAACTCCTTAAGTTCAACCGAAGCCATTCTATAAGGAGGATAGAGATAGGTTGCGTATCTCGGAGAAGGTCAATACCAAAGTCTATTTTCCTTTCGGAAGGAATACCAGGTAAATCATCAGAAAATACTTCCGGAAACTCATTAACAATGGGGACCGACTAAAGACTAGGGACTTCGGAATCCACATCCCTCACCCTAACTATATGATAGATTCAACCCTTAGATATCATCTTTCTAGATTTTAGACACGAGAAAACCCGGATCTTAGGCATAGAATTTCCACCCTTCCACTCTAGTATAGGCTGATTTGGAAATTGGAATTTGACTACCCGAGTTCTACAATCAATCGAAGCATAGCATGAATGCAACCAATCCATCCCAAGTATGACATCACAGTATAACATATCAAGTTTAACCAAGTCAACAATATTAACTCTATGGGACAATGTCACAACCCAATGGTACCCCCTAGACGTAACAAGGCACATAATACCCATAAAGGCACCATGTAAGCCACTTAGCATATCATAGCATAAAGCATTAGAACAATAAGAGTAGAACACATTTTCAAGTCTTAAAAGTTTTCATAAAAGAAAAGCGGAAGTCTAGACTTGGAGTTAATAAATTTGATGGTCACTCAACTGTCAACTATTTTCACAGAAAGTCACTCAACTTTCATTCTAAACTCAAAAGTCACACAACTATGCCTTCTTTGCACAGAAAGTCACTCAACATATTTAATTATTTTTTTCACTAAAATTTTCTGACATGGAATTTTTATTTTAAACCAAAATTTTAAGAACCAAATATACATCCATTTAAACCATTTAATAACCCGACCCATTTAATCTGACCCACTAAATCATTAAAAAGTCATCATTCTCTCTTAAATGTGTGAACTATTTCTTTTTCTTTCTTAAAATCAAGTATGCAACCAAGATCTCATCATATTATATAAATATAATGTACTAATTGTACAATAAAAAAGATAGCTAAATTTATGGGTGTGATAGGTGATGTGATGAAATAGAGGTGTAGATAACTCTTTGGCCCACATCTCATAGATAATATATGAGATGTGTATGAAAACATCGGATCTCAAGCACGGAACGACAAAAGATTTGACTAAGAAATAATGAGAAATGGAAGATTGGCCAATCATAAGTCTAAATAGGGAGACCTGAAATCAAGAAGAGGCCAAACCAGCTTGTTGTGTTCCAGCGATAATTCGACTAGAGAGAACGATGACTTTTTAATAATTTAGCGGGTCGGATTAAATGGGTCGGGTCATTAAATGGTTTAAATGGATATATATTTGGTTTTTAGAATTTTAGCTTAAAATAAAAATTCCATATTAGCAAATTTTAGTTAAAAAAAGAATTAAAGGTGGAATGACCTGGGAGATCCTTGTACTTGGCTCCATTTGTCAGTTGGACCCCCTACTCATCACTTTGCCAACCAAACCCTTAAACTCACCAGAATATAATATTTTAAACCTCTGACCATTGACCGAGATTATGTGACATTAATATTGGTGAGTTGGAAATATGTGTGATTACACATGCTTGAAAGCGAGTTAAAACAATATTTTACTATAAAAAAATTCAATTTAACAAAATTAAAAAGTAAGATTCCTCTTCTTCAACCCTCCTTCACCCATACCCACCTTTTCTTCTTCTCCACCAGCCCTCTCTCCTCTACCCCTCATCACAACCCTCAACTTCCTTCATTCTCCATCCCCACATTCACTCTTCTCCGCCCCTTTTTTTTTTATACAAATCAGTAGCCTAAACTTCTTCTAATTTTTTTGTTTTTTAGGTTTGAAAAAATATTAGTATCATTCTTTTATTAGATGATTTAAACGAGGAGATGTGGATAATGTGAAGGATGATTGTGACTATTGAAAATTTTAAAACTCCATTGATAAGCTTGAAAAAGCTTAAAAAATAATAAATGGGTCTTGTGAATTTGTAAAATTAATTAAAAAATTTGATTGGGGTTCATTGAGTTTGTGTTGGTGAACTTATAGTTGAATTTACAAGTTAAATCAAGAAGAATTTCATCTAATGGGTATGAATCTAGTGCTCAATTTGTGACCAAATATGAAGAACATGACTATTTGAAAACTTTAAGAAATTAAATTAAAAAATTGATCTATTTGATTTTTTTTAATTTTTTAGCACTTAATTTTGCATGTGGCACTAAAAAATGATGTGGAATTCCATGTGTAATCACATCCATTACACGCACACTGGCCGGAGGAGAAAAGGGCTTGATATGCTGTATTCTGATGGATTTAAGGGTCTAGTTGGCAAACTGATGAGTATGAGGGTTCAACTGACAAACGAAGCCAAGTACAAGGGTCTTTCAGGTCATTCCTATGTTTAGTGACTTTTTGTGCAAAGAAGACATAGTTGAGTGACTTTTGAATTGAGAATGAAAGGTGAGTGACTTTCTGTGAAAATAGTTGATAGTTGAGTGACCATCAAAGTTATTAACTCTCTAAACTTGTCTCAATTAGCCATCTATTACAATAGTTCCAATGAAAAAGGGACACAACCCATACAACATAGTTCAAAAATGAAATACTAGAAATGAAACTCAAAGTGAATATCCCGTCCTCGAATTGTGAGGACTCACCACAAGCAAGGAGAATAGTCGAATCCAAGCTTGAACCAAATGATGACCGCCTTAAGAACCGGACCCTACACTTGGGAAATATGTAGGAAAATATGGGTTAGTACAAAAATGCACTAAGTATGATAGCCATTCTTAAAAACCTTGAAGTTATGCAAAAAGGGACATTTTAGTTGAAAAGCATGCACTTTACCAAGTTTTAAGAATCTCCATGAAAATTGGTGTAAAAGCACAAGTCATAAGCATATTCAACATATAGATCATCATAACATAATGGAAACATACCACAATTACCCTCAAAGCATACTTGTGCAATGCATGAATAAGATCCCATATCGCACCCATATTAAGTAAAGATTCTTGAGTAGCTATAGTTCATAATTCATATTCTTATTTATACTATCATAGAGGTATTAGCCTTGACCAACATAGACCCAGTGAGCTTAACATGTAATCCGGTGTCTACCCCACACCGAAAAAGGGTTGTCCTACTTGCCTAAGGTAATAACCATACTCTTAGCTTAGGTGGATCCACTAGATAAATACCTATGATGGCACATAGTTTATGGGATAAGGAGATTGCTTCTAGAAACCCGGACTCAACTAAGGTAGAAGGTTTCCATCTCATGAGATACATACTTTGGGAACCCGAACTCAACTAATGTAGAAGGAACCCATTTGGAAAGCCGGACTCAACTAGTGTAAAAACTTCCATCTCATATTCATATCCACTCGGTGCTAAGCATTGATTCTCATTGAGTTTATATTAGGTTTGGACTTAAGTTCATAATTATGGAAGAACGTTTTGACATTCAATCCAACATAACTCATACTAAAGCTCATAGATTCGATAGGTGACACTAGTATTCCAACCTTAGAATCACTACATGTGAAAAACCTTTCACATCATATCATACTCATACATAAGTGTGTACATGAGGATAACTTCCAACAGCACAACAACTAGATCATAATCACATTCACTTTACTCTCAAAGTGTTCATAAACCATATACATAAATATCATACTTTGCCCTTCAAAGACCATAGATAACAATCCATCACACATCTAGAATTACTACATTAGATATGGATGAGAACATAATTCAATTACTTCATGCATAATTCTATCATATTCTACTTGCATTAATTAATACCCACACATTTAGATCCAAATTGGGAAAATAGAGGAATTCATGGATTCTTGGGGAATTCAACATAAAACCATATAAAATCATTAATATATCCATAATAAAAACAATATCCAATCATTAAACTGAATTTGAAAGGAATCCATGAGATTGAAGTCAAACCCTAACTTTTAGGATTACTAGCTTTGAAATTGGGGGTTTTGAAGGGGCACCATGGATGAAGTCTATCCATGGATGAAAATATAACATACCTTGGTGATGAATCCCCACGAAATTGAGTGAAAAATCTTTTTCCTTCAACCCTAGATTCACCTTTCTTCTTCTTCTTCCTTGAAGTTCTAGAGAGAGTTTTGGGGAAAACTTGGTTTTGATTTGTGATTTGGAATTGTGGTTTGGATGACTTAGTTTAGGGACTTAAAAACCTTATATAGTTAGTTTAATTTAGTGTTAAATGACGTCCCTTAATATTTAATTAAAAAGGAAAACCCCAAAACACCCCTAAGTATAACTGCCTTATGGCACTTCTAAGGCCCCATCCACACCCACCAATGACGGACTGTGGTAGGACCCATGGTCTGTGCTGGTAAACCGTGGTAGGGGTTCTGGGGCATGGTTCCTGGGGTCTTAAACAACAGCCCTCACCCACGAATCATGGGTCCACCTACTGGTTGTGGTTCTCCCTCGTGGTTGGACTACCCAGGCAAAACAAAATTCACCTTTTGAAAGGTCCTCCTCAAGGACCCATAGTTGGTCCTTGGGGGAGTCGTACCTTGACGTTTTAACCCAAACATATATATTGAGCAGCGGGAGTTATATATGACTCTAAACCTCACATAACCCTCTAGTTTAGCCTACTAATTTCTGGAACATTACAGTATCTCCCCCTTGGGAACATTCGACCTCGAATGAAGATCTAGATACCTTACAGAATTAAAGACTAAAAAGTAACTGCCCATCATGCATGAAAATCAACATAATGTACAATTCAAAGGAGGAAACATCAACTCCATCTCAAAACATAGTCAATGCAATGCATGGAAGTACGAACTACATCTAACAACCCAAATGCATGAAAATCAATATTTCTCGTATTCATAGAAGGAACTACCTTCTCCATCTAAAATCATGATCAACCCAATATCATGGAGCCAATATACAACTACTCTCAAAAGCATACTAAAGCATGTTCGTCAACTCATCTCATGAAGTCAAATAGGCAACTCAGACTAAACGTACAACAACATGAGGAAAGTCAATCATAAAAACTCATTTTCTTACTAAACATGAATTTCATCAAGAACATGCAGAACATAAGTAAATCATGAAAAACACATATAACACACATGACTCCAAAAACATGAACACTCAAGAGAAATTATTTACCTCAAGCTTGAATAGGAATAGAAGGAAAGAAATAATGATATCGGGACTTCATATTGGCCTCGGCCTCCCAAGTAGCACCATCAACTAAATGATTTCTCCATAAAATCTTCACGAAAGTTTCTTCCTTATTTCTCAATAAGTTGACTTGGCAGTGTAGGATCTCTACCGAAACCTCGTCATATGAGAAACTTTCATCAACTCCCAAGGAATAATGGATGTCAGATCTATGATACATTTCTTAAGTGAAAAACCGGATGAACCAGGGAAAACTCATTTGGCAAATCCAACTCATAGGCAACCTTCCCTATACGTTGCAAAATTTGATATGGGCCAACATACCGGGGACTAAGTTTCCCTTTCTTGCCAAACCTAATCACACCCTTCATGGGTGAGATTTTCAAATAGATCCAATAATTAACCTCAAATTCTACATCCCTTCTTCTCATGTCGGCATAAGTCTTTTGTCTACTCTGAGTCGTTCTCAACCTCTCCCTAATGAGCCAAATTTTCCCAATAGCTTCATAAACTGATTCGGGACCAATAAGAGCAATTTCACCTACCTCAAACCAACCAACTAGAGACCTACATCTCCTACCATAAAAGTCTTCAAATAGAGCCATAAAGATACTAGAGTGATAACTATTATTGTAGGTAAACTCTATTAAAAGCAAGTGGTCATCCCAATTACCCTTGAAATCTATAACATATGCCCTGAACATATCTTCTAATGTTTGGATGGTACGCTTCACTTGTCCATCGGTTTGGGGATGAAAAGTCATGATAAGCTTAATCTCAGTACCAATCCATTTGACCTCCAAAAGTGTGAAGTAAATTGAGTACCCCCGATACGAAATAATAGATAAAGGAACCCCATTTAACTTCAATATCTAATTTATATACAACTTGGCATAATCTTCCGCCGAATGAGAAACCTTAACGGGAATGAAGTGGGCAGATTTTGTCATCCTATCTATAATAACCCAAATAGAATCATGTTGCCTTCGAGTGTGAGGCAAACCCACAATAAAATCCACATTCACCTCTTCCCACTTCCAAGTGGGAATTGGTATATCTTGTAATAAGCCTCCTGGCCTTTGATGCTCGACCTTAACTTGCTGACAATTGGGACATTTGGCTACAAATCCCGCAATATCTCTCTTAATACCATTCCACCAATAGACTTCCCATATATCACGGTACATCTTGGTTGCTCCCGGATGAATAGAATACCGAGAGCTATGAGTTTCTTCTAAAATTTGCTCCCTCAAACCATCAACATCCAGAACACATAAATGACCTTGGTACTGAAGCACCCCATCTCCCCCTTGGGAGAAAGACTCTACGGACTTTTTGAGTACCGCCTTTCAACTCAACTAATAAGGGATCAAGATCTTGCTTAGACTTCACATCCATCAGAAATGAAGATTCAGAACCATTATGGACCATGACACCACCCTTGGTGGAATCCACTAGTTGGACACCTAGTCGGGCCAATAAATGCACCTCACGAACCAATTTTTTCTTTTCATCCTCTACATAAGCCACATTACTATGGACAATATACTAAGTGAATCCGCCACCTTATTAGCTTTTCCGGGGTGCTAAAGGACACTTATATCATAATCCTTCAAGAGTTCTAACTACCTTCTTTGTCGGAGATTCATGTCTTTTTGACTAAACACATATTGAAGAATTTTGTGATCGGTGAAAACACATGGACCCCATACAAGTAATGTCTCCATATTTTCAAGGCAAATACCACCGCGGCTAATTCAAGATCATGTGTCGGATAATTCTTCTCATGTACTTTAAGTTGCCTTGAAGTATAGGCAATAACTTTACCATTTTGCATGAGCACACATCCCAATCCCACTCTAGAGGCATCACAATACACACGAAACCATCGGTACCCTCTGGTAAGGTCAAAACCAAAGCGGAAGCAAGTCTATCTTTCAACTCTTGGAAGCTTTTCTCACAAGCCTCCGACCACTCAAACATAGATTTATTTTGAGTCAAAGACTTCAACGGAAAACCAATGAAGGAAAACCCCTCAACAAACCTCCTATAGTAACCGGCCAAACCCAAAAAACTTCTAATGTCGAAAGGAGTTAGAGGTCATGGCCAACTCTTGGACTGACATTGTACCTTGTCTCAAATTCA
The DNA here is from genome assembly GCF_900185275.1 of Solanum verrucosum. Classification (NCBI taxonomy): domain Eukaryota; kingdom Viridiplantae; phylum Streptophyta; class Magnoliopsida; order Solanales; family Solanaceae; genus Solanum; species Solanum verrucosum. Next base: position 197,550 of record NW_026020091.1, on the reverse strand, counting down.
TGAATTACTAAGCTTTAGCCTCTCTAAACTCCCTCAGGAAGAACTTTTCCAGAAAAGCAAGCTCTAGTAAAACATTCCCAAGTCATAGGGGCAACATCGGTACCCCTGTTTTCTTTCCACTAAGTGAACCAAATGTTAGCTACATCCTTAAGCTGGTAGGATGCCAACTCTACCCTATCATTACCAGTTACTTGCATCACTCCAAAGATTTTCTTAACCTCATCAATAAAGTATGTGGGTCCTTAACAATTTATGACCCTAGAAACTCATGCGGATTAATTCGAATATAATCTTGAACCCTAGTTGTAGCTGATCCAACATTAGCATTAGTATGAACTAGGCTTGTTGATTGTTCTGATTCGCCACACTCTGAGCCAAAAGTTGAATCGTATTCCAAAATTCTGCGTCAGTGACATCATGGTTCAGGACTAGAGGATAAGAATAACAAGAAAGTGATTTTTTTCTTAAAACACTTTGTATCCTCCTTCTCATGAGATTGGTGCATTTCACACCCATGAAAAGGACTCTAGTTAGTGAGGCTTTCAGACATCCTAGGACTCTTGAATCTAATGCTCTGACACCAAGTTTTTCACACCCCGAGGATACCTCCTTGACGTAACACGGGACCTAGGATCACGAGTGACCCCAAGCTAACCATATGTCTAGCATATATCAAGCATACTAATAATATCTAAATGAGAAATACTGTGCGGAAGCTGAAACTAGATATAACTAAAAGACGGGGAATACCTAATACTAATCTCAATATATATAAAACTACTAAGAGTTCAAGGATACTAAACATTCACTCAAATATAAAGTTGAATCTAATACTATGTCTAAAAAGTCTCTACCTGACTCATTCCCCTATGACTTAGCTTTCTTATTCTTAAACTCTTATCTATCCCTCAGCTTGTCCTCCTCAACTTGTTGCACATGGATCATTAGCCTTGCTATATCCATATCCCCAATTAACATAATTGCCTTGCCTTTCTTGCTTTAAAGGGGAGAGAACCCATCAATGAATAAACTCATCCTACTCTTCAAGCCAACAACCATATTTGAAGCATAGTGGGTATGTTGTGTGAACCTCATACTATACTCATGAACGCTCAAAGAATCCTGCTTAAGAGTGAGGAACTCTCATACCTTAGACTCTCTCAGTTCTCGAGGAAAGAAACGTCCCAAGAAGGCGTCCTCTAAACAAGCCCAACTCACAAGTGGTGCTCCCTTAACTTAGTTCTTCTTCCATTGGTCTAACCATATCCTAGTGACACCTTTCAGTTGGTATGCAGCTAGTTCTACCCTCTCAACATCAGCAACATGCGTGATCTCAAAAACGTTATGAAGTTCGTCAACAAAGTTTTTTGGATCCTCATTGACATTTGAACCAGCGATGTTCGGTGGATTCATCCTCAAGAACTCACAGAACCATGAAGTATTAGCCACTTCCAGTCGATTCTCGCTCTATTGCCGAGCTTGGTTGGTCACAACTTGGCTCCACATCTGGATGGCCTCACGAAACTCAGCATGGGTGACCTGTCTTTAAGGTTGCACTTCTGGTACATTAGGTACCCCTTGTTCCTGCGGTTCAACATTCCTTCTAGACGGACGACCTCAAATAGCTCTTCGTGACGGTATGATCTGAAAGACACGCGCAAGCACTAATTAGAAGAAACTTTTTAGACATAAACTCTATCGCACGAAATGAATATGAAAGAAGTGAAGAAAATTCCTAAATGTTGCAGCCTCCTAATTATAGATGTGATACGCTTCATACCAATAACTAGGACTCTATAGACACAACTTCATAGACTCCTTAGGACTCTTGAACTCTGTGCTCTGATACCAAGTTTGCCATACCCCGAGCCTGTACCCTGGGAGGGACTGGCACTCGAGAACCATTTTTGGCCCCAAGAGAACCCTTGGCCTGACTTACTTACTCAGCGGAAGAATTAAATAAAAGAAATAGTCTGAAATAAGAGATGTAATAAACTTAGAATGTCTATAAAGAAACATTCAAACTAGTCAAGATGGCTACTAAAGTCTGGAAACATAGGCCAATAATAAAGTAGTGACAAATGAACTAACTGACTAACTATCTATGAAGCCTCTAAGACTGAGATGGATGTCGGGACAAGACCCACGACATACTAATGAACTGAATACTATAAAGCAATAAAAAGGGATCCACCAAAATCAAGGAGGCTCACCAACAACTCTGGAGCTCAACTAGAATCAACGATGCGCTAGATGTTGATCCTGGTTACTTGTATCTGCATCATGAAAAGATGCAAGCCAAATGGCATCAGTACATTGAATGTACGAGCATGCGAGGGGAATACTAAAACAATACTTAAGCTTGAAAATAACTGAAAGAACAAACCTGGTCTCAACTGAACTGAACTGAACTCATTTCAATATAAAGCAATATAAACAAGTGCAATAAAAAGAAAAGCTTTTTAAAACATGGATAAGAGCTCTGTGTATTTAGAAATACAATAATAACTATGTATGTATGCAAGATACAATGTAAACTTTGAATGTATGTAAAAATACAATTTACTTCTATGTATATAAGAATACAAAATACTTCTGTGGGAATTTCTCAAACCGACACCATCACTTAAGAGGTATTGTTATGATACAACGTTTTTCCTCACGCTGTCAAGTCTGTCATATACCTTGCCAAGGGTATAGAACCTGACTACTAAGTGGATCCACTAGTTTATGCTAAAAACCACTAAGGAATCATCTAATAAATATGACCATTTTCTACCCATGATGACTACATGGTTTATGGGGGCTGGGAGTTGTCTGAACTCTCCCCCATATCGGTGCTCAATACTACTCCCAAAATATGATACTAGCTCTTATGTTAAAAACATAACTTTTTTTCATATTTTGAGATAATTGTTCAAAACTTAGCTCAAAGGCTATCTTGGAAATCAAAGTTTCCTCTCTTGCTTAATTGTGAAAGCATTTACTCTTTACTGAAAACTAGCTCAAAGGCTCTTTGGAAATCAAGGTTTCCTTTCTTGTTTAAATGTGAAAACATTTTACTCTTTGAGAATAAATAGTCCCAATATACTCTTTCGAAGAAATGAACTTCAATATTTACTCTTTACTCAACTCAAAACTCAAGTCTTAAAACAAAGGTAAAACGTTTGTAAAAGACTTTTGGAAAACTCTAAGAACATCTCTTGACTTGACTCATGACTTCTTTTGACTTAACTCTTAACTTTCCTTGAATTGAATTATGAATTCAAGGCTCATGATCTCATGTTAATGATGATTTCATGTTTGTTTAGACGTACCTTAGAGTGTAGAAATGGACTAGAAAATAAAGGTATGTTTCAACGAAACTCGTACGGAAAGAAGGGGGAAGAAGTAGAAGACCTGGCGTCCCTGACGCTCTAAGTGGCGCGGGGCGCCAGAAGCAAAACTTTAGAACTGAAGTTGGGGCGCTCTGTCTGGCGCGGATCCCCAGGCTCTAAACTTCAGAACAACTTCTAGGGTGCTCTGGCTAGCGCAGCGCCCCAGGCCCCTGCCCAGAATTCCTTAATTTTTCTTGGTCGTTTTTCAACTCTAAAACCTCTAGTTTCGATTGGTTCTTTCCCCAAACACTTAGATTCAACTACATAACCAATATCTGCAAGAATATACTCTAAACGACACCTAATTTCATGAATTTGAATCAACAACTCCTCAACAACTTCAACGAATCAAGAACTCAATAGAACTTCAACAAAACCCATCAGAAACTCAATTTCTAATCCTTCTAGAACATAAATTCGCTGAAATAAATCATGATTGGTGCGTGGGTGAACTAACCCAATGTTATGTGATCTCACATACCTCGTAGAGATTAACCCTTGGCGAAATCCACATGAAATTTTCCAAGAAATTGACGAATCCTTGCTTCTTCTCCTCTTTTCTCATCTTCTTTTCTTTTCTCTCAAAACCCTAACTCTTTTTGAAAAGCGTAAACTGAACCAAATCAGTTTAGACCCCAACTTAATTACCAAAAATGAAAATAAACTAGTAGGCTATGGAAAAGACCATAACGCCCTTCAAATATCCGGTATTGACTTTCCTTATTTAACCAACCCAACTTCAAATTGACATATCTCATTCATACGAACTTGGAATTGAGAAAACTCGGCGGTGTTAGAAAGATAATTCAAAGATCTTTCCTACAGTATCTGGTAGCGCACCTAATTAATCTTGATCTAGGGGTTATGGTCGTTTCAAGTTGACCATAAACTCATTCTTAACTTAACTCCTATCAAATTTCCATATTTTCATCATTTTGAAAAATCACTCTTTCTAATTCTAGCTCTTTATAGTTCTTTCAAATATAGAGGTGTTACAGTAAACATCTTTCTAGTGCATAAGAAATAGACTCTGTACCTTGACGGTAATAGTAAAATCTGCAAACATCCAACACTCCCCACATCTTACTCTTGGAATTACCTTGGGTATGTTGTTGTATTCTAGTGCATATACATTGTCAAGAAAAAATTGAGTTCATCTGGTAGTGGCTAGGAATGAGTATGCCATTTTATTTATCAAAAAATGTCCTTTCTTTATCATTTTAACGAGGAATAAAGTATTAAGATAATAGCAGGAAAGTTATTCTCATGTAAAATACATTACATCTTGGTATGGTGCAGACACTAATGTTATTAGGTTTTCAGGTGTTCATAAAATCTTAAGGTACTTCACTTAGTTCTTATACTTGGTTCCTTGATAATTTATAATAGAAAGTAATTGAAAAACTAAGTGTTTTAATAGTTTGAACATACAAGTTATAATTAAGAGTTTTGGAAATCACTTTGTCACTTTTCCAAATACACTTTAGCGGGTAAGGAGGATTGGTTTCAAATACTGAATGTTTTTCATAATCTTTTTAAGTAACACAACCTAAAGAAGAAGAAAAATTCATACATATGGACAAATAGTCAAGGAAGACGATAAAATAACATATAGATGTCGAATAATCTATTTTGCCGAACGAGTGGAATATCAACATAATAACATTATGAAAATATTTCACTTGTGATCCCTATGTCTTGCGTAGAAGGTTTTCCTAGCAATAGAATAGTAACATATCGCATTTTGCTTTTTAGGAATTTCCCAGGAGTCTTGCTAAAAGGAAGGATGGAGCTTAGCCATAACATCACTTTCAAAAAAGCGCCTGAATGCCCATAGTTCCTACACGAATGTTGTTTCTTATATCATAAGTTTCGAAAACACTACATATATGTAGCTTATTTGCACCTACAAACAATTTATAATTGGGCTGAAATCATCTGATTTTTATATGATCCTAAGTTGACGATACATCCACAGAACTTCGTAAAATCAATCATAAAAGAGTTTTGAGATGATTACCTTATCAAACCAAGTGTAAACCTTGAATAATCACCAATAACTACCAAGATCTATCTTCCAAAACAAGCTTCAAAGGAAATTAATAGAAGGGGAAAATGACTGTCATGCGTATAGATAGCGTTTCTAGGCACGATGGCAAACTTTAAAGGTAGAAATCATTATAAACGTACATTAATAACTCAAGAATTCCATTTGAATACTCTCTTATTCTTTGTCTCCAGTTATGAACAGAAAAAATGTTTTTATGGCATAAAACCTTGAAATGCCAACCTAAAATATTTTTGACCTGACCCGATTTTTTCCCACCGGCGGTAAAACACTCATAACTCCTTATTCCAATGTAAGTTTGGTGGAAGGTTTTGTTTGTTGAAAAGTAGACTCATAGACATTCAGTTTAATAGCTTGTGTTCCATCTAACACCTTATATATTGGGAGAAAAATTCTGAGACATTTCACCCAAACTTCAGAAGTTTTATTAGAGAAACTTACGATAACTTTTGCAGACCTTAATTTTGTAACGTCCATGACTTCAGAACCTAACATATGACCATTGTTATATTATAATACCTCATAAAAAATTATTATTAGCATATTAGACATTCATAGGCTTATCTCAAAGGTACGGGTTAATTTAAACCTTTTGAACGGGCAAGGTGCTACACGCGCCATTTCTTTAACCCCCAAACCTATGTTTAAGGCTTTCCTTTGACCTAAAACTATAGTTTAGTTCCTTGATATTACCATCCATTTGCAATATCATTCTCCAATGTACTATACCAAGTGATATACACCCCTTATAACCACTCTATGCAACGTATATTATGCTAGAAAAGAAAAAAATATGGAATCTCACAATCTTGAAAATATGTACGTACTAATATAATAGGATTGAAAAATTGTAGCTTCTAAAAAATGATGGTTTAAGCATTGTAACAACTTCGATTTAAAGACCTAAAACACCAATAGATTAAAACTGATCTTGAAAAAATTGTACGTACTAATAAAATCAGGGTTTAGGTCTGGAAAAAATATAACTTCTATAAAATAAAGATTTAAATCTTGTAAATTCAAGACTTAAAACACCAATAAAATGAACTTGAAATTTTTTTTATTGTGATATACTACAAAATTTAATCATCATAATTTCATTTAGAGTTCATCTCAACTCTTCGAAATACCTTGAGAGTACACTAGTCATTCAATAATTGATTCAAAAAGTCTTTTGGAATTAAAACCTTTCTAATTCTAAAGGGAAATGGGTTCAAAATATATTTGAACTTTGACCAAAATTGCTATAACAATCCAAACTTTGGTAGGACCTATTACCCGTTGTACTGTGTAATGGTGTATTTTAAAGATATATAAGTGCCCAGTTGGACAAGTTACTATTTATAATGATACAATATTTATGATGCCTACATGGACACCTATATACCTTACAAATTCTCCTGCTTGAATTAGGTAATTAATTTTTAATTTCTTATCTACAAAACATGTTTAGTTTTACTATTTTATTTATGGTTGATGTTGTGTTTCTATCAGACCTAAAATATTTGTGACCTTGTTTCTGCCTAGACAGCCCTTGGTAACACACTCATTACTCCATACTCCGAGGCCAGTTTGGTGTAAGTCTTTGTGCGTTGAAAACTAGACTCGTAGACCTTCAATTTGATAGATTTTTGGCCATTTAACTCCTTATATATTGGGATAAAAGTCATATACTTCACCTAAAGTTCTAAAATTCGAGAAACTTACGATAACTTTTTGCTGATGAAGCCAATTTTATTCTTGACTATGTTCATGATTTAGAATACAACAACAATATACCTACTGTAATCCCATAAGTAAAATACGGGGAGGGTAGGATTTATGCGAATGTTACCCTCACCTTTGAGGTAGAGAGGTTATTTCCAATAGACCTTTGCTCAGAAGAACGCTTACGCACTAGAATGGTTATAGAAAAATGTTTACTTAGCATAATTTAACTCATCTAACAAAAACAACGAACACAACAACATACCCAAGGGGGGTTGGGTAGGGCAGCGTATACTTAAACTTTAGACCTACCTTAGTGAAAAATTCTAAAGTTTAGGCACACCGAAAAGTAAAATAGTGGAATGTACTAAGTATGTTAGCAATGCATAAGAGTTAAGTAATCATGCTAAAAGGGACTTTACATAACATGCAATGACCAAGCTAAATTGTAAGATAATATGTTAGAAAGCATAAGTCATGATCATTGTTAATGCAATCTAACCATATTTAGAACACATGTGAGATACTTTAGAAAGTAACCTTATTTTGTTATTGTGGGAAGTTTGACACTAACTGGCATAGACCATGTGAGTTATAACATGTAATTCGTAGTCTATCCCACACAGAAAAGAGATGTCCTTGCTTGCCAAGGTAAAAACCATAAACTTGAGCTTAAGCGGATCCTCTAGCTAATGTATATCTTAGACAAACCTATGGTGGCACATAATTATGGGATAGGGAGATTGCTACTAGAAACACGTCCTCTACTAATAGGAGAGTTCCCATTTCAAGATCCTCTCACTGCTAATAATAAATATCACGTAATAGTCATTAGTCATATTAATCTCCATGGAAAGGCATGATTTAGTAACCTATCCAAGGTAGAGTTCATTTAGAATATACTAAATCTTGATTCAACATAGGTGAAAAAATTTCAACCCTATGAAACCTTTATGTGAAAGTAACCTTTCACAAGAACAATAACATCAATTCTTTACTCTTAAACCAACCTTTAATAATTTACAATGATTCTATAGAAAGAACATGTATATCTTCCTCAATTCACTTTCCATAGTTCATAAGCTTAATCATTTGTTCATAGTCTAAAATTCATGGATCAAGCATGGGTTCATACGATTTCAACTTAAAAACATACAATTACTTCAATTATGCATAAAAGGATGGAGAACAATCAATTGAATCATAATTGATAAGCACCCATGAATACTGAAAAATACCCTAACTTTGATTGTTGAGTCTAACTTGTAAAATTGGAGTATTTAGGAACCCTATGGAGAAAAGGACTCCATAGGTGAATAATAACATAGCTTCTATTCAAAGCCCAAGAAAGATAGTGAATTGGAGACTTGAATGGAACCATAGATTGTCTTCTTCTTCCTTAGTTTGACAGAATTAGGGAAGGATGAACTTGGTTGTATGTAACGACCCGGAAAACTAGTAGGTTAAACTAGAGCCGTACTAGTGAGTTGTTGAATTTTATGTGGGGCTCGGAAGTGTAAAATAACTTCAAGAAATTAGTATGAAGGTTTTAGGGTTAGGTCTTCAAGGTACGACTCCCCAAGGACCACCAAAGGGGTCCTTGAGGAGGACCCCAAAACAGTCCCCAAATCTGCCAAAAAAAGGGCCACCTACGGTTGGGACTCATGCCCTGTAGGTGGACCCAGGCCCCGTGGGAAGGGGTCGTGGGTCAGGGCCTGGTCTAAGGGGATATAAAAAAGCACCCACGAGTGTGCAGCACGCCCCGTAGACCCACCCACAGTCTGTGGGTCGTGGTCTCGTGGGTAGGGGCTACTTGTGGTCGAAAGTTTTTAAGTTGGGACATTGGGGGTTAATTCCAAGGGTTAAGTGGGGACAGTTAATTATTTATTAGACCCCCTATATTTACATTTAATAAACCCTTAATTAAGTAGTTTCAAAATCATTATTTTATATTCACAAAAGACCCCAAATTCTCTCCAATATTTCTCTCTCTAGAACCTCCATTGAAGAAGAAGAAGAAGAAGTCAAGGTCTAGGTCTCGAGGACTCAACTTTTCCATTCAATTTCGTGAGGAATATTCAATTAAGGTATAGTAGTTTTGATTCATGGTTAACATTCCATCCATGAAGTCCTCAAACCTTCACTTTCAAGTTGGAAATTCTCCAAAACTAAGGGTTTTCATTCTAGGCATGGGTTCTTTCTCAAAATGTTTTCAATGGTTTAATTATCATATTTTACGATTGAATTGCTGTTTTATGGTGGTTTTAAGATAAAATACCCTATGAATCCATGATTCCCTATAGCCCTAATTTATGACTTTGATGTGGGTGAGTTGTAGTAAGATGAATGTTATGTAATTGATCTTGAAATGGTTTATTTACTTGAATTATTCATTATTTATGCCAAAATTGTAGTATTCTAGGTGTGTTGGTGAATTATGATTCATCGCCTTGATGGGAAAATTATGAAGATTGATGTATAATCATGATGCCTATGTACATACTTTGTCATTTCAATGAAAGTAATGTGATTTTGACTACAATGCAATTGTGATATTGTTGAAAGGTTATTCTCAATTATACACTTGTGAATGATGATGATATGTTGTGAAAGGTTTCTTCAATATAATGGTATACCTTGAATTGGTAGGCTTAGGGCATCCTCTTCTTGTGTAATTGAAAGTGATTTTGATTGATTATACATCTTGAATTGGTAAGCTTAGGGCATCCTCTTCTTGTGTAACTAATGTATCTTGACTTAATGAACATTGAATCAGTAGACCTAATGGTGGTAGCCCTTTCATAAATGATTAATGAAGTATTTTAATGATGTACTTTTGATCGGCAGGCTAGTGGCACCCTTCCATGAATGATAATGATGAACCTTGAATCAGTAGGCTTATGGCACCCTGTCATGAATATTCAATGAGCTTTCCTAATAATGTACCTTGAATTGGTAGGCTTATGGAACCATTCATGTGTTAAATAATGTACCTTGAATCGGTAGGGTAATGGCACCATTTTATGTGTGAATCAATGTACCTTGGGTCGGTAGGCCAATGGCACCTTCTCATGTGTAATAATGTTTATGAGAATGAACTACTCTATGGGAATTTAAGCTTAGCACCGAGTGGATATGGTAAGGTGGAAGCTCTCCCCATATTAGGCCGGGTTTCAATGAACACCTTCCTTATAACATAACTATGTGCTCACATAGGTTATCAGCTAGAGGATCCACCTAAGCTAAAATGTTACCGGTGGTAGCTTAGGCAAGTAGACCAACCCTTACGGTGTGCGATAGACACCAAATTCCATGGTTTGCTCACATGGTCTATGTCGATTAATGCTTATTCCCATCATGTGAGTTATGTGCAATGGTTAGTCATGAAGTTCTATGAAGTGTTGGCGGTAGTATGGGATGCCATCCATGCATTGCATGAGTAAGTGTTGAGGGTAGCTATGGTGTGTTTCTCTAATATCTTAATGTATAATGAAATGAATGTGTTCATAATGATGTTAATGTGAATGTTGACTTAAAGGCTTAATGTAATGATGAATGCTTAACTTGGAAATGTGATTATAAGTTGTTTTCCTTGTCATGCCTTGTTAAATGTGAATATTCCTTGTCTATGATTATTTACTAAAGATGAGAAAAAGGAACGGTAAGTATGCTATGGTGGCCTCAAATGGTACTTAGTATGAATAGTATTATGGGATGGCATTCATACATTGCACAAGTATAACTTAGGGTTACTTTCATAATGGTTTTATTATGTTCTAATGACTTACATGATGAATATGCTTATGTCTTGTGTGTTTATCTAAAGATGAATGATGATTCTCAAACTTTACATATAGCATGGTTTTCAACCAAAATGTCCTTTTTAGCATGATTTTTGCATGGCTATCATACTTAGTACATATTTGTGCTAACCCATATCTCCTCTACATTTTTACAAAGTGTAGGTTCCGGATCTTAATGTGACTTCTAATGTTCAAAGCTTGGATTGATTCTCTCCAAAGCTAGTGGTGACTCCTCATGGTTCGAGGAAGAGAGTTGTTCTTTCCTATTTTCTTCTATGTCATTTTACGTTTCGGACTATGTTGAAGGGATGTGACCCTATCTTTGATTCAAGTTGTATTAGATGGCCATTTGAGACAAGTTAGACTTCCGTTGTTTGTTTTTAAATAAAGACTTCGATTGTATGGATAAATATTTTAAATTTCGTACCATTATCTTATGTCTTATGTTTTGAATGTTATGAGGCTTTTTGAAGTCTTTACGCTGTGTTACGTCCGGGGTGTAGGCTTGGGTCATGACATTATATTTTGGGAATTAGGAGAATGGGGTTTGAATGTGTAGTTTTAGCTACTAAAAATCTTATATAGGGATTAGGGTAGAAGGCAAAACAACATAGTATTGAGTTAAAGTAATTAGGGAGAAGACCCAAAAGCCCTCTAAAATAACTGTCGAAGTTCATCTACGGTTTGGACAACGGTCCATAGGTCCTTGTACGGACCGTAATAGTGAATCGTAAATAAGTTCCAAAACTATTATTTTTGACCAAATTTTGTCAGAATCCATTTACGACTTGCAGGTCTTCCTACGGTCGGTACAGGCCAACCGTTGAAACTAACTTTATCCCTTAAAATTTCTCTAAGTCTGGGACTCATCTGCAAGACCTATCTATGACTCGTTCATCAAATGAAGGACCATCCCGATGAACCATAAAAAGGGTACTAGGACTTGATTTTAGAAAAATATCTTCCCACTTCCTACAATAGCCATCTAAAATCCCGTGGAAGCTTCTATAGTCTATAGATTGGACCCGTAGACTCAACCAAGGCATTACATTTTAGGTAGACACAATATTTATATATGATACATTAGAATTAGAAATGTTTTTGTTCCGAAAGGCTTTTTGAATAAGGTGTTGAATGACTAATCTACCCTCCATTCTCCTGTGAAAAAATAATAATTATTTTAACAAAAACACCTCCAAACAAAAACTTAGCCTGAATGATGTATTATGTTGCATAAAATAATTCAGGAAAAATTTTCGTTTGAAGGATGTGTTTTTCTTAAAAAAATAATAGGTTTGCGGAAAATAGAGAGTACATTAGTCATTTAACCATCAGCACTTCTTTCAAAATGTCGTTTTGAACGAAAACATTTCTAATTTTAACATCTCATATACAAAATGTTGTGTCTACCGAAATTTCAAATTTCCATTTTCCCTTCATAAATATTAGAGGTAGTAATCACTAGCCAATATGTTTGTTTACACCGCCACTAATTCACAATAATGGCCTCTTTAACCACCGACTTCCTGAAATACATTGTGTTCCAGTTTGTGAATAAATTAGGTACTTCAATCTTCATCTTCTTAACCTATTTTATATTTAGGGATCAAATCACAATTTATGTTCTTCATAGACCTTAAATAGTTTTATGTCGAGAATTATTTTTTGAATACTAATAAACGAGTTTATCTGCTTTCATATGATTTACTTGAGGCAAGGATGTGTTTGGAAATACCATCCTCTACCTGCAAAAGGTATGGGTAAGGTTTGCGTACACAAAGCCTTACCCAACCCCTGTGTAACAGCTAAGATTTCAAAATGAAGAAAATCCTAGTTTTCAGAAACTAGTGCCAATACCAACGGAACCACCCATGGACCGTAGATGAGGTTCCATCGTTAAGGTCCAAATTGTAATGTTCTCTTATCCCACCCACGGTTGACCAGTACAGTTCGTGGTTGGACCTACAGACCATAGGTATGACCATATGTGAAGGTCAGCAACTATTTAAAGGAAAATGACGGTTGGGTCAACTTCAAATGATCATATCTCTTAGCACCAAATGACGGTTGGTAGTTCAAATAACGGCCCGTTGTTCTTATAGTAGATGGAACTCGTCAGTTTTAAGTCAGGGTAATTTTGGTCTTTTTCCCTATGCATTAGGCACTTAAACTACGTCGTTTGATGCCTAAACTACATCGTTTTACTCAATCTAAGCCTAATAACCTAATTAGACATACCCGGAACCCTCATTCTCCAAAAATCATCCAAACTTGGAGCAAAAAGAAAAGGAAAAGTCGACTAAACCTCCCAAGAACAAGCAATAGTGTTCTTCAAGTTTTAGCCCTAAATTCCAAAGGATTCCTCCGTACATTTCGTCACGAGGTACATGGAATTTTACTAGTGGGTTCCTTTCATCCACTAAGTCCCTAGAATTCAGTCAGTTCCTTGATTAACATAGCTTTTTTAGACCTAGGGTTTGTAAAATCTTGGGAAATTTGTTGTGATTTCAGTTTCTATATAATCTACAGCCTAAATTTTTTGTTTTATTGGAAACTTTGCATAATTCCTTGTATAACACTCAGAATCGTAGTTTGTTTAAATTATATTAGTTCATGAATTATACTTTCTAGGTCAGTTAAACATAAAATCATGCTCTAGATTTCGAAAGTCGCATTCTCAGTATATAAATGATACATTCTCGTTTAGCATGTCAGTATTTTGTGCTATTCAATATTTCAGTTATATTTGTGTCATATGCATATTAAGTTGTGAGTAGACTTAGTACCGAGTTGGACTAGGGTTCAGTGTACCCTCATAGTCCCAGAACTACGTGCCCCTATAGGATTATAAGTCTCCTCTGTTGGGCATCAGATTTAGTGATCACGCCAGTCATGCCTTTATACCTCTGGCAAGGTATATTGGGTCTTCTCGATGGGGCATATACATCGGACTGCACGTTTAGCTCACATGGTTTATGTCGGTTAATAGTAGCTCCCACAGTCATACTCTTAATGCATTCAACCAGGTTTTTAGCAGTTATGTCAGTGTACAATTCAGGATGTTATCTTCATGATTAGTACTTGGTCATTGCATTCAGTTTAGCTTTTCAGTTATATTTTGGTATTTATATCTTGCTCGGATTTTGTCATTGCTCAGTTATGCTTTGTTAAGCATATATATATTTGTTCAGCTTAGTATCTATATCTTGCATGCTCACTACATTCCAAGTACTGATGCATACCCTGCGGTACATCCTTTCATGATGTCGGTTGAGGTACTCAGCATCCAGATCACACTTAAATCGATTCTCGGTCTACATTCAGTAGCTCCAATGGTAAGTACTCATATTTCTAGGACAATAGACATGATTTCATTTTAGTCATTCTTTTTAGTTTCAGTTTTTTAGAGTTAGATGAGGGGCATGTCCAAGAAACTCAAATAAGTTAGAGGCTTTTTTCAGACATAGTAGTAGATTCAGCTTGAATTTTTAAGTGGTTTTTTATTTTATAGATAAACTATTAGTTTATTTAACTTATATTCAGAGTATTTTTGTTTTTTCCATTTTCAGATATGCACTTCTTTAGCTTCTGCATAGTACATGTCTTATATAGTTATTCTCAGTATGCTTGATATATGCCAGACACATGGTTAGCTTGGGGTCACTCATGATCCTAGGTCCTGTGTTACGTCAAATAGGTAGCATCGGGGTGTGACAAACTTGGTATGAGAGAATCAGGTTCAAGAGTCCTAGGGTGTCTAAAAGTCGCACTAAGTAGAGTCACTTTCATAAGTGTGAAGCACGCGACACCTATTAGGGGGAAGCTACAAAGTGTTTTAAGTAAAAAACCTTACTTTCTTTGCTATTTTTATCGTGCGTGGGTATTATGCAATTTTTCTTTTATAATCCATCATTATGCATTTCAGATCATTCCTCCTCATAGAGCTAATGCACGGAATGCTAATGCATCCAATGCTAGCACAGTTTCTTCAGTCTCGGATCATGAGGTTACGAGTGTGGAATTTCGAAAAGCAATCAAGATCTTGGCTTAGAGTGTAGCCAATCAGAATAATCGGCAGGCCAAAGTTCCTACAAACACCACTGGTGGATCAGTTGCAACTAGGGTTCGAGACTTTGTTCGTATGAATTCACCAAAATTTCTAGGGTCGAAGGTCGGTGAGGACCCACAGAACTTCATTGATGAGGCTAAGATGATTTTTGAGGTAATACAAATGATTGGTACTGAGAGTGTTGAGTTAGCATTCTATCAACTTAAGAATGTCGCTCATATCTGGTTCACTCAGTGGAAAGAAAACAGGGGTGCAGATGCAGCTTATGTAACTTGGGATTGTTTTACTAGAGCTTTTATGGATAGGTTCTTCTAAGGGAGTTGATAGAAGCTAAGGCACAAGAGTTTATAACTTGAAGCAAGGTTCAATGTCGCTCCAAGAGTACGGGTTGAAGTTCACCTAGCTCTCAAGGTATGCTCCACACCTGATTTCCGATCCAAGGGCACAAATGAGTAAGTTCTTGTTTGGGGTATCCGATCTGGTGAAGGCCGGGTGAAGGAATGATATGTTTCTAGGGGATATGTATATCTCCAGAATAATGACTCATGCTCACCAGGTTGAAGGATAAAAGCTTAGGGAAATGTCTAAGGACAATAAGAAGGCTAGAACATGACATTATGAATACTCTCAGCAAAGTTCGAGTGGTGGAAATTGCTCACAGTTTCAGCACAGGTCTACAACCCCAGCACATTCCTCAGCTAGCGCTCCGTCCCCCAGGTTTTGACACGATCAGAAAAGTAGGAAACCAGGTTCTAAGTCACAGGGGAGTAAGGTAATCCTACTTTTTCAACTTGCCCAAGGTGTGGTAAGAACCATCTGGTTGAGTGTCTTGCTGGCAGAGATTGGTGTTTTGGGTATGGTCAGTCTGGCCATAGGTTGAAGCAATGCCCTTCTTCTAGGCAAGGGCAAGGGGGTAATAACAATAGGGCTCAGTCTACAGCTCCAGTAGGTGGCTCAACTCAGCAAGGTGTTTCATTTTGTACAGGTGGTTGTCAGCGCCAAAAAAAGTTATATGCTCTCCAGTCTCGCCAGGACAAGGAAAATTCTCCTGATGTGGTCACTCGTACCTTCGAGTCTTTCATTTAGATGTTTATCAATTGTTTGATCCGGGGGCAACATTGTCTTTTATAACTCCCTATACAGTAGTAAACTTCGATGGCAGTCCAAAAACTCTCTCACAACTCTTCTCAGTCTCTACTCCAGTCTGTGAACCACTTAAAGCTAGACGGGTATACATAAATTGCCCTGTTACAGTCTCTCAGAAAGTTACCTTAGCAGATCTTATAGAGTTAGAAATGGTAAATTTTGATATCATTCTAAGCATGGATTGGTTACATTCATATTATGCCTCAGTCGATAGTAGAAGTAAGATCGTTCGGTTTCAGTTTCCAAACAAGCCCATCTTAGAATGGAAGGGTAGTAGCTCAGTGGGTATGGGTCGATTGATCTAATACCTTAAGGCCAGAAAAATGATTTCCAAAGAGTATATCTATAATCTTGTTTGGGTTAAGAATTCAAAGTCCAAAACCCCAACTCTTGAGTCAGTCCCGGTAGTAAATGAATTTCCAGCAGTGTTGATCTTCCCGGAGTTCCTCCCGAAAGGGAAATCAACTCTGGGATAGATCTCTTTCCAGATACCCAGCCTTTTTTCATTCCTCCTTACAGAATGGCTCCAGCCAAGCTTAAGTAATTGAAAGAGCAGTTGAAAAACCTTCTAGATAAGGGCTTCATCAGACCTAGTATCTTTCCGTAGGGTGCTCCAATGTTGTTTGTGGGAAAGACAGACGGTTCTCTCAGAATGTGCATTGACTATCAGCAGTTCAACAAAGTCACAATAAAGAATAAATATCACATCCCCAGGATTGATGACTTGTTCGACCAACTTCATGGTACTAGTTTTTTTTCTAAGATAGGCCTCAAAGCTGGCTATCATCATCTCAGAGTCAAAGATAGTGACATCCCGAAGATAACTTTTAGAACATAGTATGGTCACTATGAATTTGTAGTTATGTCTTTTGGACTAACAAATGCTCCAACAGATTTAATGGACTTAGTTAACAGGGTGTTCAAACAGTATTTGGACTTGATCGTTATTGTCTTTATCAATGATATCCTCATTTATTCTCGAAGTGAGGAGGAGCATGCGACTCATCTAAGAGTTATTGTAACACTCCAAAAATTTCTAAGTTCAGACTCCAACAATTCTTCATTTACTTGTAGGGTCATATCCGGTGATTCATAAATTACCATATGTGTAAAGGTAAATTCTTTAGTGTGGGAATGATTTGGATATGAATTAAGGTCACTAGAATCCCCTAGCACAAAGTAAAGTTGAAAGTTTTATGGATTAAGTTTTGATATAAGATTCTACTTGGGTCAACTTAAAATTACCATATCTCTTAGAGTATAAAGAGTTATGTGGCCCATAACCTATCAAAGGCTTCTAATCAAGTTCTTCTTCAAGCTTCTTCAATATTTTTCAAGAACCTTGTGCTTTCAGGTATGTAAGGCTATAATAGTGATGGATTAGTTCATCCTCTCTCCTTACATCTATTTTAAAATCAGTAAAAGAGTAATGTAGGATTCTATCCCGAGATTTGAGTATTCTTAAGATAAGTTGATTTGAATTCTTGAGTTCTTGTTTCTTTTTTAAATTCTTATTGAATTGATATATGTTATGTATTAAAATTCTATAGTTTATTCATTCATGTCTATATTTCAGCATGAACCCTATGAATTGAGTATTTTTTAGAGGAGAAACATCATCGAATTATGAGTTTCGAGTTATTGAGTCCTTGAGTTCTTGAGTTCTTGAGTCTTGAGATCTGAGTACTGAGTTTCCTTATTTCTATTCAGATCCATGAGCTGAGTCATTCAAGTCTATAATTCAACATGAACCCTATGATTTGAGTTATAAATTTTGAAAACCTTTTTAAAGCCAAAACTTGAGTTCTTAAACTGAGTTTTGAGAAAATGGATGAGTTTTGAGAAAAGAGTTTCTAAAATATGATTAGTAATGACGATTGAGTATGCCATGATTGTATGACCAATATGGTATCTGGATATACCATCAATGTTTATGCAGTATGACTTTCCAAGTCATCAATGATCATATTAAAATATGATTTTGATAAGTTTTTGAGAAAGAGGTTACAAGTATGAATTGAGTAAGAATATAAGCGGACTATGTATTTCGAGAGGTATCAATTTTTACATTGATGAAAGAGAAACTGAGATTTCTAAATGAGTTATGAGTTCAAAAGATATTTCAAGAGAATTTACCTCTTTTAAGAGGGTAGTTTGAGCAACTATCTCAAACCAGAGGAAGAGTTATGTTTTTAAACATATGACCATGAGTATATATTATTGGGAGTAGTATTGAGCACCGATATGGGAACGAGTTTAGACAACTCAAAGTCCTCATAAACCATGTATGCCAACATGGGTAAAAGGTCATACTTTTTAGATGATTCCTTATTGTTTTTTAAGTATAACTTAGTAGATCCACTTAGTTGAGGACCCCGACAAGGTATAGGATATTTCTAGTAGTGTGGGTAACACGTTGTATCATCACATAGCTCATAGTGATAGTTGTCGATTAGAAAATCTCCCAATAGAGTTAAAGTGTATATTTATATATCACGTATTATGTTGAGTTGAGAGATGAGAAAATATTTTGTAAAGCTTTAAATGATTTAACTCCTTTATTTCTTTACATTCAGCTTGAGTACATTCTTATCTATTCCGGTCCTTTATCTCAGTTATTTGTTCTTCAGCTATATTATATACTCGTATATTCAATGTATTAAGTTCATTTGACCTGCATCATTAATGATGCAGATACAGGTTATTACAATCCTCAACAAGAGTCTTTTGAGATCACTTCATACACTCATCTACTTATGACTGAGACTTCCTTGCTTTTGGAGAACTCTAATTTTATGAATTGTTAGTAGTAATTCTTTTGAGGAGTCATGGGTCTTTTTCCAACACTCATATTTGTATAGTAAAGGCTTCATAAATAGAAAATTTTGGAGAGTCTTTCATGTTCCAGATATTTTATCTAAAACTTATATTTCATACTCAGTATATTCAGCGATGCATTAAGATTCAGTAAAGTGTCTTTAAATATTTCTTTCAGTTTGATGCTTGTGTAAGCTTCAGTAAGTCTTCTTCTTGTAGTCAGCTAGGATGAGGATTCCCTTGGCTACCAGCAACGATTCTCCAGTGCCGGCCCCGTCAAGGGTGTAGGCTTGGGTCTTGACAAACTTGGTATCCGAGCACAAATTTCAAATGTCCTAGGGTGTCTATAATATCGTGTCAAGTAGGATCTTATTTATAGCTGTGAGGGACCCACTTCTATAAATGAGGGACTACGACATACATTTAAGAAAAGTTCCCCTTCCTTCATACTCTAAATCGTGAAGTAGAACTGTGTCATAAGGAATTTATTCTAACTTGTGCGTCCTCATATCCATTCGACTACCCCTCATACTAAAGGTGGTTGAAAATAAATCCCAAGATCCTTATGGTTGAGTTGTTCTTAGCAAAAGTCTTGAGGAAGTCATGAGACTCTAGATAGGCTTAAATGAAGCCCATGAGTGAGCTTAAGTGTTGAGATTCAAAAGAATACACTCTTATTCATATGAATCGTGCATTCAAGTTAAAAGTGAGATGCACTCTCTTCTCTAAACCTTGTTTCAATTAAGACTCTTATGAGGAAGTGTGTTTTAGAGCTTGTGTAGTATTTTCACCCGAAATGATAGTATGAGTTATGTTATTATGCGCAGTAGTAGTGAAGGTGAACTTAAATTAGAAGAATATGTGCAGAGATTCAATAATCTAAGAAAGGGAGATAGTGATGAGGCAAGCTATGTTATTATAGTCATGCACCCAGTAAGTTATTAATTAGAAGTTTTTCCTTATGGGTGGACTAAGAAGTGATGAGCTTGTGTAGATTTCATGATAAGAGGTAGAGAATTAGTCACTTGTCAAGATGAGTTTGAGTATACTTGAACCAGAAGGGAGTTTAAGTCGATGTGCCATCGTGTAAATAAAGACTAAGTGTATGTGTTGAATAGAAGAGTAGAGTATTCATAAGGTGATAGATCTAAGATAGGCTTATGATTTTGAAGGGGGGAACCCAATGATATTCAGAGGGTTATAGAACTAACTAGGCAATAGTGTATAGTGAAAGAGTAAATAGTACTTAAGTTGTGAAGCGGAAAGTGATGGTAAACTATAAGTATGTAGACTAAGAGATCAAGATTGACTACTTAGCATGAAGCCTTAGTGTGTGATTGTTTCTTAATTTTGCCTAGTATTCATAAGTTAGTACATTATGTGAGAAACCTTATTGATAATTGTGTGTAGAACTAGACACTAAGCTTGAATTTGAGATGAGTGTTGTGATCAAAAGAATGGCAACATGAGGGTGATGATGTTAGTTCTTAGATCTGGTCTGGTAGACTTGACAAAGAGTAGGTAAGGAACTATGGTGTCAACTACAATGAATAGAAGTGGCACAAGTATGAGATATCGACATTTAGATGAATGTAATAAAGTGTGACTAAGTCATCAGAGTAACAAGAGCATTAAGAGGTGTACCCAAGATCGTATGTAGTCAAATGAGATTCTAATTAAGTTTATGATTTTCTATATGTGTCTAGATAGTATAATTGAGTTACCAGTATGGAGTAGGCTGAAGTAAGCATTATTTTTCCCTTAAAGAGTTAGATGAAGTGGCCTTATAAGCCAATGAAAAGAGGTTAATAGAAACATATTAGAAAGAGGTCCTACAAAGATTCTTAGTACCTGCTTATGGAGAGTTCTGTAGCCATGAGATAAGCCTTTCTGAGTATTAAAGGGAATGCAGAACAGTTTAGAGATGAGGGAATAGGTCCATTTTTTTTTCAAGTGTTAGTTTTAGACCTAAGGGTGAGATGATAAGATGAGAAATCAAGTCAAGTGTTGAGAATGAGATAGTTATGTCTTTAGAAAGAGTTGTAGAGGTACATCAATCCATTCATACTCTAGAGTATTCCTCAAATTTCAGTCATTTGAACATCATAATGATGTTTCTTATATCAGAATTGTGTTCAGGACCTATGCTCATACACTTCAGAGAGATTCACATCTATGCTCGGTTTTCAAAATGGGGGGAAAACACTTTTGCCCATTGATCTTAATCTTACCCCATAAAGTTATGAATATCTATCTCATGTTATGAACCTATTCATATAAGCAATCATGTCTTACAGTATGTTGAGTCTTACAAATCCATTAAGTACTCTCAATGGCTAGCAACATAATGTTATGTCATGCATATTCTTAT
Source organism: Solanum verrucosum (assembly GCF_900185275.1). Taxonomy (NCBI): domain Eukaryota; kingdom Viridiplantae; phylum Streptophyta; class Magnoliopsida; order Solanales; family Solanaceae; genus Solanum; species Solanum verrucosum. The sequence goes on along the minus strand of NW_026020091.1, from coordinate 176,192 downwards.
ATCAAAATTCTCGAATGAATCGTGCTTATGATATTTCACCCTAAAGGCCTTTCAGTAATCCTTTTTATTTTTGGAGAATGGTATTGTAGATAGTAGTTGTGTGATGATAGAGGAGAGGATTGCTATTTCTTAGTGTGATAGTGATGGTGTGTTTATTCCATCTAAGTTTATGAATGTGGATGAAGAAGGAGATAAGGTTTTATAATAAGTACTAAGTCAGCTTCCTAGTGGTAATGCATGAAAGATAAATTGGTAGAGATGATGAGAGGGTGAGATGTTCTTAGAAAGTGGTTAGTATGAGTCTATGCAGTGGTTAAGATTCTAAGCTTGAATGTGGTTTTGTCAACATGTGGACAATGTGTGATACATTAGGTGTTTTGTGATATGATCTCAAGGATAGCTTAATGTAGCGGTAAGGAGTAGTGTTCTTGGGATGAGATTTACTACAGAGGTATAGAACCTGAATCTTGTGATTTAGATTAGAATAATCAACCAATTTTAAGTACTCTGTGATTCTAAGTTAGACATGAATATAATAAGAGTAACCCCTTTCAATTCTCTAATCAGTTGTCATCCTAGGACGAATGATCCCAAGGGGGAGATATTATAACACCCCAAAAGTTTCTAAATTAAGACTCGAACCATTCTTCATTTACTTCTAGGTTCATATCGGTTTATTCATAAATTACCCCTATGTGTAAAGGTAAATTCTTTAGCACAAAGTAGAATTGAAAGTTTCCTTATCGATTAAGTTTTGATGTAAGATTCTACTTAGGTCAACTTCAAATGACCGTATCTCTTAGAATACAAAAATTTATGTGGCCCATAACCTATAAAATTAAAGGTATTTGAATCTACTTTCCAACGCCATCAATTTCGCGTCAATCCAATTTTTGAGTAAAAAGTTATGACCATTTTAGTAACCTTATACCGTGTTGTTACAAATTAGCCACGGGAAAACATTAAAAATGGTCATTTTTTTATCTTTTTACCTTTAAGAAAACCCTAAACAAATTTCTTTACCAAAAAAAGACTCAAAACAATCAGATTTTCATCTCTTAATTCATCATTCTCTTATATCTCAAACCCTAAGATAAAACCCGAAGGACTAATCAAAGTAGAAGACTCGATTCAAGATTCTTCCATTCTTTATCAAGATTCTTATCCAAGAATTTCATTCTTTCCATCTCAAATTCCTCCATACAATTATGAATCACTAATAAAAATCATAAGTCTTGGTCGTAGAGATTTCAAGAAACTAATTTAAGAATCTCAGAAAAGGTTTTCTTCATTGTTTACCTTCAAGCAAGGGTTTCAAAGCTTCTAATCAAGATCTTCTTCAAGATTCTTCAAAAACCTTGTTATTTTAGGTATGTAAGACTATCATAGTGTAGGACTAGTTCATCCCCTGCACTACATCTACTTTCAAATCAATAAAAGAGTAATCTAGGATTCTATCCCTAGATTTGAGTATTATTGAGACAAGTCAATTTGAGCTCGTAAGTTCTTGTTTCTTTTTTAAATTATATTCCTAACTATTGAATTTCTATATGTTATGCATTAAAAATTTTGAGTTGATTCGTTCAAGTCTATATTTTAGCATGAACCCTATGAATTTAGTATATTTGAGAGGAAAATATCATCGAGTTAGGAGTTTCGAGTTCTTGAGTTCTTGAGTCTTGAGTTATGAGTACTGAGTTTCCTTATTGTTATTAAGATACCTGAGTTGAGCCTTTAGATGCCCATAATTCCACATGACCCGTATGATTTGAGTTATAAATTTTGAAAAGTTTTTTAAAGCCAACACTTGACATCTTAAACTATGTTTTGAGAAAGTAAAGATAAGTTTTGAGAAAAGAGTTTCTAAAACATGATAAGTATGCCATCAGTGTATGAGCAATATGGTATCTAGATATACCATCAATGTTTATGTAGTATGACTTCCCGAGTCATCAATGATCTTATTAAAATATGATTTTGATAGGTTTTTTAGAAAGAGTTTCCAAGTATTAATTAAGTAAGAGTATAAGGGGAATATGTATTCCCAAAGGTATCAATTTTTACATTGATAAAAGAGAAACTTAGATTTGTTAATGAGTTATGAGTTCAAAAGATATTTCAAGAGTAGTTACCACTTTTAAGAGGGTAGTTTGAGCAATTATCTCAACCAGAGGAAGAGTTCTATTTTTAGACATATGAGCATGAGTATATATTATTGAGAGTAGTATTGAGCACCGATAAGGGGACGAGTTTAGACAACTCAAAGTTCTCATAGACCATGTATGATAACTGGGTAAAGGGTCATACATTTTCGATGATTCCTTATTGCTTTTTAAGCATATCTTAGTGGATCCACTTGGTTGAGGATTTCTATACCCCGACAAGGTATAGCACAGTTCTTGCATTATGTGCAAGATGATGTATCATCACATAGCTCATAGTGATGGTTGTCGGTTAGAGAATCCCCCAATAGAGTTAAAGTGTATTTTTATATATCACTTATTATGTTGAGTTCAGAGATGAGAAGGTATTTTGTAAAGCTTTAAATTATTTAACTCTTTCATTTATTTACGTTCACCTTGAGTACATTGTTATCTATTCCAATCCTTTCTTTCAGTTATTTGTTATTCAACTATATTACATACTCGTACATTCAATGTATTGATATCATTCGACCTGCATCTTTAATGATGTAGATACAGGTTATTAGAATCCTCAATAAGAGTCTGTAGAGATCATTTCATCCACTCGTCTACTTATGATTGAGACTTCCTTGCTTCTGGAGAACTCTAGTTTTATGAGTTGTTAGTAGTAGTTCTTTTGAGGAGTCGTGGGTCTTGTCCCGACACTCATCTTTGTATAGTTAAGGCTTCATATATAGATAGTTTTTGAGAGTATTACATGTTTTACATATTTTATTTAAAACTAATGATTCATACTCACTATGTTTAGCGAAGTTTTGAGATTCAGTAAAACCATTTTTAAACATTTCTTTCAGTTTGATGCTTGTGTATGCTTGAGTTAGTCTTCTTCTTATAGTCAGTCAGGATGAGGATTCGCTTGGGTACCAACAATGGTTCTCGAGTGTCAGCCATGTCTAGGGTGTAGGCTCAGGTAGTGACAGTTGTTTTGCAAACTCTCAAAAATCGCCAGTTATTCGCTCAATTCAGCAAATGTGAATTCTGGTTACAGTCTGTCACTTTCCTTGGTCATTCATTATCCAACGAAAGGATATGATTATATTCTCAGATAATTGAGGTAGTACAGCATTGGTCCAGACCCACCTCTCCAACAAATATCAAAAGTTTCTTGGGTTTGGCCGGTTACTATGGGTGGTTTGTTGAATGATTTTCATCCATAACTTCCCCTTTGACCAAGTTGACTCAGAAAAAGGTCAAATTTCAATGGTCAGATAAGTGTGAGAAAAGTTTCTCAGAACTGAAGACTAGGTTGACTAAAGCTCATGTCTTGACTCTACCAGATGGTTCAGACGGGTATGTAATCTATTGTGATACATCCAGGGTTGACCTAAGTTTTGTGTTGATATAGCGAGATAAGGTTATAGCTTAAGCTTCTAGAAAGCTTAAGGTCCATGAGAAAAACTACTCGACTCATGACCTCGAGCTTATAGTCATAGTATTTGCCCTAAAGATTTGGAGACATTACTTGTATGGTGTTCATTTTGATGTGTTCACAGATCATAAGAGCCTCTAGTATGTGTTCACACAGAAAGATTTGAATCTTCGTGAGAGGAGATGGCTTGAATTCCTCAAGGACTATGACATGAATGTGCTTTACCATCCTGGTAAGGTCAATGCAGTGGTTGATGCTCTCAGTAGACTGTTTGTGGGTAGTGTTGCACATGTTGAGGAAGAAAAGAAAGAGTTAGCCTAGATGTTCACCGGCTTGCTCGGTTAGGAGTTTGTGTTACGACACATCAGATGGTGGTGTGATTGTTCAGAATGGGTTAGAATCTTCATTGGTAGTGGAGGTTAAGGAAAAACAAAATAGTGATCCTACATTACTTCAGTTGAAAGGTGCAGTTCATTAGTAGAAAGTTGAGGTTTTCTCCCAAAGGGGAGATGGTGTGCTTTGTGACCAGTGTTGCTTATGTGTTCCAAATGTGGGTGAGTTGAGGTAGCAGATTCTTACAGAAGCTCATAACTCCAGGTATTCCATTCATTCAGGTGCCACTAAGATGTACCGTGATCTATGGGAAGTCTTTTAGTGGAACGACATGAAGAGGGACATAACAAATTTTGTGGATAGGTGTCCTAATTGTCAATAGGTTAAGGTAGAACATCAGAAACCAGGAGGTATGACTCAAGAGATTAGCATTCCTACATGGAAGTGGGAAGTGATAAACATGGACTTCATTACAGGCTTACCTCGTACTCACAGACAGCATGATTTCATTTGGGTAATAGTAGACAGAGTCACTAAGTCCGCTCACTTCTTTGTTGTCAAGACTATAGATTCAGCGGAGGATTACGCCAAACTCTACATCAATGAGACAGTCATGTTTCATCAGGTCCCCTTCTCTATCATCTCAAATAGAGGTCCTTAATTTAAGTTTTATTTCTGTGAAATGTTTCAAAAAAGTCTTGGTACTCAGGTAAATCTCAATACAACATTTCATCCACTGACAGATGGTCAAGCAGAGCGTACCATTCATACCTAATAAGAAATTTTTAGAGCTTGCCTGATCAATTTCAAGGGTAGTCGGGATGATCACCTACCTCTCATAAACTTCGCCTATAATAATAGCTTTCATTCCAGTGTTCAGATGGCCCCGTATGAAGCACTATATGCGCGTAGATGTAGGTCCCCAATTGGTTGGTTTGAAGTAGGTAAAGCAGCCTTGATTGGGCCATATTTGATTCATGAGGCTATGGAGAAAGTTTAGCTCATCAGAGATACACTGAACACAACTCAGAGTCGTCAGAAGTCCTATGCAGATGTGGGGAGAAGGGACTTAGAGTTTGAAATCAATGATTGGGTTTTCCTAAAGGTGTCACCTATGAAGGAGGTGATGATATTTGGCAAGAAAGGGAAGCTCAGACCTGGATATTTAGGTCCTTATAAATCCTAAAAAGGGTGGGTAATGTGGCTTATAAGTTCGAGTTGCTAGGAGAACTAGCAACGGTTCATCCAGTCTTTCACATTTCCTTGTTGAAGAAGTGTGTTGGTGATACGGCATTAAATAATACAATTAGAGAGTGTGGTTGTGAAGGATAGTCTCACTTATGAAGAGGTGTCAGTTGAAATTCTTGACCGTCAAGTTTGTAGGTTGAGAAATAAGGAAGTCTCTTTGGTGAAGGTTTTGTGGAGGATTCGGTTCGTAGAGGGAGCTACTTGGGAAGCAGAAGCAATTGAGATGGCCAAGTATCCTCACCTCTTTCCTTCAAATTTCGTTTCATCTTGAGAAAATAGTTCCTCTCTGGTCTCTCAGTTTACTCTTGTGTAATTGAGTCTCAATATCTTTTTCCCTCAGTTATACTTGCATTTCAACATATTTGCATGTTCTTGGAACTCAGTTTAGTTAGATATCAATTTCAATACTTAGTGGTAGGGATTGCAGCTCCTTCTCTCCATACTAAGCTTGTTTAGACTTCATTCGAGGACGAATGTTCCCAAGAGGAGATAATGTAACACCTCGGATCTCAAAATGAAGAAAATCCTACTTTTCAAAAAACTTGTGCCGGTACCAACAAAATCCACCCACGGATCATAGGTGGGGTTTCATCGTTAAGGTCCAATTTTTTATGGTCTCTGATCCCACCCAAGGTCAACTAGTACAGTCTGTGGTTGGCTCTACGGCACGTAGGTCTCACTGTAGGTGAGGGTCAGTAGCTATTTAAGAGAAAATTTGTTGTTTGGTCAACTTCAAAGGTTATATGTTTTAGCAAAAATTTAATTAGGTAGCCCATGACCTATCAAATTAAAGATAATTGAATCCTCTTTCCAACGCCACCGAGTTTGCTAAAATCCAAGCTTGGAGTAAAAAGTTAAGCTCATTTTAATGAAGCCCTATCGGGCAGAGCACGAACGACGACCCCAAACGACGGTTGGTACTTCAAATGACGCCTGTTGTTGTTGTAGTAGATGACACTCGTCAGTTTTAAGTCAGGGTCATTTTGGTTATTTTTCGTATGCATTATGCACTTAAACTACATTTTTTTATGCCTAAACTACGTCATTTTACTCAGTCTAAGCTTAATAACCTAGTCAGACATACCCAAAACTCTCATTCTCCAAAAATCATCCAAACTTGGAGCAAAATGAAGAGGAAAAGTCGACCAAACCTCCCAAGAACAAGAAGCAGTGTTCTTCAAGTTTTAACCTCGAAATCCAAAGGATTTATCTGTATATTTCGTCACCAGGTATGTGGGATTTCACTAGTGGGTTCCTTTTAACCACTAGGTCCCCAGAATTCAGTCAGTTCCTTTATTCTACATAGCTTGTTTAGACCTAGGGTTTGTAAAATGTTGGGAAATTTATTTTGATTTAAGTTGCTATAGGTTCCACAATCTAAATATCATGTTTTCTTGGAAACTTTGCATAATTTCTTGTATTAAACTCAGAACCTTAGTTTGTGTAAATTCTGTTAGTTCATAAATTATGCTTGCTTGGTTAGTTAAATAGAAAAATCATGCTCTAGATTTTTAATGTCACATTCTCATTATATAAATGTTGCATTCTCAGTTAGCATGTCATTATTTTAGTTATATTTTTGTCATATACATATTCAGTTTGGAGTAGACTTAGCAACGAGTTGGACTAGGGTTCAGCATACCCTAAGTCCCAGAAGTACGTGCCCACGTAGGATTATGAGTACTTTCTGTTGAGCATCAGATTTAGTGATCACACCAGTCATGCCTTTATACCCCTAGAAAGGTATATTGGATCGTCTTGATGGGGAGTATACATCGGACTCCATGTTTAGCTCACGTGGTTTATGTCGGTTAATAGTCGCTCCACAGTTAGACTCTTAGTGCATTTGACCAGGTTTTCAATAATTATGTCAATATACATTTTAGTAGGTTATCTTCATAATTAGTACTTGGTCATTGCATTCAACTTAGCTTTTCAGTTATGTTTCAGTATTTATGTTCTTGCTCAGATTATGGCATTGTTTAGTTATGCTTTGTTCATATATATTTGTTCAGCTTAGATTCAATATCCTACATGCTCAGTACATTCCAAGTAGATTCGGCTTGAGTTGTTAAGTGATTGTTTCAGTTATCACTAAACTGTTAGTTTGTCCTAATTCACCTAGAATCGATTGATTTCATCAAAATCCATTAGCTTAAATAACCCAATACAATTAAACAAAAATCTACTCAAAATCCCTCAAAAACAACCCTCATACACAAGACCCTCTCCTGAAGAATTCAATAAAACTCCATTGTGAAATAATAAAGCAAAACAACCTCAAAGAACTCAATCAAGAACTCAATACACTCAATTTCATGGATAAATTTGAAATTTGAAACTCATGATTGGTGTGAGGATAAACAAACCCATCACTATGAAAACTTGCTACTTTCTTGGCGATTTCCCCAAATTCTTGAAGAACTTTTTGAAATCTCCTCTTTTCTCTTCTTGAACTTTGCCCTAATTTTCTTGAACGTTTTAGACATGAGTGAAAGTTATTTTTAATCGTCTTAGACCCCTAACTGAGTAAAAAAAAACGTGTGGGCCTAGTGGGGGTAAGGAAAATTCGAAAATACCCCTCCTTAATTCGGATGAATTTCCTAAACTTGATAGGCTAAACACAAATGGGAATATCTCCCTCATCCGAACTCAGAATTTAGCAAACTCGCCAGCGTTAGAAAGAGGAGTCAACGACCTTTGATTTTATATCTCATGGGCCACTTAACTCATCATGTGCTAAAAGTTAAGGTTGTTTGAAGTTGAACCAAAACTCGCAATTTAAGAGTAACTTGAACAAACCTCAGTGTAGCTCTTTTAAATTTAGTTCTTTTTAAATTTAGCTCTTTCTAAGACTGAGGTGTTACAGTTGAATATATAAGTAAGCAAATCTTATCAACTAATGATGCATTTCAAATTCGTACAGGCATAGGCCCAAAGCAGACAATGTCAACGATCGCTTGTAGTAATATAACCCAACCGAATGGACTGGGGTCGAGTCCCAAGGGAGTGGTTGCAAGAATTAATAAGAAAGTAAAATCAAGTTCTAATTAGTCATAGCTAAAAAAATTATCGAATAAAAACATTTCAAATCAAATAGTGACACGAATGTGTCAATTACCAATGGGAAGTTTGTATTCAACTAACAACAAGAACAACAAAAATATAAAAGATGCGAGTTATGGAGACAAGATTCTTGGGATGTGATAAGAATACGGGAATAAACAAACAATCCGCTACATGCTATTGATAGTAAATAGTTGGATATTTGACTAGGCTATACTTTAGTGGGGGTAAGCTTTCTCTCGAACAACTTCCCCGAATCAAATCGGTTTCTCTCGAACACCAACTTGCCGCATTAAGCACAGCTTCCGCCTTAGCCCATTCACTCCCTCGAGCTGAATGTGTGGGAGAAGGACTATGATTCACTCTCTCGAGCTGAACCCATGTCAACCCAATACCACCGGCAATCAATTTAGTAGTCTTAATTTTACGACCTCTCTCAAGAGCAAGCCAAAAACACTAAGATGAAATTCTATTTGCAATTACAACCCCAATAAGGTCATACACAACTATTACACGAAATCACATTTAAACAACAAATAGAATATCAAATAGAAAGACCCAATAGTAAATTTAATCCATATTCACAAAATCACACCCCAAGAAATGGGTTTTAGCTAGACATGAAAAAGAGATAGAAATCGATACCAACAAGTGTTTCCATCAAGTGGGTATGATCAAAAATGTCTTTACACACGTCTAGGATGAAGATTCTTGGATACCCACTTCCAATTTCTTGGAATTGAAAATCTTCAACATCTTCAAGCTCAAGAACAAAAGTCTCCAAAAACTCTTTAGAACTAAGAATTCTAAAAAATTGTAAAAATATGATAATAGAAGGTCTAATTCTAAGCTAACAATTTAAACACGTATTTGTAATGTTTGAAAATTTGTGTTGCGAAGGACCACTCGGTGCAGTTAGTCGGGATCGCTGATACACTCGGCGATCCACCCTTTGGTCTGGTTCATTGCCATTCTGCTTTTGCCTTCAGTATGTTCACGTTTTGAATCACTGGGCAATAAAGTATAGCTTCGCGGAACTGTTTGGCGACGCGCCGACTACTCCTTTTCACCACCAACTTGATCATTCCTTTTAGGGCTCAGCACACTAGAACATTAGGCGAGAGAAAATCCATTCGGCAACTCGCCTAATATATTAGGCGATCCGCAGGCCTTCTTTTCTTCATCTTTTTAGCCATTTTGTACATTTTTACCAAGTAGTGTCCATGTTTTACCTCAAATTTCAAAAACCTGAAACTTAAGGATTTACATCAGATATTGAGACAAAATATGTATTTGAGGACACTAATCTATCAAAATAAAGCCCTACATAAATCCAAATTGTGGACTCATTAATGATAGGGCTCAGTTTATGCGTTTTCAGGCAAGGCCAAGGCGGAGACATCTGATGCAGTGATCACAAGTACTATTCTTGTCTGTGACCAGATGGCTAATGTGTTGTTTGATTCGGGTTCTACTTTTTCATACGTGTCAATTTAGTTTCCCTTGGGATTTGATGAGGTTTGTGATGTACTTGATGCCCCCATTAATGTTTTTACCTCGGCTGTAGAGTCTGTCATAGTCACCCATGTATATCGTGATTGTCCTGTTATGTTTATGGGTTTTCAGACTTGGGCTGATTTGGTTATTTTTATATGATTGACTTTATAATAATCTTAGGCATGACTTGGTTTTCCCCTTATTATGTTGTGTTTATTGTAATACTAGGTCTGTGACTCTAGAGATCTTAGGTAGGGAAAAGTTAGAGTGGGAAGGGGTGTACAAACCTAAGGCATCTAAGGTCATATCTTTCATTCGGGATAAGAAACTGGTAGGGCAAGGGTGTTTGGCGTATTTTCCTCATATTCAGGATGTTGATGTTGAGTCTCCCTCTATTAAGTCTATTCTTGTAGTGTCTGAATTTAACGTAGTTTTTCCTACTGATTTACTGGTATGCCTCCGGATAGGGATATGGATTTCTACATTGACTTGGAACATGACACTCGCCCCATCTTCATCCATCCTTATCTCATGGCTTCGGCAGAATTGAGAGAGCTTAAAGCTCAATCTAGGAGCTTATTGATAAAGGTTTCATCCATCCTAGTGCTTCCCCGTGGGGTGCTCCTGTCTTTTTTGTTAAGAAGAATGATGGCAGTATGAGGACTGGTGATTTTATTTTAAGACATAAATAAGTGGATTGATACCGGAATGACAAGCTTATGGATAAAGAAAGTCCCATTGAGTATACTTGGGTGAAGGAAATTGAAGATTTCAGTAAGAAAGTGCGTATAAAATTGGGTTATTCCTCTGAATTTGATGGGTATACATGTGTTTGAGGTGTCATGTCGATGAAAAGGTTGACTTTGTAGTGATAGACAGGGCTAACCGAGCGTAATGGTAGTAAGAGTTCGTGATGGATTGTGATGGGATGCAACTATATAATAAGATTGTTGATTAAGTGAATTTTGTATAGTAATTATGACTTGCGAGTATCTAAGGTTGCAGTTTACAAATATTTGGTCAGTAACGTGGTTGTATGGAAAGTTTAAAGAAATTGTGGGACACCACTCGAATAGAATTTAAAAGAGCTAGAGTCATAATGAAGAAAAAAATAGTGGGATGTAGTACAACCTTTAGAGAGAGGCGAGAGCAAGAATATTTTATTTGATTGCAAAGGCTAAAGAGGTATCTTAACAGGGTTTAGAGACGTGTGATTTCATTCGTTTTGTTGTGCATATGGTAATAGTGTCATGAGTCCATCAGATTGATTAAAAACTATTGGAGTGTACATACATTAGCTCGAGTGTGATAATAAGTGTTTTGTTTTTATTTTTGAGTTTAGTAAAGAGTACGATTGAATTTTTAGCGAAAGATATTGTAAGATCGATGGAGATGCGATCAATGATAAGCAAAGATCCATGAATTCATAAAAATCTTCAAGGAACAAGCTAATGTTGATAGATAAGGGGATTGTGTTATATGGTTGAATTTACAATTCAGATTTTCATAGTAATTCTACATTAGTGGTGATATATCTTGTCAAGGTGTGAATTGCAAGGTGAGAAATGATCATTGTATCAGGTATAGAGCATTTGAAAGGACTTACACCTAGATTGACTCGTAAAGTTTATTACAATTGATTGTTAAATACCTAAGAAAGGTTTTCATTCAAAAGTGTTGTTTTAGAGGAAGGTAAATGGTCGGAATGTTTATGATGGTTTTTATTATTGAGAGTGTGGGCTTCAGTGGATTGATGTGAAGAGTATGTGGAGTCAACTGAATGGAAATGGCTGGTATCGGCTCTTCGGAGGAAAACCTTTAGTGATATTCAATATTTACTCCATAAATTCTAATGTGACCATCTATTTTATTTTGTACATGGTTGTGAGTATGATTCACTAGCTATGCTCACGTGTGTTTTCACTTTTGTGGGTGGATCCCTAGTGGTGGATCAGGTGTACCGATCCTGCAATGTTCTCTTGGTTGAGTGGGATGATTGGGAAGACTTGGTTATTTCAAATGACATATTTGGTGTTGTCTTGGAGTTGTTAAACTATTCCAGTGGTTCTACATGTACCCCTTGCTTATGAGAATTTATAGAAGAGCTACCATGCGTATTTATGGTTGTCCGACAATCTTAATATTCATCTAGTCATCGAGGTCATGTATCGATTATGTGTGGTTGAATATGGGTACCTTTGGGTCCAATTGTACTGTACTTAAGTGTAATCTACAATCACAATTACTAAATCTAGTATTTTGATAGTGTTGTTAGAGGGTTTGTATGCTTGGGCATATCCCTTGATGAGTATCGATTGTCTAAGGATCAAACTTTTATAACTTAAGCTCATGGGAATTTATGTTGTGAGATGGAGATGCTGATAAAAACTATGGTTTTTTGGGTATTATGAGTGTACGTTGGTTGGTTCAGGTTCACTTCTAATTGTAGCGAGTATTGATATAGAATTTTATCATGCTTATGTGAGAAAGGATTTGTCCTTATGATTGCGTCAAGGTCCTTGATAACATGTTGCAGAGGTGTGTACGATCAACTTTGGTGGTTGTTAGGAATCGATTTTGTTGTTAGTTAAGTTTACATACAACAATATTTATCACTCGATTATTGAGATTACTTCATTGAGGCATTGTATGTGAGGATGTGTTTTAATTTAATGGTTGGTTTGGGGATGGAGATTACATCATAAAGTGGGACTCAGTTTTGTTAAACAAAGACCTTCGGTGTGAAGAAGAATCGGTTGCAATTCTTGATCGCGATGTTCGAAAGCTGAGAACCAAGGAGATAAGTTCGTAAAAGTTCAATGGAAGCATCATATGTTTGAGGAAGATACTTGGGAAATCGAGAAGGACATGCGAGACAAGTATCCCCAGCTATTCGACGATTCAGATACTACTCTACTCATTCCTTAGCCAGTTCTCCTAGTTTATCACTCGGGGATGAGTGATGGGTAAATTGGTATCTATTGTAACGTTCTATTTTCGTCGTTATGGAAAAGCCAATGGGGAAAGAATTTGGGCCAAAAAACATTTGAGTAGTGACTTGAAAATTTCTAGCCTAGGCCAGACTTTGATGAAATCTGAGTCAGGTAAGGTCTAGGGAAATCTAGTAATGAATGGGGGAATTAATTATGAATTTGATCATATGAGTGGATAGCCAAGATGTTAAAGAGCCCATACGGCTTAACGGAATCAAATTCGGGCGAGTAAAACGCGTGAAATGGTAGTTTTTGAACGTCAAGGGTTGAAGGTGTGTAGCAAAATAGGAGCTTGGAACTCAAATTCTCACCTTCTGTCTCCGTGCAAGAAACCAGAGCAGGGTTAGTTCCGCCAGGGAGGGGCCGATTTGGTGGGATAGTCGCGACTTAAATCGGGTAAAAACCCCAAAAATGTTATTTTCTGCAATAGTTCATTCTTGAGAGATAAGGGACCACCCAGTGCAGTTTCTTGACAGTTTTCCACAACTTCTAGCGCTAAAGGTAAGATTATTACTCCTTTAATCCATTTTTCGATCCGTAGAACTTAGAATCTTGGGTGATTATCATTGGGGGGGGGGGGGGGGGGGGTTGGCCTGTAATTAAATGTGGGTAATGCCCTAATTGAACATTAGGATCTTGGGTTTTTCCATGGATTCAGAGCTATGGATAAAAAGAAATATATTAGTAGAAAAATAAAAAAAATAAGAAGAAAATTAAACAAATTATATCCAGAATATAAACAACTTAATATCACAAAAACTGATAACGATAAATTAGATCAATTAATAGATAATATATCTAAATTAGAATATAAATATATTCAATAGTTAAAGATACAATGAATAATGAGAATAACGAATATAGATAAAAACTTACTGAAATAATTATAGCAAAAAGACAAGAATTAAGACATAGGCAAAATAGACTTAACAGTAATATATTTGCAGAAATTTGTAAAAAATCTATAGTAGCACAGAGAAAAACTATTTTATATCTACAAATACAAATAGAAAACTTAGAATATAAACTACAACACAATTTAGAAATGAATAAAGAAGAATACGCAATAGATGAAAAAACAAATGAAAACTATGACGGACTAAAAATAAAGATAATATTTTCTAATCTAGAAAGAAGATATAAGAAAATAGGTGACAATCTAAGTTTAATAATAGATAAAGAAACAGTAAAAATAGAAGATAGTTTAACTGCTATGATAAGAATAACAAAAGAAAATGAAGAAATAGATAGAAAAACGGAAATTGAAAAAATAAAACAAGTAAAAAAGGAAGTACAACAATTAGAAGAAGTAAAAAATACTAAAATAATAGAACTAGAAAAAGAGCTGGCAATATGAAAGAAATGTATGAAATTAAACAAAAAGCAAAAGAACAAAAAACAAAATTAGCAAACGAGATAAATAAATTTAAAGAAAAATTACAATTAGAAGAACTAGAAGAAAAAGAAGAAAACCAAGATAATCTACCTGAAATAGGAATTGATGAAATAAATAATGATGATCTAGAAAAACAACATTCAGAAACAAGCGAAACATATACGGAACTTTTAGCAAACATAGATACAAAGAATTTAGAAGTAAATACAGGAGACGTAGACATGGATGAAAAACCAAGTACATCAGGAGTAAGAAATCCAAAAAATCCAAAATACTATAATACAAACTATGGACAATATGATAGAGAAAAAACTATGTGGGATAAAAGATTGAATAAAAAATGGACACCTAAACCAATAACTGAACAACATAATTTTTTAGATTTAGACTATGTTGTAGATATAAATTAAACAATACAATTATGGATGGAATATATATCAAAACAATTAATAGATAACAAAATAGGAATGACAGAAACACCAGTATATATAGAAAGAACACTTATAGGAACAGTAAAATTATGCCTACAAAATTTATCAGATGAAAGTTTAAAATTTTAAGAAGTAATAAAAATTTGATGGTGAAATAGCTACTACAACTATGGAAATATTATATAAATACGAAGTAGCTATAAGAAACGAATTTAGTAGTATGACAACATAAGTAGAAGAACAAAATAAAGAAAAAATCATAAACTGGAATCTAATGACAAAATTAGCAATATGTAATATGTGTTATATAGATGAATATACATGTGCATTTAGAGAATACTATTATAAAGAAATATATAGCATAGAAGAGAGTAAAGAAATAAGAAAATTTTATTTTACAAAATTACCAGAACCTTTCAATTCAAAAGTAATAAAAAGTTGGAATGAAGAAGGATTAACAGATACCTTAGGAACTAGAATGAAATTCTTACAACGATGGTTTATAGAACTATATGAAAAAACATAAAGAAGAAATAAAAATGGAAAAAATATTGGTAAAAAACTTAGCATGTTACAAAAATAAAACAGTACCCCAATTTGGTTGTATAGACAGATACTATAAAAAGAAATATAATATAAAATACAGATCAAAATATAAATATAAAAAACAAAGTAGAAGATACTATGTAAAGAACTATAAAACTAAAAGACCATATAGACCAAAGAAAAAAGTAACAGAATGTACTTGTTACAATTGTGGAAAATTAGGACATATAGAAAAAAAATTGTACATTACCTAAAAATTCAAAGAAAAAACAATATCAAAAATATTGGTAGACAATGAAAAATATACACAAATAGAGTACGTAGATTATGAATTAGAAAGTGAAGATAGTATATATGAATTGTCAGAAAACGAAACAGACGAAATGGAAAACAATTCAGTAATAGAATCAGATAATGAATACTATATCAATGACTGAAACAGATATACAAATAATAACTAAAGAAAAATATCAAGATGAAGAATCGGCAGAACAAAAAATAATATTTGATAATAATATATTTGAACAAATAAAAGGAAAAGAATTAGACCTAAGCGTAGAAACAATATTCGAAATACCAACAATAAGAAATTGGTTTAAACGACAAAAAGAAGAATATTATGTAGTAAGTCAAAGAGAACATATCATAGATTGCAAATACACCAAAGGAAAGGCTAAAATACCAATAATAAACAAACGAATAATCAATAAAGAAATACAAGATATTAAGGCTAAAAATTCAATTAAATATGTACATTTAGGAGGAACAGAGATATTAATAAAAGCATGTTTTAGAGAAGGAATAAATACACCTATAGAAATATACTTAGCAGATGATAGGATCATACAACCTATAGAAATGAGTATAAATAATTGCAGTAAAAGATAACCTCATATACCAAAAATTTAAATTCATAATAAGTGCTAACTACTCAGTAGCAATAAATGACATGAATATAGATAAATCACTAGTATTATATTGAAAAATGTCAGGGATAGAACTAGCCCCAGATAGAAAAGTATTTACAGTTAGATGTAAAAAATTGTATGTTTTAACAACAAAACATAAGATAACAGCAAAAAATAAAATAAATAAAATTAAAATAGAAAATCCTTTTGAGAGAATAGTTACAGTCATAGATAATAGTGACTATAGTTATAATGAGATTGACATAGAAGAAGATTTAGAAATAATAAAAGAAAGAATAAGCACATCAAAAAGAATAAACTATGAAATACCCCAAATATCATCAAAAATGAGTACCTCAAGAAGAATAGATAAAACTCCACAAAAATCAATAGAAGAAGAAATAAATCCATATCATTATTACATAACAGGAGTAATGGAGCAACGAAAATATCTAATATTAATAAATACAGAACAAGAAGAAAACTATATTACAAGAGAATTAGTAACAGAAGATGAAATAATTACTACTGCACAATTATGCCCTGAACTACCAAAGACATTAATTTATACCAAAGAAACTACAGAAAAGGAAATAATCATTGGAGTGGTACCAATAGTAATAAAGTTTAAAATATATCAAGAAGATAAAAATATCACTTTAGGAATAAAATGGTTAGAACAAGTAAAACTATATAATTCAGAAGACAAACAGTTAACAATAAATTATAATAATAAGAAGATAAAAAAAAAAGAACTTTCTTATGATAAAAACATGAAAATATATATACTTGCAAAAATAATAATAAAAGGATATTACAACAAATATTGTACACCAATGATAGACACAAGAGCAGAAGCTAACATATGTAAATACAATTGCTTACCAGAAGATAAATGGGAAAAATTAAAAACACCGATAGTAGTAACAGGATTTAATAATGAAGGAAGCATGATCACATATAAGGCAAAAAATATAAAAATTCAAATATGGGATATTATATTAACTATAGAAGAAATATATAACTTTGAATTGACCACAAAAGATATGCTATTGGGAATGCCATTTTTAGGAAAATTATACCCACATATAATAACAAAAACACACTGGTGGTTCACAACACCATGTAAACAAAAAATAGGAGCAAAAAGAGTGAATAACAAAAAACGAAATACAACAGAATGGATAAAAGGTAGTGAAAAAATTACACAAAAATTAGAAAATATAAAAGATGAAGACCCTTAAATAGAACTAACTATAGATAAAGTAAAAATAATCCAAGATAAGATAGAATTATTATATAGTGAGGATCCTTTACAAGGATGAGAGAAACATAAAACAAAAGTAAAAATTGAGCTAATTGATAATAATAGTATAATAACCCAAAAACCATTAAAGTATAATTTTAATGATTTAACCGAATTCAAGATACATATAAATGAATTACTAGAAAAAGGATATATACAAGAAAGCAATAGTAAGCATACAAGCCCAACATTTATTGTAAATAAACATAATGAACAAAAAAGAGGAAAAAGTAGAATGGTTATTGACTATAGAAATTTAAATGCAAAAACTGAAACATATAATTACCCAATACCCAATAAAATATTAAAGATAAGACAAATACAAGGATATAATTATTTTAGCAAATTTGACTGCAAATCAGGATTCTACCACTTCAAGTTAGAAGAAGAATCTAAAAAACTTAAAGTATTTACAGTACCACAAGGATTCTATGAATGAAATGTATTACCATTTGGATATAAAAATGTACCAGGTAGATATCAACACTTTATGGATAACTACTTTAAACAACTAGAAAATTGTATAGTATACATTGATGATATATTATTATATTCTAAAACACAAGATGAACATATAAGATTATTAGAAAAATTTGTACATATCATAGAATACTCAGGTATAAGCCTGAGTAAAAAAAAAGCAGATATAATGAAAAAGTAAATAGAATTCTTAGGAATACAAATAGACAAAAATGGTATAAAAATGCAAGCATATATAGTAGAAAATATAATAAATTCTGAGGAACAAATAGATACAAAAAAGAAATTACAATCGTTTCTAGGATTAGTAAATCAAGTAAGAGAATATATACCTAATTTAGCAGAAAATTTAAGACCATTACATAAAAAATTAAAGAAAGATGTAGAATATCATTTTGATAATAAAGATCAACAACAAATACGAAAAATAAAATCATTATGTAAAAAATTACCTAAACTATACTTTCCAGATGAAAATGAAAAATTCACCTATATAGTGGAATCAGATGCAAGTGAAATGAGCTACGGAGGAGTATTAAAATATAGATATAATAAGATAAAAGTAGAACACCATTGCAGATATTATTCAGGAACATTTACAAATTCCGAAATGAAATGGGAAACAAATAGAAAAGAATTATATTCAATATATAAATGTTTATTAGCTTTTGAACCATATATTGTGTATAACAAATTTATTGTAAGAACAGATAATACGCAGGTAAAATGGTGGATAACAAGAAAGGTACAAGATTCAGTAACAACCAAAGAGATACGAAGACTAGTATTAAATATATTAAATTTTACATTTACAATAGAAATAATATGTACTGACAAGAATGTTATTGCAAATTACATCTCAAGACAAAGCTACCCAAACTGAGAAAGAAAATACTATAGAAGAAATACTCAAAGCCATGAACCTACTTTGCACAAAAGTAGAAAATATTGACAAAGAGCTACAACAAATAAAAAGTCAGCAGCATGACTATAAAAATGCGGAGCTAAGTCGATTAGAAGACTTAAAAATTCGAAAGCTACAAGGTGACGTTGTGAAACACCTAAAAACCCATAATGATTTGTTACATACAACTACAGGAAGCACATCTGCAACAAAAGAAGAAAATAGAACCAGATATGCTAATACTAATATGAATAAAATATTTGAAAAACCATTTATGCCAAAAAACAAAAAAAAATCCATTATCCATACCACCTCAGCTAAATACATATAAAAGAAAGCCTAGGACAAAACAAAAAGACTTATAACCATATAAGCAGAGCCTACATAGAAAACATCCATAAAATACAGACTTTTCTGAACCAGAATCCAAGTTTCAAAAATATAAAAAAATCCCATGAAGATTATATTACACAAAATCTACAGGGATATAATAAGTTGATTGCACAACCGGGAACAAGTACCAATCTAGTAGGAACTTGCTATAACTATGGACTATTAAATACCGTATATACCCAAACAGGAGATGAGATATCAGCAATACCAAAGTTACGCACGATATTTATGCATTATAAAAGAATAACTAAAGGAACACTCTTTTATATAAAGTTCTATTCAACACCAGTAGAAATATTGTATGATGAAATTAAACCTATCATACAAGTTATAAAAATTGGATTAACCAGGGAAATGATAATACCAGAAAAAATAGAATGACAAGACGAGATACAAAAAGTAGAGATACCAGAATTTTATGCCAGAAAGCGGATTATTGGAATAGCTACTATTTTAAACGAATTAACAACCAATTATTTAAATGGAAAGTCAGTATGGAGCTATTATGCAAAAGAGTAAACTATGATATATTCAAATTCTAGAGAAGTTAGAGAAGCAGATATGGAAGAAATACGACAATGGATATTAAGCTTATTAAAAGTTTATCATGCTATGATATTCAGGAATCAATAGATTTAGCAACGCATAATCATAAATAGATTATGAATTAGAAAATGAAGATAGTATATATGGATTATCAAAAAACAAAATGGACGAAATGAAAAACAATTCAGTAATATAATCAGATAATGAATACTATATCAATGACTGAAACAGATATATAAATAATAACTAAAGAAAAATATCTAGACGAAGAATCGGCAGAACAAAAAATAAAATATTTGATAATAATATATTTGAACAAATAAAAGAAAAAGAATTAGACCTAAGCGTAGAAAAAAATATTAGAAATACCAATAGTAAGAAATTGGTTTAAACGACAAAAAGAAGAATATTATGTAGTAAGTCAAAGAGAACATATCATAGATTGCAAATACACCAAAGGAAAGGCTAAAATACCAATAATAAACAAAAGAATAATCAATAAAGAAATACAAGATATTAAGGCTAAAAATACAATTAAATATGTACATTTAGGAGGAAAAGAGATATTAATAAAAGCATGTTTTAGAGAAGGAATAAATACACTCATAGAAATATACTTAGCAGATGATAAGATCATACAACCTATAGAAAAAGTATAATAAGTGCAGTAAAAGGTAACCTTATATACCAAAAATTTAAATTCATAATAAGTGCTAACTACTCAGTAGCTATAAATGACATGAATATAGATAAATCACTAATATTATATTGGAAAATTTCAGGGATAGAACTACCCCAGAAAGTAAAATATTTACAGCTAGATGTAAAAACTTGTATGTTTTAACAACAAAACATAAGATAAAAGGAAAAAATAAAATAAAAATAGAAAATCCTTTTGAGAGAATAGTTACAGTCATGGATAATAATGACTATAGTTACAATGAGATTGACATAAAAGAAGATTTAGAAATAGTAAAAGAAAGATTGAGCACATAAAAAAGAATAAACTATGAATTACCCCGAATATCATCAAAAAAGAGTACCTCAAGAAGAATAGATAAAACTTCACAAACATCAATAGAAGAAGAAATAAAACTATATCATTATTACATAACGGGAGTAATAGAGCAACGAATATATCTAATGTTAATAAATACAGGACAAGAAGAAAACTATATTACAAGAGAATTAATAACAGAAGATGAAATAATTACTACTGAACAATTATACCCTGAACTACCAAAGGCATTAATGTATACCGAAGAAAACTACAGAAAAGGAAATAATCATTGGAAGAGTACCAATAGTAATAAAGTTTAAAGTATATCAAGGAGATAAAAATATCACTTTAGGAATAAAATGGTTAGAACAAGGAAAACCATATAATTTAGAAGACAAACAGTTGACAATAAATTATAATAATAAGAAGATAATCATAAAAAGAACTTTCTTATGATAAAAACATGAAAATATATATACTTGCAAAAATAATAATAGAAGGATATTACAACAGATATTATACACCAATGATAGACACAGGAGCAGAAGCTAACATATGTAAATACAATTGCTTACCAGAAGATAAATGGGAAAAATTAAAAACACCGATAATAGTAACAGGATTTAATAATGAAGGAAGCATGATCACATATAAGGCAAAAAATATAAAAATACAAATATGGGATATTATATTAACTATAGAAGAAATATATAACTTTGAATTGACCACAAAAGATATGGTATTGGGAATGTCATTTTTAGAAAAATTATACCTACATATAATAACAAAAACACACTGATGGTTCACAACACCATGTAAACAAAAAGTAGGAGCAAAAAGAGTGAATAACAAAAAACGGAAAACAACAGAATGGATAAAAGGTAGTGAAAAAATTACACAAAAATTAGAAAATATAAAAGATGAAGACCCTAAAATAGAATTAATTATATTCTCTATAGATAAAGTAAAAATAATTCAAGCTAAGATAGAATTATTATATAGTGGGGATCCTTTACAAGGATGAGAGAAACATAAAACAAAAGTAAAAATTGAGCTAATTGATAATAATAGTATAATAACCCAAAAATCATTGAAGTATAATTTTAATGATTTAACCGAATTCAAGATACATATAAATGAATTACTAGAAAAAGGATATATACAAGAAAGCAATAGTAAGCATACAATCCCAGCATTTATTGTAAATAAACATAGTGAACAAAAAAGAGGAAAAGTAGAATGGTTATTGACTATAGAAATTTAAATGCAAAAACTGAAACATATAATTACCCAATACCCAATAAAATATTAAAGATAAGACAAATACAAGGATATAATTATTTTAGCAAATTTGACTTCAAATCAAGATTCTACCACTTAAAGTTAGAAGAAGAATCTAAAAAACTTAAAGTATTTACAGTACCACAAGGATTCTATGAATGAAATGTATTACCATTTGGATATAAAATGTACCAGGTAGATATTAACACTTTATGGATAATTACTTTAAACGACTAGAAAATTGTATAGTATACATTGATGATATATTATTATATTCTTAAACACAAGATGAACATATAAGATTATTAGAAAAATTTGTACATATCATAGAATTCTCAGGTATAAGCCTGAGTAAAAAGAAAGGAGATATAATAAAAAACCAAATAGAATTCTTAGGAATACAAATAGACAAAAATGGTATAAAAATGCAAACATATATAGTTTAAAAGATAATAAATTCTGAAGAACAAATAGATACAAAAAAGAAATTACAATCGTTTCTAGGATTATTAAATCAAGTAAGAGAATATATACCTAATTTAGCAGAAAATTTAAGACCATTACATAAAAGATTAAAGAAAGATGTAGAATATCATTTTGTTAATAAAGATCAACAACAAATACGAAAAATAAAATCATTATGTAAAAAATTACCTAAACTATGCTTTCCAGATGAAAATGAAAAATTCACCTATATAGTGAAATCAGATGCAAGTGAAATGAGCTACGGAGGAGTATTAAAATATATATATAATAAGGAATAGGTAGAACACCATTGCAGATATTATTCAGGAACATTTACAAATCCCGAAATAAAATGAAAAATAAATAGAAAAGAATTATATTCAATATATAAATGTTTATTAGCTTTTGAACCATATATTGTGTATAAAAAACTTATTGTAAGAACATATAATACGCAGGTAAAATGGTGGATAACAAGAAAGGTACAAGATTCAGTAACAACCAAAGAGATACGAAGACTAGTATTAAATATATTATATTTTACATTTACAATAGAAGTAATATGTACTGAGAAGAATGTTATTGCAGATTACATCTCAAGACAAAGATACCCAAACTGAGAAAGAAAATACTATAGAAGAAATACTCAAAGCTATGACTCTACTTTGCACAAAAGTAAAAAAGATTGACAAAGAGCTACAACAAATAAAAAGTCAGCAGCATGACTATAAAAATGCGAAGCTAAGTCGATCAGAAGACTTAAAAATTCCAGAGCTACACGGTGACTTTAGGAAACACCTAAAAACCCATAATGATTTGTTACATGCAGCTACAGGAAGCACATCTGCAACAAAAGAAGAAAATAGAACCAGATATTCTAATACTAATATGAATAAAATATTTGAAAAACCATTTATGCCAAAGAACCAAAAAGATCCATTATTCATACCACCTCAGCTAAATACATATAAAGAAAGCCTAGGACAAAACAAAAAGACTTATAACCATATAACCAGATCCTACATAGAAAACATCCATAAAATATAGACTTATCTGAACCAGAATCCAAGATCCAAAAATACAAAAAAACCCCATAAAGATTATATTACACAAAATCTACAGAGATATAATAAGTTGATTGCACAACCGGGAATAAGTACCAATCTCGTAGGAACTTGCTACAACTATGGACTATTAAATACCGTATATATCCAAATAGGAGATGAGATATCAGCAATACCAGAGTTACACAAGGCATTTATGCATTATATAAGAATAACTAAAGGAATACTCTTTTATATAAAGTTCTATTCAGCACCAGCATAAATATTGTTTGATGAAATTAAACCTATCATACAAGTTATAAAAATTGGATTAACCAGGGAATGATAATACCAGAAAAAATAGAATGACAAGACGAGATACAAAAAGTAGAGATACCAGAAAGCGAATTATTGAAATAGCTACTATTTTAAACGAATTAACAACCAATTATTTAAATGGAAATTCAGTATGGAGGTATTATGAAAGAGAGCAAACTATGATATATTCAAATTCTAGAGAAGTTAGAGAAGCAGATATGGAAGAAATACGACAATGGATATTAAGCTTATTAAAAGTTTATCATGCTATGATATTCAGGAATCAATAGATTTAGCTACGCATAATCATAAATAGATTGAATTTCCATTGTTGTATTTCTTCCATATCTGCTTCTCTAACTTCTCTAGAATTTGAATATATCACAGTTTGCTCTCTTGCATAATAGTTTCATACTGAATTTTCATTTAAATAATTGTTTTTAATTCGTTTAAAATAGTAGCTATTCCAATAATTCGCTTTCTGGCATAAAATTCTGGTATCTCTACTTTTTGTATCTCGTCTTGTCGTTCTATTTTTTCTGGTATTATCATTTTCCTGATTAATTCGATTTTTATAACTTGTATGATAGATTTTATTTCATCATACAATTTTTCTGCTGGTGCTGAATAGAACTTTATATAAAAGAGTGTTCCTTTAGTTATTCTTTTATAATGCATAAATGCCTTGTGTAACTCTGGTATTGCTGATATCTCATCTCCTGTTTGGGTATATACAGGAGATGTAGCAAGTTCCTACTAGATTGGTAC
The DNA here is from genome assembly GCF_900185275.1 of Solanum verrucosum. Taxonomy (NCBI): domain Eukaryota; kingdom Viridiplantae; phylum Streptophyta; class Magnoliopsida; order Solanales; family Solanaceae; genus Solanum; species Solanum verrucosum. Next base: position 151,697 of record NW_026020091.1, on the reverse strand, counting down.
GTGTTCCCGATTGTGCAATCAGTTTATTATATCCCTGTAGATTTTGTGTAATATAATCTTTATGGGATTTTTTTGTATTTTTGGATCTTGGATTCTGGTTCAGAAAAGTCTATATTTTATGGGTTTTCTATGTAGGATCTGGTTATATGGTTATAAGTCTTTTTGTTTTGTCCTAGGCTTTCTTTATATGTATTTAGCTGAGGTGGTATGAATAATGGATCTTTTTGGTTCTTTTGGCATAAATGATTTTTCAGATATTTTATTCATATTAGTATTAGAATATCTGGTTCTATTTTCTTCTTTTGTTGTAGATGTGCTTCCTGTAGCTGCATGTAACAAATCATTATGGGTTTTTAGGTGTTTCCCAACATCACCTTGTAGCTCTCGAATTTTTAAGTCTTCTGATCGACTTAGCTCAGCATTTTTATAGTCATGTTGCTGACTTTTTATTTGTTGTAGCTCTTTGTCAATATTTTCTACTTTTGTGCAAAGTAGGTTCATGGCTTTAAGTATTTCTTCTATAGTATTTTCTTTCTCAGTTTGGGTAGCTTTGTCTTGAGATGTAATCTGCTATAACATTCTTCTCTGTACATATTACGTCTATTGTAAATGTAAAATTTAATATATGCAATACTAGTCTTCGTATCTCTTTGGTTTGTTACTGAATCTTGTACCTTTCTTGTTATCTACCATTTTACCTGCGTATTATCTGTTCTTACAATAAATTTGTTATACACAATATATGGTTCAAAAGCTAATAAACATTTATATATTGAATATAATTCTTTTCTATTTATTTTTCATTTTATTTCGGGATTTGTAAATGTTCCTGAATAATATCTGCAATGGTGTTCTACTTTTTCCTTATTATATCTATATTTTAATACTCCTCCGTAGCTCATTTCACTTGCATCTGATTCCACCATATAGGTGAATTTTCCATTTTCATCTAGAAAGCATAGTTTAGGTAATTTTTTACATAATGATTTTATTTTTCGTATTTGTTCTTGATCTTTATTATCAAAATGATATTCTACATCTTTCTTTAATCTTTATGTAATGGTCTTAAATTTTCTGCTAAATTAGGTATATATTCTCTTACTTGATTTAGTAATCCTAGAAACGATTGTAATTTCTTTTTTGTATCTATTTGTTCTTCAGAATTTATTATCTTTTGTACTATATGTGTTTGCATTTTTATACCATTTTTGTCTATTTGTATTCCTAAGAATTCTATCCAAATGGTAATACATTTCATTCATAAAATCCTTGTGGAACTGTAAATACTGTAAGTTTTTTAGATTCTTCTTCTAACTTTAAGTGGTAGAATCTGGATTTGCAGTCAAATTTGCTAAAATAATTATATCTTTGTATTTGTCTTATCTTTAATATTTTATTGGATATTGGGTAATTATATGTTTTAGTTTTTGCATTTAAATTTCTATAGTCAATAACCATTCTATTTTTTCCTCTTTTTTGTTCACTATGTTTATTTACAATAAATATTGGGCTTGTATGCTTACTATTCCTTTCTTGTATATATCCTTTTTCTAGTAATTCATTTATATGTATCTTGAATTCGGTTAAATCATTAAAATTATACTTTAATGGTTTTTGGGTTATTATACTATTATTATCAATTAGCTCAATTTTTACTTTTGTTTTATGTTTCTCCAATCCTTGTAAAGGATCCTCACTATATAATAATTCTAACTTATCTTGGATTATTTTTACTTTATCTATAGAGAATATAATTAATTCTATTTTAGGGTCTTCTTCTTTTATATTTTCTAATTTTTGTGTAATTTTTTCACTACCTTCTATCCATTCTGTTGTTTTTTGTTTTTTGTTATTCACTCTTTTTGCTCCTATTTTTTGTTTACATGGTGTTGTGAACCACCAATGTGTTTTTGTTATTATATGTGGGCATAATTTTTCTAAAAATGGCATTCCCAATACCATATCTTTTGTGGTCAATTCAAAGTTAAATATTTCTTCTATAGTCAATATTTTATCCCATATTTGTATTTTTATATTTTTTGCCTTATATGTGATCATGCTTCCTTCATTATTAAATCCTGTTACTATTATCGGTGTTTTTAATTTTTCCCATTTATCTTCTGGTAAGCAATTGTATTTACATATGTTAGCTTCTGCTCCTGTGTCTATCATTGGTGTATAATATTTGTTGTAATATCCTTCTATTATTATTTTTGCAAGTATATATATTTTCATGTTTTTATCATAAGAAAGTTCTTTTTATGATTATCTTCTTATTATTATAATTTATTGTTAACTGTTTGTCTTCTAAATTATATGGTTTTCCTTGTTCTAACCATTTTATTCCTAAAGTGATATTTTTATCTCCTTGATATACTTTAAACTTTATTACTATTGGTACTCTTCCAATGATTATTTCCTTTTCTATAGTTTCTTCGGTATATATTAATGCCTTTGGTAGTTCAGGGCATAATTGTTCAGTAGTAATTATTTCATCTTCTGTTACTAATTCTCTTGTAATATAGTTTTCTTCTTGTCCTGTATTTATTAATATTAGATATTTTCGTTGCTCTATTACTCCCGTTATGTAATAATGATATGGTTTTATTTCTTCTTCTATTGATTTTTGTGGAGTTTTATCTATTCTTCTTGAGGTACTCATTTTTGATGATATTTGGATTATTTCATAGTTTATTCTTTTTGATGTGCTTAATCTTTCTTTTATTATTTCTAAATCTTCTTCTATGTCAATCTCGTTATAACTATAGTCATTATTATCTATGACTTATGACGGTAACTATTCTCTTAAAAGGATTTTCTATTTCTATTTTATTTATTTTATTTTTTGTTGTTATCTTATGTTTTGTTGTTAAAACATTCAAGTTTTTACATCTAGCTGTAAATATTTTACTTCCTAGGGCTAGTTCTATCCTTGACATTTTCCAATATAATACTAGTGATTTATCTATATTCCTGTCATTTATTGCTACTGAGTAGTTAGCACTTATTATGAATTTAAAATTTTGGTATATGAGGTTACCTTTTACTGCACTTATTATATTTTTTTCTATAGGTTGTATGATCCCATCATCTGTTAATTATATTTTTATGGGTGTATTTATTCCTTCTCTAAAACATGTTTTTATTAATATCTCTGTTCCTCCTAAATGTACATATTTAATTGGATTTTTAGCCTTAATATCTTGTATTTCTTTATTGATTATTCGTTTGTTTATTATTGGTATTTTAGCCTTTCCTTTGGTATATTTGCAATCTATGATATGTTCTCTTTGACTTACTACATAATATTCTTTTTTTTGTCGTTTAAACCAATTTCTTACTGTTGGTATTTCTAATATTTTTTCTACGCTTAGGTCTAATTCTTTTCCTTTTATTTGTTGAAATATATTATTATCAAATATTATTTTTTGTTCTGCCGATTCTTCATCTTGATATTTTTCTTTAGTTATTATTTGTATATCTGTTTCAGTCATTGATATAGTATTCGTTATCTGATTCTATTACTGAATTGTTTTCCATTTCGTCTGTTTCGTTTTTTGATAATTCATATATACTATCTTCACTTTCTAATTCATAATCTATGTACTCTATTTGTGTATATTTTTCATTGTCTACCAGTATTTCTGATATTTGTTTTTTCTTTGAATTTTTAGTTAATGTACAAATTTTTGCTATATGTCCTACTTTTCCCACAATTTTAACAAGTACATTCTGTTAATTTTTTCTTTGGTCTATATGGTCTTTTAGTTTTATAGTTTTTTACATTGTATCTTCTTCTTGGTTTTTTATATTTATATTTTGATCTGTATTTTTTATTATATTTCTTTTTATAGTATCTATCTGTACAATCGAATTGGGGGTGCTGTTTTATTTTTGCAACATGCTAAGTTTTTTACCAATATTTTTTCCATTTTTATTTCTTCTTTATGTTTTTCACATAGTTCTATAAACCATCGTTGTAAGAATTTCATTCTAGTTCCTAAGGTATCTGTTAATCCTGCTTCATTCCAACTTTTTATTACTTTTGAATTGAAATGTTCTGGTAATTTTGTAAAATATAATTTTCTTATTTCTTTACTTTCTTCTATGCTATATGTTCCTTTATAATAGTATTCTCTAAATGCACATGTATATTCATCAATATAACACATATTACATATTGCTAATTTTGTCATTAGATTCCGGTTGATGATTTTTTCTTTATTTTGTTCTTCTACTTCTGTTGTCATACTACTAAATTCGTTTCTTATAGCTACTTCATACTTATATAATATTTCCATAGTTGTAGTAGCTATTTCACCATCAAATTTTTTATTACTTCTTAAAGTTTTTAAACTTTCATCTGATAAATTTTGTAGCCATAATTTTATTGTTCCTATAAGTGTTCTTTCTATATATCCTGGTGTTTCTGTCATTCCTTTTTGGGGCGGAATTTGTCATGCTTTTAGGTATAGAAGGCTTTATCATAATATTCTTTTTTCAAGGGTATTAATCTAATTATTTCTTTTATATTTTCTAGAATATATTCTATATATTGTATATCTTGGGTTCTTTGATATATTTCTATATTTTCTTTTATTTGGTCTCCTAATAAGGTTATATTTTCAATAGTTGCTTGCCAATATTGGAGGCATTCGTAGTTTATCATTAGTCTGAGTATTCTAATTCTAGATCGCTAATATCAATTCGTTCTAGGTCTATATTTATTTCATCTATTTCATACCAGGTTTGGGCCGGTAGTTCTAATTCTTCAAAGCTAAATATTTTATCCCATATTATTCTTCTTAATTCAATTATTTCTATATCTTTCGTTTTTTTGTTGTTGATTGAAGATGTTCATAGGACAAAACCCATTTATTGTATAACTAGTGAACTTATTCGCGCTATGCGCGGTTGCAAAATATATTTACATATTGATTTTATTTTTTTAAATTTAATCGAGATAAAATACGTTATTTTCATAATATCAAAATAAGATAAGTTAATAATATGAGGCATACATGAAAAAATAAATTAGAAATATATGAAAATTAAAAGCAAAAATAAATTCAACCAATTGCATAACTTTTTGCACATTATAGATTTTAAAGAACAATCTATTATAAAATCAACATTCATTTTATATAGAAGATGAACAATTTATCATAGTATAGAGGAAATAGACAATCTATCAATGAAGTCAACATTCATTGGTAAAAAATGTGTCTCGTAAGTCCTCTCACCAGTCACTCTTATTTAAGTGTTACTTTCTTTTTGTTTAAATGTTATTCATGAAATTTTGTCCATACTTTATCATAAAAATAATAATAATATATGACTAAACAGTTGATATCACCAATTTAATAAAAGAAAATTATTTTTTATTAATCAAGCACTTTTTAATCATTCATCCAAATTTCTATAACTTTGGCATCATCTATTAAAAATAAATGATATAAATAATTTGTAAGTAAAGACAACCAATCACCATTGAGTAAGAAAACATAGAAAATTAATGTAAATGTAAAAAAAAAATTAAAAAAAATACAAGGTGATAGACCACTTGACGAATGCAAATAGGAGATGATAATCGTTTGTTATTTTAAATAATTTTATCGTCAAACATTTCTTGTGTGTGTGAATATACGATCATTGACCAGAGAGAAATATCACAACACTTTTCTAATATTTAGATTTATAAGAAATAAATGGAAAATCAAATAAAAAGGAGAAAAAATAAATATGATTATTGATCAAAGTTATATGTCAAGACATGCTACACCTCCTCTTCTATATCTACTTTACTTGATTTACTATATATTAAATAAAAATTTATACAAAACAAATAGAAATGAATGCAATAAATTAGTGCTATCTAGAATAAAAAAGTTCCACTCAAAATAATAGGTCTCGTAGGCTCTGGTGTTTGACCTTGTCTTGGGTTCGTGTCCATTGTTACCGAAAGCTCCTTTCTCGTTGATTTCAACCCTTGATGTCCTTAAATCCTTTGAAAAAATGAAAGAGAAAAAAACGAATAATAAAAGATAAATATAATATAATATTATATACTAAAGAAGGAGGAAATGAAAATGAAAATGAAAATGAACATCCAACATAGCTAAGGATGAATGCTATTTATAGAGGGGCTAAGTCATAATAAATTAGGTAGAAGGAAGTAGAGAAGACATGTTATTTTGTGGAGAATGCAAAAAGATGAAGGTTTTTTGCAACTCATGAAATATAATTAGATGTAATACTATTTAAGTGGAGAATGCAAAAAGATGAAGATTTTTTGTAACTCATGAAATATAATTAGTGTAATACTATTTTAATTACTACCCAATTGATTAATTCATGAAAATAATGAAGTAAATTTTTTTCTTGAAAGGAGATAGAAAATGAATAGGTTTTAGGCATGTGAAGAGTTTTTATTGTAAATGTACCTCCATTAATAAAATATTTATTTGTATTAAATTAAGTAAATTACTTTTATAATAAAATAATTGATTTAAATAAGGAAAACTGATAAATAAAAAAAAGGAGAAAAAAAATAAATATGAATGAAGGCCATAGAGAGGTATCACATCACATTGTCTATGTTTCTCCTTTATTTTATATATATAGATATAGATTTTGTACCCCCAAAATTTTGGTATCTAATCCTCTTACTTTATGGCTTGAGAAAGCCTATTATGCTAAAGGATAATTCTCATGTTAGTGTTAAGATTCTTATAGTCTTATACTAGTATTTATATCCGTGCGTTGCGCATATATTTTTAAATGTCATAATTATTAAAGTAAAATTAAATTATGAAATTTATTTACTTGTTAATATATTTTTAAATAGATAAAATTTATTTACTTGTTAATATAATATTTAAATAGTACTCCCTCCGTTTTACAAAGAGTGACTTGGTTTGACTTGGCACGAAGTTTTAGAAAATAAAGAAGACTTTTAAATTTTGTGATCCTAAATTAAAGTTATGTCAAATGTACTAAACTGCTCTTCAATCTTGTGGCTTTAAACATGTCACTTGAAAAGCTGAAATAAAAATGTTACCAAAAAAGGAAAGAGGTCATTCTTTTTTAAACAGACTAAAAAGGAAAGGAGGTCATTCTTTCTGAAACGGAGGGAGTATAATATTATATTATTACTATTTATATGATCATATTAACTTAAAGATACAATATATAACTTTTTTCGTATAATATTGTTCTAATAGTTATGATCAACTACATTTTTATGTTACAATATATTTATGCTAAGCTACTAAAAAAGTTTTTTTTCTTATAAAAAAAATCAAATTCCATCTCTAACATGAAATATTTAATACTATAAAACTAAAAAAATAAATTTAAATGGTTTATACATGTATAATTCAAAACTACAAATTTTAAAAATATTATTTACTGATTTTAACTCGAGTCAAATTATTAATGGAAAAAGATTATTAAATTATAATTATTAATTATTACTTAATATTTAATACGAACATGAAAATATAATTTAATATATAATTAATTAAATACATTCATATTTATTAGTGAAATTAATTAAATTCACATAGTGAAGCAATTCCTTGATTTTACATATAAATAGTATTTTTTAAAATTAAATTTCATTATATTTATGCACTGTAAATAACCAAAAAAAAATAAAAAATACAATAAACAAAAGAAATATTTTTTTTTTATATAACACTATAATTTATTTTTATGATAAAAAGAAGTCAAGTGGTCACAACTGTTATGTTTGAATATATTTATTTTTGTTAATAAAAATATATATTAGATATATTGTTTTTATATGTTTGAAGCTTTTAATTTTCTTTTAAAAATTTAAATTATATTTAGTGATTCAATGATAAATTTTATTTTATTTGTAGTAATTGTATTTCATCTCCTATTAGATATATATAAATAGAATAATAACAGATATTTTCCCCTAATAATAAATATGGATGAAAATATTAAAAGTAAATAAATTTTGAATTTTAAGCTAAGTCCTTTCAAAATTAATATTTTTTACATAAGAATATGTACTATTCATATCCATAATTAAATAATCCACTTATATGTTGCACATTTTATTTTCTTGAACCTTTAGTTTTTTAAAACAAATATCCATTTTTATTTTTATAATTACTCAATATTAAAAAAAGATTATTTAATTTTTCGTGTTAATTATTTTGAGTGGAGATAAGTGAATTATTATGTGCCTATTATTTATGAGAAGAGATTGTACACTTTCAGGAGGAATTGATTTTTTTTGTACACAAATTTGAAACTGAGCTCAATAAATTTTAAAATTAATTGCAGTAAAAATTGGAGATAAATTAATTAATTTAATCATTATAGGAGATAAAAATTAATTTTGTTGTAGCAATTAATAAGGGGTAAAAACGTGATTTACTCTATTGTAGTAAATTATATTAAGTGAGTATACAAATAAATTTTAAATATTTTTTTTCGTAATATAATTTTTTTTCAATTTATTAATTTTTTTTGTTAATCTATTTTTATAGTTTATGAATAAGTGGAAATGTAATGGGAAGTTTTAAACTGCCTATTAATTTTAGAAAAAGAAATAACCATGATAATATTGTTAGTTACTCAATAAAAATTTAAAGTTTTTAAATTTGTAATTTTGAAAGAGATCATTCAAATTTTTAATGTTTACATTTTTATCTTTATATAAACTTTATATTTATTAGAGTAGCATAATTTATTTTTTATTATATAGTTTTTTTCCAATCATTTTTTAGAGTTTGTGCATAAGTGAGAAGGATGTTTGTCACGACCCAGGCCATCGTGATTGGCACCCACACTAGCCCTATGGTGGGAGAACCATTGCTACTAACCAACTAACCCCAAAGTCTAAACATTTAAAGATACGGAAGCAAGTTTAATTGCAAAAATAAAGTAAAGTTCCCATAAACTCCAAAAGTCTAACAACGATTGCGGAATTAATGCCTAGAACCTGAAATTCAATGTACCAAAACACCTACTAATGACAAGTCTAAGAAAATGGGTACAACCCAAACTAAACATAAGAAATCTAAAGTACTAGTCTAAGTCTGAAGGAAGTGGACATAAACAATAGAGAACTCATGGCAGCCCAGAAGAACTGGCTTACCCTTTAATTCAAATCGATCACTGGTCTTCTAAACGAGGTCTGTCAGTAGCCTCCTGAAGATACACTGTACTCAACAAAGAAAGAGCAAGTGCAGTATCAGTACACAACCACTGTAGGATCACACAGCTATCCCAATAAGTGCAACATATATAAGTCATTACAACATAATAAACATGCAAACACCGAACATATACAATATCAATGATCACTTATGAAAAACGTACAATTTCACAATCTAAAAGATATACAAATATGCCAAGTCATTGGTGTAGCGACCCTTTCGGAAGGATACTACCACACAATAAAGAATCTACTTTAATACTTGCGACATTTAAAAGAGATTAAAGTAGGGAGTATTGATTAAAATCTAGTAGGGGGATTAGGTTTAAAAAAATAAATAAAATAGTTATGGATGTGCATCGTGCCCATTTGAACATTCATTTGCGTCAAATTAAAACTACGTAGAATTTTAACTTATGGCGGAAAAACCCTTCCAAGATAATCTAAGCAAATAACTTACGAGATTTTCATGCATATATTATCCTCACACTTCAAAGTGATATAAAAAGGATATTACCAACTTCCGAGTACCAAAATTAGTTGGTTCATGCTTCATCCAAACATTCAAAATAAATAGTAAATTTAGTATATTACAAGACTTGAGTTTACTCACCCCAAAAGAACAAAACATATAGCAATACTTATTACAACCCATGGTGACATGATCAAATTAGCCCTCAAAATTTCATGTAAATATACAATACATAGATCATGTACAAGTCCCAAGTTTTATACAAAATATAGATGCCTATATGCAAATGTGATCTTCCTTAAGGCTCTCAAAATCCCCATCTCCAATGGTCAGCTTCATGCATCCTCTCGAACATTCCCTATGATAGAAAAAACTATCGCTAAGCATATAGCTTAGTGGTGTAAAAGCTATAGGTTCGGATCCCTCAGATTTACCAAGCTACCTTTCTCAAGTCATGGGCAGCACAATTGAACATAATAAATAAATCAAGTAAACAATATATTAAGAGTGTCAAGTTCGAAATTTAAAGTCCAAATGTCAAGAACGCTCATAACATCATTTTCCAAGAGATTCAACAACAAGGCTCGCCCAATATATACATCATGTCGTCACACCAAGAACAAACATGTATCAAGAAGGGTCAACGCCTTGTATTAAGAAGGGTGAAGCCCAATAATCAAGAGAACCAAGAACCATATTAAAAATGGCTTTTTAGTTTGTACTTAAAATGGACAACTTCCATTCTTAAGATGGACTAAAAATCCAGAGTCAAGATGGCAAATGATCTGAATCAAGAGGCATGCCAATAGTGATAAAGTCACATCCACAAGAAGGACAAGGTCCCAAAAAGAGTGCCAAGTGATCAAACAATCTGTACAAGTGGGCGAGTTACATAAGTGTCTTTAATGTCTTAAAGGATAACAACACGGCAATGCAAAGTGACAAGAGGTAACCAAGGTACCAAGATAAACTTACAGATATACCAACAGGTTAAAAGATTACAAGTACAAGTTTATACACAAACCTCAGTGCTTAGCTTAGAAACAGTCCAACACAACTTCAAGAGTTCAAACCGTAGACCAACCAACGTATCAAGGTCCTCAACTTTTTCACGAGTATATACAACCTTAAAAATAAAATAAAATAACTTCTTTAATTCCTAGTAGCTCAATAATGTTGATGTAAAAAAGGATTATCATCACAAGTAAGCTTCGCCTATACAAATACGACTATACTCCCAAAACAGTGATTCTGGCCAGTCTAGTACATCATGTCACAACTTAGATTTGAAAAGGAAAAAGGCAAAACTGGACTGTATATCCCTCATGAAAGATGTAGGTACATCTCTTAATGTTCCAAATAACCAAGAATCATCACAAAATATATTTTGTACAAAAATATATATTCAAAACATTAACAGTTGTTCATACAGGATTTAAAATTCCAAAATCTGGACAGAACTTGTCCTATGTTGCGTCTCATATTTCGAATCGATAACAACTAAATTAGTGTTGTACATAAACATAAGAGTTGTAGGTATACGAATTAGATTTCCAAATCATATTTATTCACTGAAAAATGAGTTTTACAGAACGAGATATACAAAAAGTACTAAACACTACTTAACTCAAAAAAATAGATTTCGACTACTCACCAAAGAGAAGGGTGTGTCTCGAATTCCAGCCAAAAGGACCAAGGTTTTCTTGAAATTTTGAGAGGAATATGGTTAGAGGAAGTCTAAAGGTTTCTTAGATTTAAAGGACACAAATTCTTATAGAGGAGGTGTGAGAATATATCATATAAAAGTGATATCACTTACTAGATATAGCCAAAAATCAAAGGTTGGCTGCCCAGAAGTAAAAGGTTTGCTGCCCAAAAGTATACATATATACCAATATGTATATAGCTCACCTCCCTTTCAAGTTATAGATAATTCCAACTAGAATGTTACGTAAATACCCCAAAACAATCCCTTAAATGACTGTCTCAATTTATGTTAAGCAAGTTTGCAAATATGACAAAATTTCAAGTTCCCAAAATGAGAATAAAACATATTGTAGTAATTAAGCAACGGTAAATCGACATGCGACTCTTTGTTAGTATTTTGGGGTGTTACAATTGGTCCTCTCGCGGAACCCATACCCAAACTGTTAGTGTACAGATATGTGGTACTCGATCCAAGTTAGTGTTCCGGATGTGACACCCGATCCATATATGCGCCGGAATGTGGTACCCCATCCAAGTTAGTGTGATTGAATGTAACACCCGATCAATTCAACAAGTCACAATCACAAACACCATGTACATTCTCATATTCATAAAATCAAGAGGTGATTCATGGCATATAGTTTTTCGTTCATACTCATTTACATTAAGTGTGATCAATAATGCAACATTCGCATACATACTTGCAATACAGTAATGCAATTACAAATATATTTCACACAAACATGAAATCACAATCATCACCTACCTCGAACAAAGCTTGAATCCCCAAAGAAACTTGATTCTTCCTTTCTCGGATTCTTTCCACTTGTTCTTGTTCTACAAACAATCAATATAACGCAAGGATCAATAAACAAGACCTAATTACCCAGATTATAATCAATAGTATTAACACTAGGTCAAACCCTTGATCCCTTTACCCAGTTTACAGCTTCTTCCAACATAACTCTGTAACACCCCGGAAACTAGTAGGCTAAACTAGAGCTTGACGTTAGGGTTTAGAGTCCTATACGTGCCTCCCTGTATCTTAAAATTTAGGTTTTCATGTTAGAAGTTCAAAGTTTAAACCCCAAGGACCAACCATGGGTCTTTGAGGAAAAAGCCTTCTAAAGGCTGCCTGACAGTGACCCACGGAGGGCACTCACACCTCGTGGGTGAGGGGCGTGGATCAAGCCCTAGAAAACAAGTCCCATAACCCTTTCCACAGTTCACCAACATGGGACATGGGTCCTACCATGGTCCGTCAGTGGTGGGCATGGATGGGGCTTGGAAACTGCCTTCTTGCAGTTACACCTAGGGGCGTTTTGGGGTTTTCCATTTTTAGTTAACATTAAATGACGTCGTTTTAAACTAAATTAGGACACCTATATAAAGATTTTAAGTCAACAAATTATGTCTTCTTTCTCTTAACTTCCAAATACCCAAATCAAAACTGATTTCCCCCCAAAATCTTCTCTCTAGATTTCCAAGGAAGAAGAAGAAGAAAATCAAGCTGGGTTTGAAAAAGAAGTCTTTTTCACTCAATTTCTTTGGAGAATCACAACTAAGGTATGGTATTCCTTCATCCATGGATATTCTTCATCCATGGAGTCCCTCCAAACTCAATTTCAAACTAGTAATTCTCCCAAAAGCTAGGGTTTTACTCCAAGTTATGGATTCCTTTTCAAAAACGTTTCTATTGTATTAACTACTTAATAATATGATTATATTGTTGTTTTGTTATGGTTTTATGATGAAAACTCTCAAGATTCCATGAAATCTCCATATTCCCAATTTATGACTTATGATGTGGGTGAATTGATGAAGGAAGAGTATTATAAGATTATGCTTATGGAGATTTAGTTAATTGAATCATGTTAATTTCCATGTCTAATGTAGTATTCTAGATGTGTTGATTGAATATGATCTATGGTCCTTAAAGGGCAAATTATGAGAATTTTGCATGATTGTGAGATTTATGTATATGCTTTAAGAACTCTTAAAGAGTGAAGTGTCCATGATTATGATGATGTTGTTGTGTTGATTGAAAGGCTATAATCATCAACACACAATGAATATAATGTGAAAGGTTTTCTCACAGCATGATGATTCTAAGGTTGAAAGGCAATTCTCACCTAATTGAATCTAATTAGCTATCTTAATGAAACAAGTTATGAATTAATAAGTACTCCGTGAGAAAGATGCTTAGCATTGAGTGGATATTGTTATGAGATGGAAGCTCCTCCGTCAGAAATGGAGGGTTTCTAGAAGCAATCTCTTGAGATGGAAGCTCTTATGTAAGAAAATGGCGGGTTTCTAGTAACAATCTCCTTATTCCATAAATTATGTGTGCTATAGGTCTTTAGCTAGTGGATCAACCTAAAGTCTAACAAGCCATGGTCTTACCTTAGGCAAGTAGGACAACCCTTTTCGATGTGGGTAACATGGATTCCATGTTAAGCTCACATGGTCTATGTCGGTTAAGGCTTATTCCCACTTATGACAAGAGCATGAACTATGAACTATGTTTACTCTAGAAGCTTTACTTAGTATGGGTGGGATTATGGTATCTTACTCATGCATTGCACAAGTAGACTTTGAGGGTACTTACGGTATGTTCCCATTATCCTATGATGATCTATATGTTAAATGTGCTTATGACCCATGCTTTTACACTAATCTTCATGATGATTCTTAAACTTGGTAAAGTGCATACTTTTTAACTAACATATCCTTTTAAGCATGTTTTCATGATTTAATGCATTACTATCATAGTTAGTGCATATTTGTACTAACCCATATCTTCCTACATTTTCCACAAGTGTAAGGTCCAGTGTTTGAGGTGATCTTCATTAGATTCAAGCTTGTATTCAACTATTCTCCTAGCCTGTGGTGAGTCCTCATGAGTCGAGGATGGATCTTTCATTTGAGTTTCATTCTTGTATTTTCCCTGTCGGATTATGTTGTTTTGGAGATGTGACTGATTTAGGGCTTTATTTATACTGATTTAGTGTCCTCAAATGCTCATTTTGTGCCAACAAGTGATGTATAAATCTCAATTTGTAGATATATGGATTGAGGAACAAAGCTAGGATAGAAATGGGCAATAGAGATAACACAAGAAAAAAAGAGAAGGAAAAACAAGCCTGATGATCAACGATGTCACTCGGTGATTCACCAAGTTGCCACACTACCGCCTAAAGTTACAGAATGCTGAGGCTAGATGAGGGGTAGCTTCGACGAGCAGCAGTCCACTTGGCACGTCGCCGATCGCATCAGCAATAGATTTCAATATCGCCAAAAATGCTGATAGAGATCCAAATAAGTGCTAATGGGCGAGATGAAGTGAAAAAGGGCGTATCGCGGAACCACTCAGTGATCCCGATCTGGCTCACCGAAAGTTACAATGGTTGGACTTAGAAGAGGTAAAATATGAAGGTGAGACGAAGGAAAGTTGGCGAGTCACCGAATGGTCAGCGATGCCCAACTTACCTCGCCGATTGATTCCAAATAGCCACACATCAGACTTGCATAAATTAATTTTTGCAAGAGAGAGAAAAACATTCAAAAACGTGAGTAACAAAAGATTGAGAGCAAAAACATTACCATTGGGGATTTCAAGTGATTTTTTCAAGGTTTTACTTGAAGATTTTGTAATAGCAAAGATTTTAGTAAATTTTGAATTTCATTTACCAAGCTATGGAAAATATGGCAGGTGTTGATTTTCATCTTTTCTCCATGATTGGCTAAAACCTTAACCTTGGGGGGTTTGATAATGTGACCAATTGTTGCATTATACTAAATTGGTGTTATCGATTAGTGATTGTTGGTGTTAATCTGAAGCGGGTCTAAATTATTATGGTGGTTTAACTTCATTATTGCATCTTTGGTGTGATAGATTTCAGAGTTTTGTGCTTGCTTAAGAGAGAAGTACAGAACCAACGTAGTATTTTGGCATCCTTAGTAGTGGGTCTCGACGGTTTCATCTTCAGGAAGTGAAACCCAAGACCCAATCTTTGTATCTTGCTTGAAAGAGTGAAATTGATGAGAACGTGGGCTAGTTAGCTTATGGATAGTGTTGAGGTTCGAGAGAACTTAGCGAAAACAAGGCAATTGTTCGAGAGAAAATTGCTTTACTTATAGTCCATTCTACCCGCGACGAATTAGCATTATCGGTAATGATATACACCCATTCAGTTGAATTTAGCAATTGGTTAGTCAATCCCCCAAGTGTTTTCTAGTTTTCTGATTGTTTCTTGTTGTTAAATTGGAGTGGGTTGGTAACAATATCTTGAAATTTGAATGTGGAACTGTTAAGCTTTGTGTTGCTCAACTGCAAAGGTCATTGTCATACTTTCGTATTTGAATTCAAAGGAAGCACTCTTGTGGGATTCAACCCCAACTAATTTAGTTGGGTTACTATACTAACTAGTGATCGTTGATACTTAGAATTGGATGAAGTGTCTTTGAAACGTTAATCAAAATGTCGCTGCTATCGGGGAGTAGCGTTACTTAGAGTTCTTGTATCAAAGATTTGACTTGTGAATTTGTTGGCTGCAGTTGAATTAGGTTCGGACTGCATTTTGTAGTGTTGGTTGGACTAAATAGTAGTAAAAATGAGTGAAGAAGAGGTGAATGGTAGCCAAGTAGGTCATCGGGAATGGTAGCATTTTGTAGTGTTGATTTACCAAACAATTCCATCACATCATGGGAGGAGCTGATTATAGCATTCAATGCAAGATTATTTCCCCCCATCAAGGATGATGAAACTTAGAGATGACATTCAAGGTTTCAAGCGATGGGAAGGTGAACCCATCCATGGAACGTGGGGGAGGTTTAAGAAACTCATAATTAAATGCCCAACTCATGGGCTACCAAATGATTTGCTACTCCAATATTTTTACCGGAGTCTTGATTTGATTAATAAAGGAGTGGCTGATCAATTGGTACGAGGGGAAATAATGTTTCAATCATTTGAGGTGGTTTCATTTCTTCTTGATAACATGACGTAAATAAATCAAGCTTGGTACACTCAAGAGGATCAATTCACTCCTTTTTGTTTTAGAATGACACAAGAACAACTTGATAAGGAAAGAGAAAGGGAGGAAAACATCAAGAAGATGTTGACCCAAATGGAGCTATTAAAAGAGCATATGATGGAAAATGTGGGAAATCCCAAGGGGACATGTGGAGTGTTTAGTGTTGATGAGGGTTCTTCCTCAGGATATTCAAAGCCGGGGAGAATCAAGGTTGGAACTCCAAGAGATATGAGGAGGGTTTCTACCCATTCAGTTGAATTCGGCAGTTGGTTAGTCAATCCCCCAAGTGTTTTCTTGTTATCTGATTGTTTCTTGTTAAATTGAAGTGGATTGGTAACAATATCTTGAAATTTGATTGTTAAACTCTTAAGTTTTATGTTGCTCAGTTGCAAAGGTCATTGTCATACTTTCATAATTGAATTCAAAGGAAGCTACTCTCTATGGGATTCGACCCCAACTTAATTAGTTGGGTTATTATACTGACTAGCGATCGTTGACACTTAGAATTGGATGAAGTGTCTTTCAAACGTTAATCAGTGACCCTATTTGACTCAAGTATTGTAATAGATGGCTAATTGAGACAAGTCTAGACTTCCGCTTTGTTTTTATGAAACTTTTGGATATAAATGCGGTTTTACTCATATTGTTCTAATGCTTTATGTTAAGATATGCTAAGTGGATTACATAGGGCCTTTCAGGGTTCTATGTACCTTGTTACGTCTAGGGGGTACCCTTGGGTCGTGACAAACTTGGTAATCAAAGCACAAGGTTTAGAATGATGTCTCATAAGCCACGTCTAGTAGAGTCTTGTTCATGAGTTTGAAGCACGCCACATTTATGAATTAGAGGCAATAAGATGTTTAGGAAATTTTACTTCTTTCACTATTCTTGAGTCGTTAACTCTATAAAAGTCCGTCTCTTAATCCTTCTCTTGTGTCTTCAGGAAATGAATACATGAATGGCTAACACAAGAAGAACGGAGGGTGACAATGTGAATGAGGAAGCTCTTCAAGGTAATCAAGCTCCTCAAGTTAACCAAGCTCCGATTAATCCTTCGTTTATGTCGGGTGTGGAGGTTAGGTCAGTTTTTCTAATGTTGACCCAAGACATGACGACTCAAGCTAAAGCCGTGATAACTCAAGCCCCAGCCATGACGACACAAGACAATAGAGATGTTGAGACTCATGTGAACCCTAATATGAATTCCGCAGCTTCTAGATTGAAGGATTTTGCAAGAATGAACTCTCCCGTGTTTCTTTGTTCAAAAGTGGGAGAGGATCCTCAAGAATTTGTGGAAGAGGTTTATAAAATAATTGATGCCATGGGGGTGACTTCGATAGAGAAAGCGGAGGTAGCTGCTTACCAATTGAAGAGTGTGGCTCAAGTATGGTATACTCAATAAAAGAACAATAGGCTGGTAGAAGCGGGTCCAATAGATTGGGAAGTGTTCAAATTGGCATTCCTTGATAGGTTCTTTCCCCAAGAGATCAAGGAAGCTAAGGTGGAAAAATTCATTAACCTTCGTCAAGGAGGTATGAGTGTTCAAGAATGTTCTCTAAAGTTTACTCAATTGTCCATGTATGCTCCAGCTATGGTGGCAGATTCAAGGGATATGATGGGTAGGTATTTGACGGGTGTGTCTAAAGCGGTAAGAAAAGAATGTCGTATGGTAATGCTTCTTCAAGATATGGATATCTCACGTCTTATGGCGTATGCGCAATAAATAGAGGATCACAAACTCCAAGGCAACAATAGGGAGGTGAAGAGAGCTAGAACCGGTGATGGGAATTTCTCCAATGCTACGTCCAAGGGAAAAGGCCGACAAAGGTTCTCCAACCAAGGTTCCTTTAGTGCTTCCCCAATGTTCAACAAGAATAGGATGCCCCAACCCTAAAACTCAAGGAGGCAATAGTGGTGGGCCTTCTATGATTAGACCTACTTGTATTAAATGCGGTAAGAAACATGATGGCAAGTGTCTAGCGGGCTCGGATGTATGTTATGGGTGTGGAAAGAGTTGTCATCAATTGAGGAATTGTCCAACACTTTCGGGTAAAAGAAAAGAGGACAAGCAAGCTCCTCCAAGTGGCGTAAACTCCAATACCCAATAGTAAACCCAATTTTATGCTCTTCGATCCCGATATGACCAAGAGAGCTCCCCAGATGTGGTGACCGGTATGTTAAAATTCTTTTATATGGATGTATATGCCTTGTTATATCCCGGTGCTACTTTGTCTTTTGTGACACCTTTAGTGGCTGTGAAGTTTGAAATACTTCCCGAAGGGTTATTAGAGCCTTTTCGATTTCTACCCTGGTTGGTGATTCCGTGGTGGCTAAGAAAGTTTATAGAAGTTTTCCCATTCTTTGTCTCATAAAGTCACTTTGGTGGATTTAGTGGAGTTAGATATGTTAGACTTTGATGCGATTTTTGGTATGGATTGGTTGCATGTATGTTATGCCTCAATCAATTGTAGGACACAAGTGGTTAGATTCCAATTTCCAAATGTGCCTATATTAGAGTGTAAGGGGGGAAATTCTAACCCTAGAGGTCAATTTGTTTCTTGCCTTAAAGCTATGAAAATGATCTCCAAAGGGTGTATTTACTACCTTGTTCGGGTGATGGACGTTGAGTGTAAAACCCCTTCTCTAGAGTCAGTTACGGTGGTGAATGAGTTTCCAGAAGTTTTTCCCGATGATTTGCCCGATATTCCTCGCGAGCGGGAAATAGATTTTGGTATTGACCTCCTTCCGGATACACAACCTATCTCCATTCCTCCTTTTAGAATTCCTTTGGCCGACTTGAAATAGCCACTAAGGGATTTGTTAGAAAAGGGTAATATCCGACCAAGTATCTCTCCATGGGGTGCTCTGATGTTGTTTGTTAGAAAGAAGGATGGGTCTCTTAGAGTGTGCATCGATTATCATCAATTGAATAAAGAGACCATCAATATTAAATATCCCCTTCCGAGAATTGATGACATGTTTGACCAACTTCAAGGGGCTAGCTATTTCTCCAAAATTGACCTTCGTTCAGGTTATCATCAATTGAGGGTGAGAGGGGTTGATATTCCCAAGACGACTTTCAGGACCCGGTATGGTCACTATGAATTTGTGGTTGTCATTTGGGTTGATAAATGCCTCGGCGACATTTATGAAGTTAATGAATAGAGTGTTTAGGAAATACCTAGACATGATTTTGATTGTGTTTATCGATGACATTTTGATATATTCAAGGAGTGAGATTGAACATGTTGACCATTAGAGAATTGTGTTGCATGTTCTTAAGGACCAACAAATTTTTGTAAAGTTTAGCAAGTGTGAATTTTTGTTAAGGCCTGTAGATTTTCTTGGTCATATTTTGTCAAGCAATTAGGGTATTGCGGTAGATCCTAAGAAGACGGATGCGGTCAAGAGTTGTCCTAGACCTTGAACTCCTTCCGACATTAGAAGATTTTTGGGTTTTGTCGGTTACTATAGGAGGTTTGTTGAGGGGTTTTCCTCTATTGCTTCTCCATTGACGGCTTTGACTCAAAAGAAAGCTAAGTTTTAGTGGTTGGAGGCTTGTGAGAAAAGCTTCTGAGAGTTGAAAGATAGACTTACATCCGCTCCGGTGTTGACCTTACTGGAGGGTACAAATGGTTTTGTTGTATATTGTGATGGCTCTAGAGTGGGGTTGGGATGTGTGCTCATGAAGAATGGTAAAATGATTGCCTGTGCTTCAAGGAAACTTAAAGTACATGAGAATAATTATCTGACCCATGATATTGAGTTAGCGGCGGATGTGTTTGCCTTAAAAATATAGAGACATTACTTGTATGGGATCCATGTGGATGTATTCACCGATCACAAGAGTCTTCGATATGTGTTAAGTAAAAAAACTTGAATCTTTGGCAAAGAAGATGGTTAGAACTATTGAAGGATTATTACATAAGTGTCCTTTACCACCCCGGCAAAGCTAATGTTGTAGCGGATGCACTTAGTAGGTTGTCCATGGGTAGTGTGGCTCATGTAGAGGATGAAAATAAAGAATTGGTTTGTGAGGTGCATAGATTGGCCCGACTAGGTGTCCAACTAGTGGATTCCACCAAAGGTGGTGTTATGGTCCATAATGGCTCCGAATCTTCCTTTGTTATAGATGTGAAGTCTAAGCAAGACCTTGATCCAATATTAGTTGAGTTGAAAGAGTCGGTACTCAAAAATTCTGTTGAGGCTTTCTCCCAAAAGGGAGATAGGGTACTTAGGTACCAAGGTCAGTTGTGTGTTCCAAATGTTGATGGTTTGACGGAGCAAATTCTAGAAGAAGCTCATAGTTCTCGATATTCTATTCATCGAGGAGCCGCCAAGATGTACCGTGATCTATGGGAAGTCTATTGGTGGAATGGCATGAAGAGACATATTGCGGGATTCATAGCCAAATGTACGAATCATCAACAAGTGAAGGTTGAGCATCAAAGGCTAGGAGGCTCATTACAAAATATACCAATTCCCACTTGGAAGTGGGAAGAGGTGAATATGGATTTTATTGTGGGTTTGCCTCCTACCCGTAGGCAACATCATTCTATTTGGGTTATTATAGATCGGATGATAAAATCAGCGCACTTCATTCCCGTCAATGTTTCTCATTCGGCGGAAGACTATGCCAAGTTGTATATAAATGAGATAGTGAAGTTACATGGGTCCCTTTGTCTATTATTTCAGATCGGGGTACTCAATTTACTTCACACTTTTGGAAATCATTTCAAAAAGGGCTTGGTACTAAGGTTAAGCTTAGCACGACTTTTCATCCCCAAACTGATGGGCAAGTAGAGCGTACCATCCAAACATTAGAAGATCTGTTGAGGAATGTGCTATAGACTTCAAGGGTAATTGGGATGACCACTTGCCATTAATAGAGTTTGCCTTCAATAATAGTTATCATTCTAGTATCGGTATGGCTCCCTTTGAAGCCTTGTATGGTAGGAGATGTAGGTCTCCAATTTGTTGGTTTGAGGTAGGTGAAATTGCTTTTATTGGTTCCAAATCGGTGTTTGATGGTATTGAGAAAATTTGACTCATTAGAGAGAGGTTGAGAATGGCTCAAAGTAAACAAAAGTCCTATGCCGATGTTAGAAGAAGGGATCTAAAATTTGAACTTAATGATTGGGTCTATTTGAAAATCTCACCCATGAAGGGTGTGATGAGGTTTGGCAAGAACGGGAAACTTAGTCCCCGATATGTTGGCCCGTATCCAATTTTGCAACATATTGGGAAGGTTGCCTATAAGTTGGACTTGGCACATGAGTTTACTCCGATCCATTCGATATTTCATGTTTTTATGCTAAAGAAGTGTATTGGATATCCGGTATCCATTATTCCCCTAGAAGGGTTGGGAGTTGATGAAAGCCTTTCCTATGAAGAGGTTCCGGTAGAGATCCTAGACCAGCGAGTCAAGAGATTGAGGTACAAGGAAATATCATCCGTAAAGGTTTTATGGAGGAATCATTTAGTTGAGGGTGCTATTGGGAGGCCGAGGCCGAAATGAAGTTCCGATATCCTCAGCTCATTCCTTCTACTCCTATTCAAGATTGAGGTAAATAGTTCCTCTTGAGTTTTAGTGTTTTGGGAGTCATGTGTGTAATATGTGTTTTCCACGATTTCCTTATGTTATGCATGTTCTTGATGAAATTCATGTGTAGTAAGAAAATGAGTTTTCATGATTTATGTTGCTCATGTTGTTGTGCATTTAGTATTATTTGCCTATTTGACTTCATGAGATGAGTGAGGAACATGCTTTAGTATGCTTGTGAGAAGTATTTGCATATTGGCTCCATGATGTTGTCTTAAGCATGCTTTTAGTTGGAGAAGGTAGTTCCTTCTATGAATATGAGAAATGTTGAGTTTCATGCATATTGGGTTTTTAGATGTAGTTTCTACTTCCTTGTATTGCATTGACTATGTTTTGAGATGGAGTTGATGTTTCCTCCTTTGAATTGTACATTATTTTGATGTTTCATGCATGATGGACTGCTAGTCTTGAGTCTTTAATTCTGTAAGGTGTCTAGATCATAATTCGAGGACGAATGTTGCCAATGGGGAGATAATGTAACACCCCGAAAACTAGTATGCTAAACTAGAGCTTGACGTTAGGGTTTAGAGTCGTGAACGTGCCTCCCCGTATCTTAAAATTTAAGTTTTCATGTTAGAACATCAAGGTTTAAACCCCAAGGACCAACCATGGGTCCTTGAGGAAAATGCCTCCTAAAGGCTGCCTGGCAGTGACCCACGGAGGGCACCCACGCCTCGTGGGTGAGGGGCTTGGATCAAGCCCTGGAAAACAAGTCCCAAAACCCTTACCACAGTTCACCATCACGGGTCGTGGGTCCTACCACGATCCGTCAGTGGTGGGCGTGGATGGTGCCTGGGAACTGCCTTTTGGCAGTTAGACCTAGCGGCTTTTTGGGGTTTTCCATTTTTAATTAACATTAAATGACGACGTTTTAAACTAAATTAGGACACCTTTATAAAGATTTTAAGTCACCAAATTAAGTCTTCTTTCTCATAACTTCCAAATTTCCAAATCAAAACCAATTTCCCCCAAAATGATCTCTCTAGAACTCCAAGAAAGAAGAAGAAGAGAATCAAGCTGGGGTTGAAGAAGAAGTCTTTTTCACTCAATTTCTTTGGAGAATCACAACTAAGGTATGGTAGTCCTTCATCCATAGAGTCCCTCCAAACTTAATTTCAAACTAGTAATTTCCCCAAAAAGCTAGGGTTTTACTCCAAGTCATGGATTCCTTTTCAAAAACGTTTTTGTTGATTTAACTACTTTATATTATGATTGAATTGTTGTTTTGTTATGGTTTTATGATGAAATCTTCCAAGAATCCATGAAATCCCCATATTCTCAATTTATGACTTGTGATGTGGGTGAATTGAAGAAGGAAGAGTATTATGAGATTATGCTTATAGCAATTTAGTTAATTGAATCATGTTATTTTCCGTGTCTAATGTAGTAATTCTAGATGTGTTGATTGAATATGATCTATGATCCTTGAAGGGCAAATTATGAGAATTATGCATGATTATGAGATTTATGTATATGCTTTAAGAACACTTTGAGAGTGAAGCGTCCATGATATGATGATGTTGTTGTGTTGATTGAAAGGCTATTCTCATGAACACACAATAAATATAATGTGAAAGGTTTTCTCACAACATGATGATTCTAAGGTTGAAAGGCAATTCTCACATAATTGAATCTAATGAGCCATCTAAATGAAACGAGTTATGACTTAATAAGTACTCTGTGGGATAGATGCTTAGCACTGAGTGGATATTGTTATGAGATGGAAGCTCTTTCGTCAGAAAGGGCGGGTTTCTAGAAGGAATCTCTTGAGATGTAAGCACTTCCGTCACAAAAGGGAGAGTTTCTAGTAACAATCTCCTTATTCCATAAACTATGTGCCCCCATAGGTCTTTAGCTAGTGGATACACCTAAAGGCTAACAAACCATGGTCTTACCTTAGGCAAGTAGGACAACCCTTTTCGATGTGGCTAACATCAGATTCCATGTTAAACTAACATGGTCTATGTCGGTTAAGGCTTATTCCCACTTATGACAAGAACATGAACTATGAACTATGAACTATGGTTACTCAAGAAGCTTTACTTAGTATGGGTGGGATTATGGGATCTTACTCATGCATTGCACAAGTAGACTTTGAGGGTACTTACGGTATGTTCCCATTATGCTATGATGATCGATATGTTGAATGTGCTTATGACTCATGCTTTTACACTAATCTTCATGATGACTCTTAAACTTGGTTAAGTGTATACTTATCAACTAAAATGTCCTTTTTAGCATGTTTTCATGATTTTATGCATGACTATCATACTTCGTGCATTTTCGTACTAACCCATATCTTCCTACATTTTCCACAAGTGTAGGGTCCGGTGTTTGTGGTGATCTTCATTTGATTCAAGCTTGGATTTGACTATTCTTCTAGCTTGTGGTGAGTCCTCATGAGTCGAGCACGGATCTTTCATTTGAGTTTCATCCTTGTATTTTCTCTTTCGAATTATGTTGTTTTGGGGCTGTGACCCTATTTGACTAAAGTATTGTAATAGGTGGCTAATTGAGACAGGTCTAGACTTCCGCTTTGTTTTTATGAAACTTCTGGACTTAAATACGTTTTTACTCTTATTGTTATAATGCTTTATGTTAAGATATGCTAAATAGCTTACATGGGACCTTTCGGGGTTCTATGTGCCTTGGTACGTCTAGGGGGTACCCTTGGGTCGTGACAAAATCCCAGATCAAAACCCTCCCCTATCGATAATTACCCAAAGAAACTAAGTTCTACGGATCGAAAAAATGGACTCAGAAAGTAAAAACCTTACCTTTGGTGCTATAAGAGGTGGAAAACCTTCAAGAAATATCCCTGGGTCATTCCTTAGCTCTCAAGGTCAAAAGTTGCAGAATAATAAGATTTTGGGGTTTATTTCAGACTTAAGTCACGACAGGCCCTCTACGGCGGACCCCATCCCGCCACAACTGCCCAGCCCTGGTTGCACTAATCCCGCCCTAGTGGTTTGAGCAGAGATAGAACCTTGGAATTTGAGTTCTATATCCCTATTTCACAACACACCTTCAACCTATGACACTAAGAAAATACCCGTTTACGCTAAGATTTGTTTCGGGAGTTCTACTTGTCGAATTCGATTTTGTAAAGTTGTACGGGTTCTGTAACATCTTAGCTATCTACTCATATGATCAAATTTATAATTTGATCTCCCATTTGTTACTAGATTTCTCTAGACCTCACTGACTTTGATTTTGTCCAAATCTGAACTACGTTGGGAAATTTCAAGTTAAAACCAAAAAGTTTTCTAGAATAAAATTTCTCCCCGTTGGCTTTTCTATAACGACACGAACAGGTCGTTACAATACATACTAATTTACCCATCACTCGTCCCCGAGTGACCAATTAGGAAAAACAATCTAAAGAAAGAGTGGAGTAGTACCTGAATCGTCGAACAATTGGGATACTTGTCTCGCATGTCCTTCTCGATTTCCCAAGTGGCTTCCTCAACCGGACGATGCTTCCATTGAGCTGTCACAGACTTAATCTCCTTGGTCCTTAGCTTCCGGACATCATGATCAAGAATTACAATCGGTTCTTCCTCACACTGAAGGTCTTTATCGAACACAACTAAATCCCATTTTGTGATGTCATCTCCATCACCATGATATCTCTTTAACATGGACACATGAAATACCAGATGAAATACTGATAAGTAGGAGATAAAGCTACCCTATACGCCACTGGCACTACACGGTCAAGAACTTCAAATGGCCCAATGTATGGAGGACTAAGCTTGTCCTTCTTCCCGAATCTCATTACCCCTTTCATTGGTGATACCTTAAGAAAAACGTTCTCACTAGTCTGAAATGCCATGTCTCTTACCTTATGGTATGCATACTTTTTTTGTTGACTTTGGGCTGCTAGGATCTTAGCTTCTTACCTTATCCTATGCATCCTTCACTAAGTCAACCCCCAAATATTTCACATCTCAAGCTTCAAACCATCCTATGGGTGATCTACATTCCCTCCCATAAAGTGCCTCAAATGGTGCCATATTAATGCTGGAGTGGTAACTATTATTATAGGGAAACTCACACAAAGGGAGGAACTTATCCCAATGTCCTCCAAAGACAATCACACATGCCCTCAACATGTCTTCTAACACTTGAATAGTCCTTTCTAATTGTCCATCCGTCTACGGACGGAAAGCTGTACTAAAAGTGAGTTGTGTGCCTAATTCATCATGTAATTTCCTCTAAAACTTGTACGTGAACTGCTTACCACGGTCTGAGATTATAGAAAGGGGCACCCCGTGCAACCTTACTAAATCTTTTACCTACACTTTAGCCAATTGTTGAGCATTATAATCTATTCTAACTGGAATAAAATGGGTTGACTTAGTCAATCTATCAACCACTACCCAAACATAATCGAACTTCCCCAAATTCTTGGGAAGACTAACCACGAAATCCATAGCTATTCTTTCCCACTTCCATTCCAGAATTGAAATTCTCTATCGGCCTTTGATGCTCTTATTTTACTTGCTGGCAATTTTGACACTTAGCCACAAACTTCTCTATATTTTTCTTCATGCCAGACCACCAATAAAGTCGCTTCAAATCTCTATACATCTTAGTCACACCCAGATGAATGGAATACCTCGAACCATGGTATTCTATCAATAAACTCTAAATCAAGTCGCCCACTCTAGGAACACAAATCTTTCCTTTAAAACTGAGCACACCTCCCGCATTAAGAGTGGTCTCTTGTGCCTAGCTAGACACTATTTTATTTCTGAGCTCTTTCAAATTCTCATATTCAAACTGCTTGGCCTTGATCTCCTCAATGAATGTGTCCCTTACTTCAATACTAGATAACACCCCACCTTTGTCTAAGATGCCCAACTACATGAACTTAGAATCCAAGGTTGGAATTTCTTTAGTCAGAGGTCGCTTAGATACACTCAAGCAAGCTAGACTACCCATACTCACCGCTTTTTGGCTTAATGCGTCCGCCATTACATTAGCCTTGCCTGGATGATACTGGATGGTCACATCATAATACATGAGTAACTCCATCCACCTTCACTGTCTCAAATTCAGATCCTTTTGAGTGAAAACATGTGTAGACTACGATGATCAGTAAACACCTCACACTTAACACCATACAGATAATATCGCCAGATCTTAAGACCAAACATTACCGCTGCCAACTCTAAATCATGTGTTGGGAAATTCCTTTCATGCACTTTCAAATGCCGTTATGCATAAGCTATGACATTCTTATCCTGAATCAACACCGCACCCAAGACTGAATGTGAAGCATCACAATAAACAATAAATTCTTTACCTTCAACCGGTAGTGCAAGAATAGGTGTTGTGATCAAAAGAGTCTTGAGCTTTTGAAATCTCTCCTAGCATTTTTTAGTCCATTCAAACGATATATCCTTTTTGGTCAAATTTGTCAAGTGTGTGGCACTAGAATCAAAGTTTTTCACAAACCGACGACAGTAGCTAGCGAGACCCACAAAACTCGTAATTTCAGTCACAGAACTTGGTCATACCCAATTTCTAATCTCTTCAATCTTTTGGGGATCTACCATTACCCCTTCCTTCGAAACTACATGCCCCTTAAAGGCAACCGAAGTCAACCAAAATTCACACTTAGAAAATTTTGCATACAATTTTAGTTTCCCAAGAACATCAAGAACAATACAAAGATGGTAGGCATGCTCCTTCTCACTCTTCGAATAACCAAAATGTCGTTAATAAACACTATCACAAATGAATCAAGAAAGGGTTTGAACACACGATTCATCAAACTCATGAAATCTGCAGGCGCATTTGTTAACCTGAATGACATAACTAGGTACTCATAGTGCCCATAGCGGGTCCTAAATGCCTTTTTTTGGTATATTCTCAAGCCTAATCTTTAACTGATGGTAACCAGACAATAAATCAATGTTAGAGAAAACGGATGCGCCCTGCAACTGGTAAAAAAAAATCATCTATCTGAGGCAGTGGATATTTCTTCCGAATCGTGACCCTATTCAATTGATGATAGTCTATGCACATTCTCATACTTCCATCCTTTTTCTTAACAAATAGGATAGGAGCACCCTACGGTGAAACACTAGGGCGGATGAATACTTTATCAAGAATTTCTTAGATTTGAGCCTTAAGCTCTCTTAATTCTGCCGGAGCAATACGATACGGAGAGATGGAAATGGGACCATTACCAGGTTCTAAATCAATACAGAAATCTATATCTCTATTCGAAGGCATACCAGACAAATCAGTAGGAAACACTTCTTTAAATTCTGACACCACAGGAATAGACTCAATAGAAGGAGACTCAACCTCAACATCCTGAATATGAGCCAAGTAAGCCAAACAACCTTGCCCCTCCAATTTTCTAGCCCTAATGGAGGATATGATCTTAGCTGGATTAGGCTTGTTCACCCTTCCCACTCTAACTTTCCCTACTGGGGCTCTCTAGAGTCACAAATTTTGTATTACAATTAAGCACAACATAATAGGGGGACAACTAAGTCATGCCTAAGATTGTATCAAAGTCAGTCATATCCAAAATAACCAAATCACCCCAAGTCTGAAAACCCATAAACATGATACGACAGGCACAATAGACATGGTGACTATGACAAACTCTCCAACAGGGGTAGAAACATGGATGGGGGCATCAAGTATATCACAAATCATATCAAATTTTGAGGCAAATCGCACAGACACATAAGAATAAGTAGAACCCGAATCAAATAACACATTAGCCATCTGGTCACATACAAGAAAAGTACATGTCATCACTGCATCATAAGACTCTGCCTCGTTCTTTCTTGGAAAGACGAAACACTGAGCGCTATCCTCTTGATGGGCGACTTCCCTGCCTGGCTGCGCCATACCTCTACCTGCGTTACCATTTTCCCTACCTCCGCGACCTTGCTGATTTCCTCCTCGCCCACCTTGCGGACGCCCTCGACCATTATTACCATTTCCCATAGGAACCACTGCTCTAGTCTGCTATTGCGCGGGGTCTAACATGCATGGGTGAGGACAATCTTTCCTTATATGCTCAGGTTCTCCACAGTTATAACAACTGCGATCAACAGATGGCATGTTGCCAGCTGAAGGTGCGGCTCCCTAGCTATCCTGAATTAAATACTGAGGTGGAGTTCTCGAGTAATTACCTGTAGAAGCGGGTATAGATGACGGAATTGTCTAGGCTGCAAGTGTTGGCCTACCTGAACCTCTGGAGTAAGAATCCTGAAAGTTACCTATGCTCTTAGCTTTCTTAGACAATGCCTTATCCTGACCGTCTTGCCTCACCCCCTCCACTTTCTTCATAAAATTTGTTACCTCATTAACACTTTTTCCTGCAAAAGTCATGTGCAAAGACAATACCTGTAACTCAGAATTCAGTCCTTAACAAATATATGGATCCTCTCTTCCTCAATAGTCACCAATTGAGTAGCATATCTAGACAAAGCATGGAACTTAGACTCATAAGCAGCCACAGACAAACCACTTTGCTCCAAAGCCATGAATTCATCCTTCTTACGATCTCTCAAGGTTCGGGGCACATACTTTTCCAAGAACAGAGCATGAAACTGGGTCCAAGTGAGTGGGGGTAAATTTGAAGATTTGCATTCCACAAAAGCTCTCCACCACTGCTTAGCCTCGCTCTGAAGTTGAGAAATCACAAACTCTACTCCATGATGACGGGCGATTCCCAACTTATAAAGCCTCTCATAACAATATAGAATGAGCTCATAGGTGTCCTTACTCTAAGAACCGTGGAACACAGGCGGTTTCAATTTCAAGAACTTAGTCAACATCTCATGCTCATTACCAGTCATAACAGAACCCAACAAAGGATGGAAGAAAGCATCAGTACCTACAGTTCCAACCCCTTTGGGACAGTGATATCAATAGGGGGATTGGCGGGAGCCTGAGTTGCTTGAACTGCGGGAAGAACTCAAGGACCAACCAATCCTTTTAGGAATGATATAATCTGCTGAGCCTACACTAGGTCTAAGGGAGGAATACCTATAGTCTCAGCCTGCACCTCTTCCTCTTGTCCAACATCCTCATCATTCTCAACCTCTATATTCTCCTATATCTCTTCATGTTGCGCAAGAGGATTCTTATTTCTAGGAGCATTCTCAACCGGAGCTCCAACCCTAGTGGGTGCTACCTGTCACGACCCAAGCCTAGGGCGCAGACGTGACATGGCGAATAAGGAACCCGAAGGAACCCCAATCAAGCCTCTCAAACTTGTCATCACACTTCATCGGTCGCGGAAGTACATTCAACATTAATTAACGGGAAATAGGGACTAAGGGCAAACCATTTCAAAATGACATCATAGAACAAGAGTCAAGCTCATTTACAAAATACTTGTCCAACGCACACCTCTACATACATAGATAGGACGGGGCAATGACATACTACCGGCTCCCCTCATAGTCAAAATACAATTGCAAGCTAAAGTCTCAAAACATAGGAGTAGGAAACATAACATAGCCCTCGAATCATTGAGGACTCACCAACAACTCGGATAAGCACCGTACTAGCCACGTGAATGGAGAGAAGGATCAAGAGTAGCTCCGGTCCCTACATGGTGACATCATGTAGGCAAAATATGCGTTAGTACTTGGAATGTACTAAGTATGCGGGGTGCAACACAACAATAGACAAGGACATAATCGAAATACAAGAAATAGTTTCATAGGCATTATGAATAACAATATGAGGATGCATGATCAAAGTGAAGTCAAAACATGTTTAAGTAAATCTATACTAATAGTAGATATCATATGTGTATGCATGATCCAACCAATCTATAACCCCAACTTAGGATGAGGGATGCCGTTGACACCCGGACACCCTGGTGGCAAGGTATAAACCCCTCACATGGTTGATGTTGGTCACACCCCAAGCATCCTAGGTGGTGAGATATAAACCTCTCACATGGTTGATGTTGGTCACACCCCAAGCATCCTAGGTGGTGAGATATAAACCTCTCACATGATTGATGTTGGTCACAGCCCAAGCATCCTAGGTGGTGAGATATAAACCTCTCACATGGTTGTCCGGTTCTTTTCCCCCGGACCGGGCATGGTCATGCAACACTTTATATTGGAAATTCCCATTAGGCTCTAATGTAATCTCACGTATGGAATGAACATATACACAAGCTTAGTTTGTCATCAACACATCTCTAGATTTCCATACATCTCATAGCTCAAGCTTTAAAGCATCGATTCATCAATTCTTCATAGTTGGACATTTTGTCAAACACCTTGAAGGCATGTAAGGGAATCAAAGAGCATGGAAAATAGGGTAGTAATTATGCAGCCAAACCAGTGAACAACTTACAACAACACCTTTTAACACCCACAATACCACATGAAAATCTCCACATCCATTCCAAATTTAGGTTCAAGTTCTAGAGTCACAACATGCTCAAAACAATCAATTTTCATGTTTAAAATTCAATGTGCAGGAAATTATTACAAAGAACAAGACTAATTTGTGAATCTTAATTTAAACCATGAATTAGTGAGTAGAATAGAGTCTAGACACTATGGGTGGAAGGACCCATGAGTTCAACACCACATACCTTGAGTTTTTATGAAGGTCTTGAGAGTGTCTTCAATGGAAGCTTGGAACTTGGAGCAAGAGTCTCTTCAATCTTGAGGAAGGTTTTGGATTAGGGTTCTTGAGAGAACTTGAGAGAAAATGTGTCTAAGTATGGGAGAGGTGTTTTGGGAAATGTTTTAGAGATGAGAATTGAACTAATGGTATGTAGGAAATAACATATGCCCTTTGGAAAAATGGTCCAACACTTAGAAAAAAAAATGAGGCGGGTGAACAGTAAAAACGCTCACTGGAAATTGTCTTTCCTGCCGGATAGATTTTACGAAAATGGGCATAACTTCTTCGTCCGAACTCCGAATGAGGTGAAATGAAGTGCGTTAGGTAGCTAACTCAAAGGTCTTTCCATGGATATGTTATTGTCCGCCTAATAATTTGTGTGCTAGGAGATATGACCCTCCAAAGTAGACCCTCGAAAAAGGCTTCACTTGGAAATTTCGGATTTTGATACGGTTGCTCTAAAATTTGGGTTAGACCCATTTCCCACTCAATTTGACCCCCTAAACAAGAATATGAAGTCGGATTTTCGAAAAACGAAATGGATTTTTTTTATATATAGCTAAACAAGTTTCCGGTAACTTCCGAAGCACATTTTTAAGAACTTTTTGGGTCATTTCAATATCTCCCCCTTGGGAACATTCGTCCCCGAATGTGGAAGAGACGTACAAGGCAAGACTTAGTAAGAACATATCAACCCCAACATGAATGCAAAAAATTTATTTAAACATCACTTCAAGATTTCAAAACTTAGTGTAAAGCATCCATAACTCATCAATTTAAACATATATGCACATTAATGATTCAGGGGCTGAAATGTAAGACTCAATGGAGTACAAATGACTTGATTTAATACCTTAGGCTTGAGTGGAGTTGAATAGATAAGGATAACGTCTTTGCATGTCCGTTTCGGCCTCCCAAGTAGCACTCTCCACTTGTTGATTTCTCCAAAGCACCTTAACGGACGCCACTTCTTTGTTCCTCAACCCTTTAACTTGTCTATCTAAGATCTGAACCGGGACTTCTTCATACGTCAAATTATCTTCTACAACACCCACAACCTCAAGAGGTACAATAGCGTTAGGATCA